>NC_135211.1:25375838-25705838 GCF_052324685.1 Brachyhypopomus gauderio | reverse complement strand
AGCCATTCCACGCTCTTGCTCGACATTATCATAGGCACGTCCCGGGAACTGCTCCAAAGATTATTTTTCATTAGGGAAATAGGACGAGGCTGTTACATGCAATAAAATAAGGGGAAATCAGGCGACACAACTTCCCCCATTTACAAACCCAAGAGCGGCGATTCTCCAGTAAACCTCGTTTCAATCAAGCAAGTGGTACCGAGATTTCAAGTTGTCCGATAAAAGAGTGCGAAAACACATCACGGCTCTCCTAGTCCAGTCTGTTGAAACGGGAGAATGTGTACTTTCGCGTCGTCGTCCATGAGAAGGCGCAACGTGTGACGGATGTCTAAAGCGGACGTCTGGTGCCACTACACATGTAATGTTTTCAGGATTTCTTATGAATAGAGGCGTTCATGATCACGGTATGTCCTCCGTTCCGCCCGCCGCTCTCCTGTTTGTCACTTCCAGCGAGCGCTTTGACAGGCTGTAATAAAGGGCAGGAGGGGAGGAGTTTACCCGGGCTTGTTTAAAGACGCAGTGCGTCCTTACTATCAACGTCCAAAGTTGAGTCAAAGGACAGCTATAATTGTCGAAGTAAAATATACCCCATTACAGCCTCGGGGATTCAATTGTAGAAAAATGAAAGTGAAGGAACCTTTGCTAACTGATGTACTTACGTCTGGATTGTAGCGACAACAATGCTAACTGTAGGCAATGGATACAATGTTATCAATGTGATGATGGTGAAATAATATTAATGAGTTAGGTTACTTAAATGTTTTAACACACAGCAGGGGATAACCAATAACTCAATATGTGTAGGTGAGTGCATATTTTACAGGTGACAATTTCTCTACGATGGCTCAAGTAAACTTTAAAAGGCTCAAGGTCCTTTAAAAGACGCGTCTCGTCTTTGCGCAACAGCTGCGTTTGCGCATCTCATCTCTGCGGAACAGCTGCTTTTGTACGATTGTCGATTGTGAATGAAAACTTTAGTAACGTCACTTATGTCTTATGTATTGGACATATTCGGTTATCAGTTATGAGCAAAACAGCTGAGTGAGCACTTCTGTTACATTCACTAGCCTATATTCACTATATTTTTACCTGTTACTGAATCTTATGTTTGTATACATATACGTACACTGGCTTCACCTCATAGAACTTCAAAGCACTGCCCCTAATCCTAACCCTACACTTCCAGTTTCTCAACTCTAAAAAACTGAAACCACTACACTATTATTACTTGTGTTTTATTTCATAAACAACTGACATTTTTTCTCTACAAAACGGCAAGCCCAAGCTAACAAATGCTCCCGAGTATTAAAATGATCTTTAATCGAAATTAAACAGTTCTGTGGCCAGGCAGGGTTCAGTAAAAGTCTATCCATTAGGAATCAAAATGTGCAGATGGATATTGTGAAAGATACTGCTACAAATGTGAAAGGAGGCCGTCTGATTTCATCACAGCTGCACAGTAGACTGGGTGGTGTACACAATGGCCTTTTATGCATCCAGAGGACTTATACTCCAGACTGTCAGCCTTTGTGTTTTTATGCTAGTACCCCAAACTCTTCCACAAACAGTAGGTGCAGGGTTTAGACATGGAGTTTCCTCGATGGATCCTCACAACAGCACACCAAATCATTTTTGCCCCATGAAACTAGTGTAAAAAAAAGAAAAAAAATGTCACTTTTGTGTTAGTATTTCCCTTTTGTGTTAGTGTTCATATTGTTAGTATTCCCTTTGTGTTAGTATCCACATTGTGTTAGTAGTTCCCTTTTATGTTAGTATTTTCATTTGCTTGTTAATTTATAATTCACAATAAGACACGAGCTGTACCTTATGATTAATCTCACAATTATATAGTATATTAAACTATACAGTTTGTGTATTTCTGAACTAATCTATAATAACTTTTAAATTAAACTGAAAATCTGCAAAATATTCTCAAACTTACCTGTTCCTAAAGCTGGTGATGTCTGTACAGGTCGCTGGTGGGCATAGAAGTCAGAGTTCCTCTCCCAGTGTTTGAGTGCACTATAGTGACACCAGAGAACGCCTCACAAGCATACAATGTATTTGCCCACACAACACCTACATTTCATAACTAAGACATGACATCAAGACACAACGAAGTAAACTGCTATGGGAACTGCTCAAAGTGCCCCGCCCTACTGAGAGACGCTGCTCACTACACAGGTCATTAGACTCTCACTAATGTTCAGGTTGTTTAAGTGCCCAAATGACACCCATCGGAGGGTTAGTTTCCATACATTTACCTGACACTTCCTCCAGAACTACACCAGTCTGCCATTATCAACATGACTGAAAATATATAAATGCAAGATGTCATAACCTTGCAGCAAATAAATATTGTATGCATTTTTTGACATAGGTCAAACATGGCCATCTTGAGCTAAGTAAAAACTGTATTCATCATCTCACATTAAGAGAAACAATGCTTTTAGCAAATACTATTAGAGAAAGTTCATATAATGGAAAAGCCAAATTGACCAAATAAATAAATCAAGATATTATTAACAAAAACTCTCATACTAATAAAGTCCTTTTATTAACAAAAACTCTCTTATTAATAAAAGCCCTGTTATTAATAAAGGCATCCTATTAATGAAGTCATTTTATTAATAAAAGTCTTATTAGTAAGTCTCTTATGTGTGGAAAAGCATATAAAACAGCAAAAACAACAACTTGACAACTTAATGCAGCTTTTAGATATCCAGGCAAAAGGATCCTGAGGCTCTCAAGCATAACCATAACCATAACACCTAACTCTGACCTTAAACCTAACCCCTGACCCTAAGCTTATCTGTAAATGTATCCCTAACCCTGACCCTAACACGTTATTCACCTTCTGGGGATGAGGCCACGACAGAGCCATTAGCTGCATGCAGGTCAAGGACAGGGTTAGGAGTTCAGAGTCAGTGTCAGGATTAGGGGGTCGGGGGTTAGTTAGTTAACCATTAGTTAGTTAGTTACTTAGTTAACCATAACCCTAACCTTATTCATGTCCTTGTTTGACACAGATCTGATTTGCACCAACATATTTAATCACTTTAAGACTTCAAAGTCCACAAAACTACAATTGTGTTCCAACAAAAAGCAAACATTTCCTTAAATGTAATTCTAGCGTTGTACTGTGTCAAGCAGTAAACATTAAAAGTACAAATTAGACTCTTAAGGAAAGGTCCAATGGACAAAATAGGTTTTCATCAGCTTTCTAGAACATGTGGTGAAGGGATCTGTTTGTGGAACCTTCAAAACGTTCATAGAAATATTCACCAGTAGTAATAGCTGTAAAGCGGCAAACACAATAAGCTCTTCAAAGCTCAGAAACATCAAAATGTGGCATTCATGTGGCAATCACATGTAGCTTATTTAATACTGACTACATTCAGCAGCTCTTCTGAAGGTTCAGCATGTTCACATGCATCAGGTCTGTAAGATGGGCCTCTATGTGCAGATGTTCCAGACTCAGTTCATCGTGAAATGTCACGTTTTAAATGTAACACAGTACAATCGTGTTCAATCTTATTTGAAGTATTACTGTTATTATTTTTTAAGTATTAACACGTCTCTTTTACACAGCCCTCCTCTCCCCCTAATCATTAAAGGGGCATTTTTCCTAGGCTTCTCTTTGATTTGGTGTGTGATCTGAAGGAGGCAAAAGGAAATATGACTGTGCAGCACATGCGTGGGCTGCTCCATGCTGACGGCCCACATGGGGAAGACACATACTGGACTCCCAGACAAACACAAATTCAATACTCACAGAGAGAGAGAGAAACCTGGAAATGAACCAACACTGCCCAGCCTGACCAGTGCTGGTGCTTGGGGGGATACCTGAGGTCATACAGCTCAAGACAGGACCGGACACTGTTCCCTATGCCATTGTGCGGGTTTTTAAAACACAGGCAGAGGAACAACAGAGAAAAAGTGATGCCACTCACGCCTGCTTCTGCCAGGACAGGACATCAAACCTTACTGGCATGGCTGCACATTCGACAAACCACGCCGGTCACGCACACCTCCTACACCAGCATACTGGAGCCAGATTTTCATTTCACCCCCCCCCCCCCCCCACACACACACACCTTTTTTGAAAATAAATAATGAGCAGGCAAATTAGAGGCTAAAGAAACTGAACGAACAAAGCCCTGAGAAGACTGCATGGGGCGGAGCTCCTCAGAAGCATGGCGGTAGTGTAGAGCTCTGGAAGCGTGATGATCCACATGTTGTCTCCATAAGAAGCCAATGTGGGAGGGAGGAAGGGAGAAAAAAAAACAGCCGCCTCATTCTTCCCTCAGCCTCCCGGGCCTCACATGCATTATGTGGAATACTGCACTGAATTTCGCTCTAGATTTTTTTTGTTTTTGTTACTCTATTTTACAAAATGCACCAAGAACCACTGCCACAGAGAGAGAGCTACATCCTTATTAAAACCAGTCCCTTTAAAGATGTGTCTTCTTGCTTCAGGCCAGAATGGGAGCTGCATGCAGGCCAGTGCCTTAGGCAAACCTCTCACACGTTGGCATGGAGAAGCAGGAGACCTTGTATGGTGCAGCCTCATGAGACGGGGAGAACAGACGGGGCCAAGCTTGATTCAGCAGCCCTCCAAATTTCCATGAGTATGAAGCCCCTCACACAGGCACAGGTCCATGCCAAGGGCTCCTTCTATGGCTCACGGCATGCTCAGAGTTCCCTGGGGATCCAGCCTAGCCCAGCAGAGATCTCCCTGGAGCTGGAGTGAGGTCATTCATCTAGCATGACAACAAAGCCCAAAGAGTTCGCTCATTCAGCCAAGCTCTTACTCTTAGTAATGCTGGAGACCCTCCCCCCTTACATTCTGAACTGTTAGATTAAAAATAACTGGATCCAGCCTCATTGAGGTCTTGGCTGTATGAGTTTATTACTCAATAATTTCTGAATAAATAACTTTCTTTCCACTTTGGCGTTGGTGAGTCATATGGGCAGCAAAACAGCAGAGAAGTTCTAATTCTTGTTCACTGTATTTGTCATGTCGGTGAAGTTCAGCCAAGCATCACCATGCAGCTGCACTCCTGCACATCACTACTGGGTTAAGAGCCCTTAACTTCAAACGTTACACATCAGCTCTGTCCTGCACATCAGCTCTGACCTGCACACCATTCATTTCATAGTACCTTTAAAGAAACACAGAAGGCACAAAAACCACCTTAACATAGCACAGAGGAAGCACTCGCCATGAGAAACAGCACAGAGATTGTGTAATTTAATTTAAGATAAATCCTTTAAAAAAATCAGTATACAAAAGAAATGTCTTTATTTTTAAGTTTATAAAAATCTCACTAAAACACACCCCAGTTCTCATTAAAGACATTCATTTGTACTTGACTGTAGTACACAACCTGAGTTTCAAACTAAAATAAGAAAATGTCACAAAGGAACAACGAAGCAGATTATAGCATAATATACAACAAATGTTAAACAAAAAATGTAATTTCTTAACTGGTGTTCATCAAGATGGATGTGTTTGCCATGCAGTGTTGCAGTGAATTTGATGCATATGCTGATGCAAATGTCATTAAAAGTGTCTTGTGAAACCTTTGGAAACCCTGACAGAGCAGAATACCACACAGCATCAGTACAAATCTCAGCTCAAACTGGTATTCTTTTCCCTGCAGCACTTAACAACATGGACTAATTACTAAAGTGTCTATACCAGAAAATAATGTGTGTGTGTGTGTGGGGGGGGTGGGGGGGGGCAGGTGTCACTCTTACTACTGAGAAATAGACACATTTCACTGCTACCAACTAACCAGTGAATAATTTTGAGGATGTGGGCACAGTCCTGAGGCACTTTACCAGAATGCACTGGTGTCCGAGGAAGAAGATGTAAGGAGGTGTAGCTCCAGCAGAGGGTTAGTTCATTTTACAGGTATGATGCTGCTAAGGCAGAGGAGGAAGAGGTGGGAGGAAGAGCAGAAAGAAGAGAGCAGCTCTAATCCGCACAGCCTTCAGGCATGCATGGATCTGCAGCGCAGGGGGGAAGCTGTAGGATCTTGTCCTGGTTGTCAGTCCACTCCTTCAGCCTGTCCTCCGTCAGTGTGAGTCTCTGCTCCAAGATGGCCACTGTCTACAACGGGAAAGAGTAAGAGGGGGAGTATCACTGAGAGTGAGAGCACCAGTGTGTGTGTGTGTGTGTGTGTGTGTGTGAGAGAAGGAACACAAGGGCAGGGTGTATTGGTGGGGGGGTGTGGGGGAGTCATAATCCAGCGTCTCAAACATGCATGAATGCCTCTATTTTCGCCCCAGACAGATGTGCTGTTCTCCTTACAGACAATCCAGCCGATTATGGAGGGAGAAATACGAGACCCCATTGCTCGCCACATGAAGCAGAAACCGAACACCACAGGCTCTGTGTGGGGCGGAAGCGGAGCAGCACACGTCAAGAAAAGCGTCCTTCTGTTAACGTAGACCACGACACCATGCCAAGGGGGAGCAGGGGCACACAGGGTCTGTGCCAGGGTGTGGAGGGGCGTGGCCTGTCCATGGCCCAGGGCATCAAGGGGTGTGGCCTGGCCTTGTGCCAGGGTGTGGAGGGGCGTGGCCTGGCCTTGTGCCAGGGAGTGACCTAGCTTGGGGGAACGAAGACAGCGTGTGGCCGGCCACCCTGACCTTTAGGCGCCATGGGAGTGTTGACTGAACACAACGCCACGAACATACAGGAACCGCTTTAAGCAAGTGTGAGTGTAGTGGCACAGCCACAGGAACCTGGTGGTACACAAGGTGTGTCCCATCCCTCTCACCGTCATTACCAGAATTTAATGAAGACGACACAAATGAAAAACAACAACTTCAACATGGGGAACATGATAGTTCCTGGTCATATCTAAATGGAATCACAATCCTTGATAACAAACAAGGAAATTAGTGCACGTGTTACGACTACTGAATAAGGATATTTTATTTATTTTATAAGAATACTCCTGTCACTGTAGTTTGATACCAAATGGTCTGAGACAGAGGAGAAGAGCACTACCTTGTTGCTTAACAGTGGAACAGAACAGTCAGTCTAAAGTGATTCGTCATGGTAAATGGTCATGTAATTACAGCCATGTCCATATTCCAGTGTATCCAGTCCAATCTGATCTGTCCGTTAAAGTTCAACACTAATGCATGTTTGTTAAGGCTTTTATCCACTGGGCAAAAGAGCTTCATATATTACTTTTTGGTAGTGATGGAGGAAGATGGGAAAATATATGACAATACTTAAATAAAAGACACAAGGGACACTCGAATAAGACACAACATGATCAAGTTAGTGCTTAGGTAATGACAACTGAATTATTACTATAAGTTTGCTCAATATAGTTAATTGTACTTATATATTAGGTATACTTATATATTAATTATACTTTACACACACACACACACACACACACACACACACACACACACACACACACACACACACACACACACACACACACACACACACACACACACACACACAACTTTCTGCACAGAAACTAGCCATTATGCAATGAGTTTTGATTTGGCTACTAGTACCATAATACTGAAATGTTTGTCGACGTGCCATTGTTTACTCAGTAGACAGCAAATGAAATAAGCTTCTTTAGAAATCTGAGTAGTTCAACATCCCAGAATAAGATTAATTATTTGAATTATGACCCTGAATAACCTCTGGCAGCACTGTTTGGTTTTGGACAATTTTACGATCACTTTATGACAACATTTACAGTTGCAGAATCCGATTTGTGACTGGTGGGATGGCAAGACACTTGTGACCCTACGCTCGCATATAGCTGCAGCGTCTTCACATGCTGGTACCTCACACGCCGGTTCCTCACACGCTGGTTCTCCAATGCTGGGTCCTCCCTGCCCGCAGTCTGCCACCCAAACCCTCAGCACACGGTGCTGCTGAGCACAGCATGGCGGGGACGAGCTGGAGACATGTAAGCGGGCTTCCTGAGCCAGCCCTCTGGGCCCAGCACTGAAGAGCTGCAGCTCGATAACATCTGTGCTGCTTCATGCTGGAGAGAATGGTTTAGCATTTCCTTCCTGTGCTGGTGTGCTTTTCCAATCAATATTTGCAAAGAACCATCATCCTGATATAAAGGGCTGGAGAACTCGGGTTTTACGCACTGGCGCATCAGACTGAGAACAAATTCATAGGTATTACTATTATTAGTATTATTATTATTATTATTATTATTATTAAGTAAACGCACTGATGAAACAGATCAGGCAATTCAGGCAAAGATTGTTGCTGCAAACAGCAGTGGAGCTGCACTGCTCTAAGGGAACCAATGAAAACTGGGCAAAATTTCTTCAGCTTGCATATTTTATCACACACTGGACAGTCATGGTCACTGGACCAGTATCCTTTTTCATTTGTTCTTATCGTTAGGAGCAAGAAATCAATTTCCTTGAGGGCATCTAAAAATGCTTTCACATCTCGTATCCTCATCCAGCCTCTAGAGACTTGGAGAAACAGCAGTCAGAGATGCCCATGCATGTGTAGCAGCTCTCTTCCCTCAAACCACTTAAACTGAAACGCCCCTCCTTCAGAGGTGCTTACAAGTCTTATCTACAAGGTGAAAGAGCACATCAAAGAGCAAGAAAGAGCAAGTCAAAGATCAGATCAAATCACTGAAAATTTCAATTCTGAAGAAAGTTTTGAGGTTTGCTCTATATGTATTCAATCCCAGATCTACTGAGCCAACCTAGGTTTTCATTTATAAGGCAGCAGTTTGCATAGATACATGAGTGAAAGTTCACAATGACCCCGCACTGATGGAAATGACTTGTAAATGAGGTTATGTGTAAGTGTCTGTCACCATGCATGGTCAAGCAGAATGAATGGCATGCCAAAACAACAGAAACGAATGCACAGCAGACAGAAGAGAAACACGATCAGGTTATATCACTGGGAGCAAGACAGCAAGCAGACACAAAATCCCAACACTTTAAATCAGTGGTCTGCAAGAAGGAAGAATGGATGCCTTTATACTAAGTGAATGCAAGTGTTTATTATATTTCCATGTACTTCTTAAATCACTCTGATAAGTCCATAAGAGCTTGTTAAAGCCTTTTCAGGATCCAGACGATTTCTCCATTGGTAACTCAGCACTTGGCTCGCTCCTGAGTGTTTTTAGCCACAGCTAGGGATCAGCTAGGGGTCAATCTTGTTGCTGACATACCTGTGAAAACAATGCTTATAGGTTCTGGACTCATTTTAATAAAACTGAACAGTAAAAAAAAAATTTGATTGTCCCAG
This sequence comes from Brachyhypopomus gauderio, assembly GCF_052324685.1. Lineage (NCBI taxonomy): Eukaryota > Metazoa > Chordata > Actinopteri > Gymnotiformes > Hypopomidae > Brachyhypopomus > Brachyhypopomus gauderio. The sequence goes on along the minus strand of NC_135211.1, from coordinate 25,696,552 downwards.
GTTCTTTGAAAGATTTGCATCTGATAATAACAATGTCATTGTTATTGACACTGTTATTAAGCAGCAGGCTTGGACATAGCCTCAGGGGGCGGAGTCTGAGTGACGGATAAAGACTGTGGGGAAAGTGATGACTAACCCTCTGTTTCAGGTTTAAGTATAAAATATTTATGAGTGCCTCCCAGTCAGAGGTTCATTTTGAAAACAGTGGCCAGGGCATTTTGTGTGCACTGCAGCTCACCAAGGATGCGCTAACTCAGATTACTATGAGGAGGCTGTGGATGAAAGCATCTTTAACTGTACTGAAACACCAGCACAGAAAGGGCCAGGCAGGAAGTGCAGAGGTCAGTGTCACAGGTCTCATTTGCAAAAGGTCCTAGACGATGTATGTACCAATGACACAAACAGAAAACAAGCACAACACAAGTAACACAATATTCTAATCAACCGAAAATGAAGGAGGTGCCTGCACGGTTTCGGAGTACGTAAACATTCACAGTTCAGGAGTATGTCAACATTCACAGTTTAGGAGTATGTCAACATTCACAGTTCAGGAGTATGTCAACATTCACAGTTCAGGAGTACGTAAACATTCACAGTTCAGAAGTATTGGCGCATTTCCACTAGGGCCTACTTGGCGCGGTACGGTTCGATTCGCGACGGTTTGTGAGTGTTTCCATTAGTACCAGTTCCCAGTGAGCCGGCCCCTTCGGGTACTTTTTTCGTACCGACTCGCTCGAGGTTCTAACCGTTCCGAAGCGGTACAGTTCTGTGACGTGGAGGAACAGCATGACACTGATTGGCCAGGGAGTGTCGTCACAGGTTGCGTCAGGAGAGCGACTCCTCCGCTATGCTATGGACTCCTCAGCCATTTTTAAAACCCAAGGAGCGAAGTCTGTTCCCTGGTCAAACGCCGAGGTACAAACCTTTCTGTTAATAATCAGCGATCAAAAAATCCAGGGCGAACTGGACGGGGGCACTAGAAATGTAAAGGTTTTTAGCGAGGTTTCCGCGCTAATGGCCACTCATGGCTACCAGCGGTCCATTCAGCAGTGCCGGTCGGTCCAAGCTAAAAAAGCTTAAAGCGATTACCGGGCGGTGAAGGACCATAACGGACGCAGCGGAGCAAACCGCAAAGACTGGAAATGGTTCCAGCAAATGTTGTTGGTGGAAAATGTTTCCTTTAACCGGGCTTTCCTCAGGGTGCTTGGCGAACTTGTGAACCATGCGAGACAGACGCCAGTAAAAGCACACAAAATGTTGCTTGTAGTACTATAAATATTTATTTCATATAAAGCTATACATTATTTTTAGGTAATTTGCTTTTTGCACTTTTTTAAACTATAACTATATTATTTACATATGTTGTACTTTAAATATCTATATTTCATAATAAAGTTTGATTTCATTTGATTGTATGACTGATGCTTTTTATGCAGGGTGTGTTCAGCCTGTTTGAGTAATACCAAATTATTATCAATAATTAGAGCAACCACATACAATAATGAAGATAAAGATAAATAAGATACAATAATGCTATGTGTTAAGGGGCATCGACCGGTGTTGTGGTCGCATACAAATGATGTCACGACACTACAACCCGCGCGCCAACAGCGACTCCACCCACATTGGGGTGGTTCACCATTGTAATGGAAACACAACGCGACCGTACCGTTCCGTTGCGAATCGACCCGTATCGAACCGTACCGCGCCAAGCAGGCCCTAGTGGAAATGCGCCATATGTCAACACAATTTCGGAGTATGTAAACATTCAGAGAGGTAGACAACATAACGTATGGGCGGGTATGGGTAGAAGAACCTTATAAGTAGTCATGTGCGTGGTGTGTTTGTGTGTATGTCTGAATCAGTGTCTGTACTGGTTAGAATATGATTGCTTGCTGAGTTGGTGGGTATGGGTAGGGCAGTGTGTAGGAGAAGCCTACAGGTAGGTGTGTGCACGTGCATAATGGTCATCAAGTGTTTGAAACAGTGTTAGTTCTCACACTCAACTCGCATGTCTGACATGATAGTGTATATGCTCAACCCATGATTGAGATGCATACATAGAGGTAAGTGTGTATGTATGTGTGAATGTGTATGAGAGAATATAAGCCAAATATCAGTTTTTGTGTTAGTCACTGAGGTGTGTGTCACTATACTGGTTTGTATACACATAGAGAAGACTGGACTGTATAGCAACTTGATTTGGTTCAAACTTGGCAGAGATTATCACAATGTCAGTGAGAATATGTACTGAGCAAATAGGATCACAATCTTAGTGTGAATGTTTGTCCATGTAAAATTAATTATATGTGAAAATCTTAAGATGTTTTTCATAATGCTTGCATTTCAGACTGCTGAATATTACAAGACCTCATTTGAGGTGTTGGAGTGAAAATCCTAGGACTAGTAAGGAATGTTCAACCTTATATTATGTAATGTGACAATATATGTGTAAATTTTTGTAAATTTGTAACTGCAAAGTTGATAGGAATTCTGCACAGAATTCTACAAGTCTGGGGTGGGTTTCCCGAAACGTTCGTAGCGCCAAGTACTTCGTAACCTCGTATGAAACGTACGAGGTTAAGAAGTACTTAGCGCTACGAACGTTTCGGGAAACCCACCCCTGCATTGTAGAGTCCAATGTTGTCTTGCGAAGTAAAATTACATAGGAGAAATGCTGAATTTTCTAGCATAGCACCACTCATTGGCCTATTCCCTTGAAATTTGGGTATGTCTTCGAGTGTGTATATATGAACATACCATTGTAGTTTGGTGTGCATTGACCTATGATAAGACTGTCAAACGTACCGAAAGCTTATTGGCCGATAGTGTTGGTCATGTAGACATGATGTGACGGTTGTAGGACCTGTTCCTGCGTGCATGTAGGTGCATGTAGATGACGTGTTTCACATTAATGGGACAATCTGGGTGTGTGGGACAGTTTTAGGGTGTTATAGCACCCCCTAGATATGAATGTGTAGGCAGTGAAAATTAAGACAATTTAATTTGATTAGCATGTGGACATGACAGTGTACAAACTTGCACTTTTGCTTCATAATAAAGTCCAGACTTTTGTGAGTGCCTGGACACCAATTATGTGTGTGAAAATCCTAGGACTAGTTTGCGCCCAAAAAATGTGTGTAATTTTAAATATTGTGCAAATTATTTAAGACATTATGTGGGTGAAACTTATGGCTATTTTAATTAGTAGTCGTTTCAGACCATCAAGCAGAAAGCTTACCTGGGTGCTGTACTTCATATGGATTTAATAAACCAAATCAGTTGCACATAAGCAATAATGGTCATGTTAAAAAAAAAAAAAAAACAAAAAACAAAAAAAACAAAGCAGTTAATTTATACTGAGTTTAATGTTCTAAACTGAGTTTCTAACAATAACATTGCAAACTTAGTTTTCAATATACCACTTGGTAATGAGAACCACACTGTGGAGAAACAACTTAAACACATTCTTTGGTACAAAGGCATGTTGATTGGTTAAGTCCTCAGACTTTCCCAAACCAGACCATGTGCCATCTAAGTCTAACTCTCCTTGAGCAGGATGAGCATGGTGCAGTGGTGCAGACATACCAGTAGTTGAAGATTTTATGGGAACAGGCCATGATCAGTATGGCTCCTTGTTGGAAGGAGAAAGACTTTCGTTAGCACTAATTTCAACACATGCAAAAGAACAGCATTGGGACACAAGGAGATCCTCTGCAACAGAAATCAGATGATTGAAGACTACAGGTGGGAAACACATTTGCATTTATATTTTTGGGCATTTAGCAGACGCTCTTATCCAGAGCGACTTACAAAGCGTTTTGCCATCTGTTCAAATATGCATCCTAGATAGTACCATAGATAGGTCAGAATTCAAGAAACCCTTAAACCAAATTACTTCTAAACTACAGGAATCAATGCCATTACCTAGTACTGCAAATAAACATAGGCATAAATAAACATACAATGTAAATTACAAGGTCAAGAAGTGCTACCTGAAGTGTTAGTACTTATCTAAGCACTCAACAAACAGGTGAGTCTTCAGTCTACATCTGAAGACCGCAAGAGACTCGGCAGTCCAAACAGCTAGTGGAAGATCGTTCCACCATCTCGGAGCCAGGACAGAGAATAGTCTTAAGATTTGTCTTATGTGAGGCGTTTCAAGTTGAGCCAACCTGAGATTCGGAGTGCTCGTGGTACAGATCGGTCTTTGACCATGGTCATCATGGCTTGTCCATTTTTGGATTTGCGGGCAAGCATCAAGGTTTTATACCTGATGTGTGCAGGTACTGGAAACCAGTGAAAAGAACGCAGCAGTGGCGTGATGCGTGACCTTGGAGAGTTTGAAGATCAGTCATGCTGCTGCATTCTGGATCAGTTGTACAGGTCTGATGACCCGTAGCGGAAGACCCACAAGTAAGGAGTTACAGTAGTCAAGCTCTGAGATGCTGAAAGACTACATAAGCACCTGGGTAACTTCCTGTGAAAGAAAGGGTTGTATTCTCCATATGTTGCAGAAAGAAATATGAAGATGTGTAACTGGTTGTTCAAAGTTACAGGCTTTGAGCAGTTTCTCATGGTGAGGTGTTCTCAAAAAAAAGGTTGCGTGGATTTGGGATTCTTGGAAGGTACAGAAGCTCGGTTTTGTTAGGGTTGAGCTTCAGGTGGTGAGCGGTTATCCACGAAACAATATCCGCTAAGCATGCTGAAATACACCCAGAATCCTACCCAGGAATACTACCAACTACATACCCAGAGACATCAAGCAGAACATGGAAGCTGCTCTATAAGACCAGATACTTTCAACTGACCTAATTACACTAGTGTTGTTTAATTAATCTAATCCGTAAGACAAGAGCTGGTTTAAGGTTTAGCAAATAAGCATTGCATGGGGCAGTCAAGGTCTGGTGGTTGTCTTGTGACCGGAGGGTCACAGGTTTGATTCCCAGGCCCGATGAGATGACTGAGGTGCTCTTGAGCAAAACAGCAATCCCCAGGTGCCGGACTAGCACTTCCCACCGCTCTGGGTATGTGTGCACAACTAGTGTGTGTGTTCTCGCTGCAAAGATCGGTAAATTCAGAGGACAAATTTCTATTGAAGTGAAAATCACAATTGACAAATATGGCAACTTAATAACTTTGTATCCCCCATAATGACAATCACAAATTTGTGATCAAGTTCACCATCTGTAGGATACTATCTAAGGAATGATAGTCTTCATTCCTACCAAACTTTAGTCTTTCATTTGTACTGAGCACTAAATTAAAGTTAACAAAATTTTTGAGGAAACTGCACCAAAGCTATTAAAAGTTTGAATGATTTCTTAAAACGTCTGCAGTTCAACAGATCACTTGGTTGTTTGCAAGACTCCACTGACAACCAGGGTATCCGGACTAACCCGACTCACCACCAGCATATGCTCTCACTGCACAGAGACAGTGAACTCCTACACAGAGACAGTGAACACCTATACAGAGTGAGTAAACTCCTACACAGAGAGGTAATACACACAACACTACAAGTTAATCATGCACTGGACTTGTGGCCTAATTACATATGTCAAAGTGATGGAAGGTAGTTGCATCAACAGCAGTTGCTGAGGTAATGGCAGGTAAGATCAGGTAGGCAGGTAGGTAGGTTCAGGGTTATTTATGCCATAACTTGATCAGTTATCTGCACAATCAAAAACACTCCACATTTTCAGTAAGCATGACCATGCATGCCAACCCATGCTGTGCTTGGACACATCCTATTTTTGTTGAAATGCAGGAGGATGTAAATTCAAACTTAGATCCCCAGAATCTCAGCTGAACTACAGCAAGCAGCTCAGTGCAACAAACTGTCAGAATAACCAAAGAATCAAAGAACCAAAGAATACCAAATTCTTAAACTAAAGCTGCATCAACGGGTTTTGGCAAGGTTTTGGGACAGTGTACAGCACCTGCACTCCAAACAAACCAGACAGTAATTCTCACTCATCTTTGTGGCCATGTTTAATTCCTACTTTCTAAAACAACTTTTATGTTTCAGTGATTAAATCTCTCTTTCTTTAGATATAAATGCCAGAAGCACTCATAACCTCAAGCTGCTATTTTAAAGAATGTTTCCTTTTTTCTGTTCCTCAGCACATCCTCTAACTGGTACACTGTAATCTTGTTATGCTGCCCCATATGGATCAAGTTCCAAATGCAAGTAAACACACCCATTTCAGTGTCACCAGGTTGAGGTTTTGCTTTCTTTAGTGGACTGTGTTGTATTACACAATGTTACACCTCTGAAACTAGCCAACCTGCCTCCACTTCTCTGGTTCTTGCCTGACTTCAAAGTCATCAGGCAGCAGCACACACTAAATTTAGCCATGTGCAATGGTTTCTGAACACACACTTTCTGTTAAATGTCTCCTCCAAGAATGTCTCTGTGCCCCTTTGACGAGGTCCCTGTGCCCCTCCAAAATTAAATCCATTAATAAGCCAGAAACATCAGCAGCAGCCCTAGTAGCAAATACCAAACCTGTTACAAAGGTCACTTGGAAAAAAGTCACAAAAGTGACAGAGCCTCACCACGCGAGGACCCCAAAACATGAATGGAACCAGAGAGGGGTACTGTGGCTCGCTTTGAGCTGAAAATGGGGAGGAGTTAGCAGATATGGAAGCTTGGGGTGAGGGCTAGGGTCAACCACAGAGAGAGAAAAGGGGTGAGGGCTAGGGCCAACCACAGAGAGAGAAAAGGGGTGAGGGCTAGGGCCAACCACAGTGAGAGAAAAGGGGTAAGGGCTAGGGCCAACCACAGAGAGAGAAAAGGGGTAAGGGCTAGGGCCAACCATAGTGAGAGAAAAGGGGTAAGGGCTAGGGCCAACCACAGTGAGAGAAAAGGGATAAGGGCTAGGGTCAACCACAGAGAGAGAAAAGGGGTGAGGGCTAGGGCCAACCACAGAGAGAGAAAAGGGGTGAGGGCTAGGGCCAACCACAGTGAGAGAAAAGGGGTAAGGGCTAGGGCCAACCACAGAGAGAGAAAAGGGGTAAGGGCTAGGGCCAACCATAGTGAGAGAAAAGGGGTGAGGGCTAGGGCCAACCACAGGGAGAGAAAAGGGGAAAGGGCTAGGGCCAACCACAGAGAGAGAAAAGGGGTGAGGGCTAGGGCCAACCACAGGGAGAGAAAAGGGGTGAGGGCTAGGGCCAACCACAGGGAGAGAAAAGGGGTAAGGGCTAGGGCCAACCACCGAGAGAGAAAAGGGGTGAGGGCTAGGGCCAACCACAGGGAGAGAAAAGGGGTGAGGGCTAGGGCCAACCACAGGGAGAGAAAAGGGGTGAGGGCTAGGGCCAACCACCGAGAGAGAAAAGGGGTGAGGGCTAGGGCCAACCACCAAGAGAGAAAAGGGTGGAGTTCATACAGCAAATACTTCTGCTAAAAATATCTGGTCATGTATTTCAAACATGACAATAAAGCATATTTTACCAAGGGAGAATTAGCATTTTTGCTTTTCTCTAGGGTCCTCCTGTAGCATGACTTTCCCTCCACAACCAATGCATGGATAACTGTAAATCTTACAAGTAATATTCCATAGCTAGTACTATAAAGTTATATTTATTTAATTTGCTCTTTAGACACTGATTAGATTTTTACTCTGCACCAAGGCACCCTGCACCAATAAAGGGATCTCCAACATCTCATGACTGGTTGTCCAGGGCTGTTATGTTCGCTATAAACGAGTAATATTACTTGTAGCTTTTGTCATGAAATATGTAAAATTCCACCTTTTCCAAGAGGAATTTCCAATTTAATATGTCTAGTTCTGTAGCATTTTACAGAGGTTGTTTTAGTAAAGTATTGCAAAAGTAAGACAAAATGTTACATGGCACAAATTAATACTGAATATTTAAATTAACAATACATTTAAATACATGTAATTGTTACATTTTGAAATGAATTTTCTCTTAAGTCAGGAAACGTGTTAAAATAAAATTGAGATGAATGCCAAATGGCTAAAAATAGATGACTAGGACGGAACTGCCAAGGCTAGAGGTGCAACTCAGCGACCCAGCGGGAAAGTCATGACCTTTCAACTCATGATGACCGATGTCTCAAGGATACACTGTTCTGGTCCACATGGTCAACATACACATGAGATTTAAGACTGCCCTGAAGAAACTTCAAAAGAAGCCATGTGTAGTAAAAGAGACCTTTGACCTTTGAATTACTTTGGGGTCAGTGGAAGTGCAACCACATAAGTGCTGCAGTCTGGCCTGAGCTGGCGGACACAGCAGCTACGTCTTTTACAAATGGGAACGTTCTGCTCATTTTCAGGACTGACAAAATAATTAAGTGGCAGTGCAGTTGAACTGAGACAAAAATCTAAGAAAGGCAATTCTACTTGGACACGTAAGTCCATTGGGCTTTACTTAAAGAGGCCCATGGACCAGATGGAGCACCAGAGCCTGTGTGCGGCAAAACGTGTGGAACTGCAGCACTAAACATCCAGTGGATGTTGGACAGAGGGTCCCAGCTTCAGTCCTGGAACACCAATATCCAGCAGTTGGATTTATCTGCTCTGATATGTCTAGTCTGTAGAGCAATCACACAATGGAGCAGAACTCTGTGCAGCTGAGTATGAACATCACTAACCTGTGCTGGACTCCGCCTATCCAGAATAGCTGCTGTTAATACAACCTCAACATTTTATTTTTTCTTTCATATGAGAATATACCACTGGTGTGAGACAGGTGTGCAGTTACCTGTGTGAGGACATCAAGTTGGCCTACGATGTGCTCCAGGGTGTTGGCCAGCATAGCAGGGACTCCACCATCTGGTGCTGTGCGAGAAGGCAGAGACAGGGAGGGGCGGGTCTGTGTGGTGGGTGTGTGGGAGGGGTGGGTCTGTGTGGTGGGTGTGTGGGAGGGGCAGGTCTGTGTGGTGGGTGTGTGGGAGGGGCAGGTCTGTGTGGTGGGTGTGTGGGAGGGGTGGGTCTGTGTGGTGGGTGTCTGGGAAGAGAAGCATGGCTGCCCCCCACTCCCACAGTCATCTCTGCTTAAGCTCCTGCAGTGGGGGTGTTCTGTGGGCACCTGTGGATAAATAAATGAAAAATGTATAATTAAAATGTGTTCAGTTCAATTATCTTGTACATTTTCATTCATTTTGTTTGTATTTAGTATTGGTAGTATTTCACATTTCTGGCATACTGTAATTTTTCCTGAACAACACTATAATTCTGTAAAAGTAATAATTAAGAAGGTTACAGTCCAGGGATACATGTAGGCTGTGGTTACTGCAGTGTATTTACAGCAGAGCATCATTCTGGGCCATCGACATTCCAGGACAATATTTCTTCCAGGTAGAAGCACACTTGATGGACAGTGTGCCAGTTATCAGAGCAAGTAAACATTCAAAAGCAGAGAAGAATCCAGACCACAAGCTCACCTAATCAGATCAGACCTAATCAGGTAGGATATATTCCTCTTCAGCATTCCTACCCATACTGTCACCATGACTCCTCCAAAAGATATGACAAGCTTTTCACTCTGCCTGCCATGTTGTCGCTGATATTTGACGGATTCATGGGTTAAGACTGTGGGGATATTCTCCTCAGAACATCTTGGGGTTAAGCACCATTCACAAGGGCAAAATGTAACATGGGCTATAATCCCTTGGCTCTTTCAGTCTCACCCAGACCCCCTGACCACTCAAACTGCTTCTTCATTACAGAACACCCGCCACAGTATTCTTAACCAAGTAACCATGGTAACAAGATACTGATGACAAAAAAACTCAACCATTTAAGAATGAAGGAAAAAACTCATTCATTCATTCTTTCTTTGCAAAATATAAATGACCCATCTAGTAAACATAACTGCTACTGTAGCAAAGGCGTATTCAGTTCAAAAGCCTTCCGCTGGAGGTCCCTATTAATCACACATCCAATGCATATAGTTGCTATACTGAATATCCAGTAACAAATTAGTTTGCTTATTAACCAATAATAACCAATTTGAGAATCACAGATAGAACTATCCAATTTCGAAGAACCACTAACCTATACATGTGCTTGTCTAGTACTAATGTTACTGTGGAGTACAACCATATGAAGAGAAAGGCAGACTTCTCAAGTGCAAATGAGTGTGACTATGGGCATAATAACTAAGACCAAATGCAGGACTATATGAAGATAAGTGTTTGATCATTATGGCACCCTGCACTACAGACGGATATGCACAACATCTTGATCCCAGAGAGACAATGAGGAAAAATGAAGGGTTCATAGAAAGTGTGGCAGGCAGGAAGGGCAGATGTCCTGCCATAAAGTGAAACATGTGGCCAGCGTGTGTCTGAGCACCTTTTCCTGCTCCAAGGGAGGTAAATATTTGCTTGCACGACCCTGGTGATTTCTGGGCAAACAGGGATAGCTGTGCACCACATGCTGTGAAGCTGAAGCTTAAGCTGAACACACACCAGCTCTTTGTACCATCAACACAGGACTGCTTTACATGATTTTCTCAATAAAATGTAAATATTCAGTGGTTAATGAGGGGAAACAAACTAATCAGAGGTATGAGTTAATTTGTGAGATTTCATGACAGACTACATAAGAACATAAGTGACATAAGTACATACTTAAACACATATACTAAGAGTACACTGATATAGAAAAACTGAAAAAAATTAAAAAGCCTTGGTTAGTTAAAGCTAAAAGCCATTGGCATTTACAGTAGTACCATATGACATCATTTGGATTTTCAACGGACGTGTGGGTGTGGCATGGCGTTACAAGTTAGATTCACAATTCATAAAGGGATGGGATCTTCCAACTTCTGGAAATGTCTAAGCGTGATGCTGAATGACAGCAGCATGAGAAGTTTCTCCCCACCCAATACCCAATTTTCCAACACTGGATCAGAAGGTGAGATCTGATTGGTTAGTCAGGGATCCCACCACAAATCCCAGGAATAACTTGGATGCAATGGTACATTACATGGTAACTTTAGCTATGTTAATTGGATAATAAGCACTAATGTTAACTGCCTGTACAGTCATGTGTATGGAGCTGTTTAAAATGTAATATTCATATGTGGAAAAAAAAGAACTTTCAGAAGGATACACACCTGCAAAGCTTTTCAAATGCTTTGAGTGGAATCAAAAGGACAGCAGTGTGATATAAGAACACAGGACAATGTTCCTGAGAAGAGACGGTCAAACACAGAAACACAGGTGTCAACTTATCTAATAACTGCATGAATTTTAGTATTTATTTACACCAGTTAGTATTTATTTACACCCTTGAGTCATTTTTTTACCTGACTTTACCTGAAAGTCACTACACTATGTAATTTGTGGCAGCTCATCCTGCCCAAAAGCAGTGCTGCTTTCCCATCAGTGTGGAAACCTACTGAGGCATGCCAACAGTTCATAATGACACCATAACCAGTGGAAATCTTTAATCACCGCCCTTAAACCAGCTGGGCTTTGATGACTAATCCCTGGTGTTCATAGAAAGACATTTATTACAACAGCCAATGAGGGATTGTCTTAACAATCGTACTTGATCTTCCTGAATATAGGGGAAAGGTTGCAAATATTTAGTCACTAAGTAGTTCTGAAAAAATCCTTCTACAGGTCTCTCACCAGTGAAATGAGATGAGATGAGGGCACTTGCACACAAGTGACATTTTTACAGTCCTTGGTAAATGGGACTGCTTCTGCACTTCAGTTATTTGCTTACAGAGATGTATACCCTCATATAAACGCTGTGTGGCTGGGTGCAGCACTCACTCGGTCTATATTGAATCCAGTAGGGTCATCCTGTAGATTTAGGCTTAAAATAACATCTTTAAAACAGGATTCCTTATAGTCTGGGCAATGGAATGCTTTTGGCACATACACCACACTGGTATGTCAACACAATTTGGTTAATCATTAACCTCTCATGAAGGTACATTTATAAACCCAAATTGCCATATGTATTGGGTACTCTCTCTAATCTGTCTTCATAGGTTGTTAGGATGGATAAACATATCCTTGTTTAAAATGATCAAATATTAGCTTAATTCATATTTACTGAAGTAATATTTGCTGATCTAAACAATGCTGCTGGAATTATTGTCACATGTACAAAATCAGAAAGAACAACAAAATGGTAGTGCAAAATGGATTCTCTGTGGAAAGATGGAGCAGGCTATGATGGACTACAACCATGGCTGACGTAACTCCAGGGCTCCAGCACTTTGTGGGTAGTACACAGTGGAACTGGACTGAATGGAAGAAAACGAGAGACGTAAGAAATACAAAACCATATGAAGGCAGACACGAGTGTGCTGAGCCCATGAGCTTCAGAAAGGCAGAAGTAAGTCTTGTTGAGTGGAGGACCTATTTGCTGCTCAGCAGTGAAACAGCTGCTCAAACACGCACCCACACATGTGCACACACACACACACACACACACACACACACACACACACACACACACACACACACACACACACACACACACACACACACACACACACACACACACACTAACACCCTCCTGATGAATCACCTGGACTGGAAAAACCAACAGTGGAAAATTTCCTGGGGCCCCAATGAAACTCTGAATCGCACTGGTCTGACGGAGCCATCACAACGGGCTTCCTGCACAGACACCCATTCATCAAGCTTCCCACTCACACATGCACACACCCCAAAGCACAGGAAAGGGGTTATGTTACACATGTAGGCAGAGAGCGTTTAACCGTGACATAAATGCTGGGATAACACGTGACCAGGGCAGGACTCCCTTAGTTATGTACCGTTAACCTGCTTGGAGAATGTTCAAACTCATCTGCTGCCATTCAGACTAATCCAGCATAATCATGTACACTCTTGCACATACGTTTGAGTTATCTGAGAAATGTCAAATATTCTCTCGTGCAGGGCATAAGAAGCATCCGGCTTTGTTATTATGGCATTATTATGGTATATGGAATTAAATTTAATTCCACTCAAGTCCAAAGAGAAACTGCAACACATTCCAACATCTTCGATGAAGTGTAGCAAGTGCAATTCATCCACAATTTCACATAAATATAACCAGTCAGGGAAGGCAGTGGTTTGCAAACATGTGCCTGAGCTAAGCATGTTTCACGTCCCTCTTCTTCAACTCGTCAGTTGTACCTCATCTGAAATACAAATCCTCACTTAGCTGACATTTGCAAGGGCACATAACACATTAAAACATTAACACGTTAATATTCTGCCCGTCTGTACCTCCCCATTTAGAGGGAAGGTGAGCCGTATGGCAACGGCTCCTAATGTCCCCCTGACCTTCTCCTGCTGTTCCTATGAACCTCCTCAGCACACAGTGACCTACAGTCACTAGCACACCATGAACCCTGAATCTGAGACGGTAATACTCACTTTAATACTTTGTATACTTAACAAATTGATTACTTAAATACTCACTTTATCCCTACACAACACAGTATATGATGGCACAATCACACATGCGGACATATACTAAAATGAAACTGTGTGATTAGGCTCTGCCCTAGTATTTAGAGAAAAATAATCTTGTTATTCTTATATTATGTATATTGTGTTTCCCATGTAGTCTTTCTGTAATTGTGTCTGGGTTCTAGAATCATATAAATCTCGAGTATCATCATCATCATCATCATCATTATCAATACTAATAATAATAGAAAATTATGTAGTCAGTGTTGAACAAACTGTACTTTAGGAGTAAACACAGGCATTAAACGCATTCAAACAACAATAAGGGGATTCAGAAGGTATTTAAGGTCGAATGGGGTTTTATCTATTTATCTGTGCTCCTGTGTGTTCCTATGGGATAGACATCACATAAGGGTTCTCTCCCTGGAGCAACATTTCCCTTTCTACAGGGCTTCCAGTGGCTAATGGGAGCGTTGTAATTACGGCACTGCCTACGTCTTTGTGCTGAAAGAAGAATGAAGCTTTGGAAATGAACAATGGAGATTTTTTCGCTACTAAATATTTCAGGAGATGGTATAGTCGTGAGAAAAAGTATGGGAATCCTTTGAAATTGTCCGGATTTCTGCACAGCTCTTCAAATCTGATGGGATCTTTCCCTCCAGCTGGGCACCTGGGTCATCCTGCCCCACTCCACCTGATTCTATGGTTACATGGATCAGTGGCAGGCAGCTTTGAAGCGATGTCTGTCTTACTAGTGTTTGAGAAAGCCAAACATCCCCATTTCTCCTTCTGTTTACCCCCACAAATAGAGGACATGACTACACATGCTTCATACTTCCTTTACTTTCCCTAATGCTACACTGTGCAGTCACAATAACAATACAATAATAAAATTATCATAATAAATATACTTTAACATTACAGCATTCTTACTGAATACATAGTTTAAAGAATGACACAGATTGGAAAATTGTTCATCAGTAAGATTCTAAAATCTTGTCACTTAAAAAGCATTTCTAAAATCTGAAGGCCTGTATAAAACACACAGTGGCACCCTGGCCTGGAGCGGCCACTATGACCTGGCCATTCTCAGTCAAGGAATGCATTATGCTTGACATGTACTGTTTAATGGCACGGCATGAAGTCTTATATAAGATAGACAATACAACATTGTAGAATCTGACATAAAATGAAATTCATTGTGTTCCTTAGTGACTAGATGCAGTCCAGGCCCTGAATTAGTTCAGCAGTCGCACACAGAATCCCCCAGCACTCTGCTTCATAGCTGTGGAGATGTTGGTCTAGAAGGAGCTACTTTCTCTGTTTGAGAACACAACCCATTTAGGCTAATCTAAGCCTTCATACAACCATTTAAAGTAGTAAATGTTTACACACTTTCAAACAATTTTGAAACAATCACCTAATCCTGTCAACCAAGTCCTGTACTTGTGTGTGCTGTTTTATGGCATCTTAATTATATGATCAGAAATTTATTAGATCATTAGGGCTGTGTTTTAAGTGTATCTCAGATCAATACAGCAATGGTCTTGGACTTTGAGATGTCTCCATACACAGCAGGGAACTCCACAGTGTCCACTCCACCCACACAAGAATGAGCCCGAGAACACGTTCCTCATACGTCAGCTAACCAGAATAACCAGTTACATGGAGACTTAAAAAAACACACAACTCACACACTACAATTTTAAGACATGAAATTGTAATATTTCTCAAATTTCCTCAAATTAATTTTGTCTTTTCAAAATTTAGGATATACTCTTATCCAGAGTGACCAATGCATATTGAACTGTATGTAATCCCAATAACAACCATGGTGTTGCTAGCACCTGGATGTACCTGCTCTACCAGGTATGCTACAGGATTACAAACATCATGTAACTGTAGCTCGACACCCCCTAAACCACAGAACAATCAGGCAACAAATGGGTGGCAAAAGAGGTCATGTTACTGCTCTCAAATGAATAAAGTTTGACTTTAAGGTACAGGAAATAGTATATATGTATCTCTAATGTCTCGTTTTGCTCATTTCTCTCTCAAACACACACACACACACACACACACACACACACACACACACACACACACACACACACACACACACACACACATGCGTGTGTCTGTGTGTGTGAGTAATATACATATTTGGGTGTATGTACACTCACCGGCCACTTTATTAGGTACACCTTGCCTTCAGAACTGCCTTAATCCTTCATGGCATAGATTCAACAAGGTACTGGAAACATTTCTCAGAGAGTCTGGTCCATACTGACATGATAGCATCACACAGTTGCTGCAGATTGTTCGGCTGCACATCCATGATGTGAATCTCTCGTTCCACCACATCCCAAAGGTGATCTATTGGATTGAGATCTGGTGACTGTGGAAGCCATTTGAGTACAGTGAACTCATTGTCGTCTTCAAGAACCCAGTCTGAGATGATTTGCGCTTTATGGCACGTTATCCTGCTGGAAGTAGCCATCAGAAGATGGGTACACTGTGGTCATAAAGGGATGGACATGGTCAGCAACAATACTCAGATAGGCTGTTGCATTGACACGATGCTCAATTGGTACTAATGGGCCCAAAGTGTGGCAGGAAAATATCCCCCACAACATTGCACCACCACCACCAGCCTGAATCGTTGATACAAGGCAGGATGGATCCATACTTTCATGTTGGTGATGCCAAATTCTGATCCTACCATCCAAATGTCGCAGCAGAAATAGAGACTCATCAGACCAGATAACGTTTTTCCAATCTTCTATAGTCCTATTTTGGTGAGCCTGTGCGAATTGTAGCCTCAGTTTCCTGTTCTTAGCTGACAGGAGTGGCAGCCGGTGTGGTCATCTGCTGCTGTAGCCCATCTGCCTCAAGGTTCGACGTGTTGTGCGTTCAGAGATGCTCTTCCTCATGCCTTAGTTGTAACGAAAGTTGTTATTTGAGTTACTGTTGCCGTTCTATCAACTCAAACCAGTCTGGCCATTTTCCTCTGACCTCTTGCATCAACAAGGACTTTGCGCCCACAAAACTGCCGCTCACTGGATATTTTCTCTTTTTTGGACCATTCTCTGTAAACCCTAGAGATGGTTGTATGTGAAAATCTAAGTAGATCAGCAGTTTCTGAAATACTCAGACCAGCCTGTCTGGCACCAACAGACTTGCCATGTTCAAAGTCACTTAAATCACCTTTCTTCCCCATTCTGATGCTCGGTTTGAACCATCAGACCATCAGACTTGGCCATGTGTGGATGCATTGAGTTGCTGCCATGTGATTGGCTGATTCAACATTTTGCATTGGTGTACCTAATAAAGTGGCCGGTGAGTGTATATTTGTGTGTGTATGTGCACATCGCACACATTTTGACTACTGAGTTAGTAATTATTTGTTGTTGCTTTTTCATGCTGCATAGTAAGCAGCTCAGCTCAGTCGTTCATGCTGACAGCACACAGCTAATTCTGTGTGTGTTACATCAACCTCAGATTTAGGGGTGGGGAAAATGGCAGATTAGGGGATGTTGTAGCAAAGCCAAATCTAACACAGTCACCACTGACTGGACGTTTTAGGAACGTTTTACATTTTAAAAACAGACACACATACCTGCAAACCTACATGCCAGACAGCTGATAATCTCATGCAAGTCCACTGTTCTGCTTTTCAAATAGACCCCAACCCTAACCTAAAACTACTGTAAACCCTAACCCAACCCTTAATCCATAACTCTGACCCAAACACAACCGTAAACCCCAACCTAACCCGAGGTGTATTAATGAAGGAAGAAACTTCATAGGCACATCTACAGGTTCTGATGTACATGCTGTTACAGTTTTAACAGTCTGTACCAAATATGTGGTATCCGATGTGTATCCGAAAGAAAACAAAGGAAAAATCCTTCAAGCTCACTTCTGGAACAGATCCCTTCCATAGAGCACCATGTACAAACAACATTAGTTAAAGTACTTTAATCTACAATATACATACAAACCCAAAATGCAATAATTTTGCATTTCATTAGCGTTATGGAGTCTTTTAATTTTACCCAGCATGTGTCTGGCCCCACACATGCTAAAGGAGATACACTGGACCTTGTGTTTACCCTGGGTGTAAATGTGGATTTTATTTATTCCAAAGACATTTTTATTTCTGATCACCACTGTATTCTTTTTAATTTGTCTTATTATGTCACTGGATCCTCTGTTCGCCAGGTAGTTACCTCGCGCCTTTTAAATTACTTCTCAAACCTGGTCATAAAGAGTACAGGGAACCCTAAACTGTTATTTAACACAATTACTAATATTCTTACTCCTGCTCCACCCGATGTTCCAATCTATTCAAATGAGGACTGTAATAATTTTATTTCATTCCTGGTAGATAAGATCAGTAACATAAGATCTAATATTACCCCATCAGGTTCCTCATGGACTGTACCTGCTCCAACTCGGCCTGTTATGGATAGTTTTTCTCCGATTTCTTTAAGTGAACTAGAAAAACTAGTGGATTCAATTAATACTTCTTCTTGCCCTCTGGACATTCTACCTACCACTTTGTTCAAAAATGTATTTCAACATATTAGCCCTTGTATGCTGTCATTAATTAATACCTCATTGGTTTCTGGTCAAGTACCCGCCTATTGTAAGGACGCTGTCATTTACCCACTTTTAAAGAAACCCAAGCTCTATTTTTAATAGCTATAGACCAATCTCAAAATTACCCTTTCTATCCAAAATCCTAGAAAAGGTTGTATCTAAGCAGCTGATATCATTTATGGACAGACACATCATCATTGACAAGGATCAGTCCGGGTTTCGTAGATTCCATTCTACAGAAACAGCGCTTCTTAGAGTCTCCTGTGACATTTTGTCACATAGTGATGCAGGAGAATGTTCTGTTCTGGTGTTGTTAGACCTCACCTCTGCCTTTGATACTGTTGACCATCAAACACTGCTTGATAGATTGAGACATTGGGTGGGTTTATCTGATTCTGCTTTAGAGTGGTTTACTTCATATTTATCTGGACGTTCCTTTTGTGTGGCCTCCTCTAGGTTTAGGTCTGCCCCAGCCTCCATTGTTTGTGGTGTGCCTCAGGGTTCTGTCCTGGGGCCTTTGTTATATTTGTTTCCTTTGCAGCATATGAATGAATGAATGAATGTTTCAATTTATATAGCGCCTTATCTAGATACCCAAGGCGCTTTACAATTGTTAACACAGCTATGTTACAGACAACCAATCACACACCGGCGAGAAGCGGCAGCCAATTGCGCACAGCGTACTCTCTACCGGGATCCACAGCCCCATGGGGGACTGAATGGGGTGCAGGAAGGGGAGAGAGGAGAGACCCTAGTGGCAGAGCACCATCCACCACTGGGCACACAAGCACACACACATTCATGCACACACACTCAGACAACAACTTGTTTTTATTGAACAGAGAGAGACACAGACACAGCCTCAGGGAGAGACACCGACTCAGGGAGAATTTGTCTGGGACTGCCAATTTACCTAACCTCCATGTTTTTGGAATGTGGGAGGAAACCGGAGATCCTGGAGGAAACCCACGCAGACACGGGGAGAACATGGAAACTCCACTCAGATAGGGACTTGAACCCAAGACCCCAGTGCTGAGAGGCAAACGTGCTAACCACCAAGCCACCATGCTGCCCTTAATATCCTGAGTTCTTTTGATGGCATTTCGTATCATTATGCCGATATTCAGCTGTATATTTCTTTTAAGCCAGAAGATTTCTCTAGGATACAGTTGCTGATTAGTTGTTTAGGTTCTATCAAAAGTTGGATGGCGGATAATTTTCTACAGCTAAATGAGGGAAAGTCAAAAGTCCTTGTCTGTGCCCCCGACAGATTTATACCCAAGATAATGGAAGCTGAAATGTGAAATGTAAATGTGCCATATTTTGTCAATTGTGATTTTTCACCGCAATCAAAATTTGTCCTCCGCTTTTTACCCATCTGTGCAGTTAGAACACACACACACACTAGTGATTACTAGGGGGCTGTGGATCACATGTGCCCAGAGCGATGGGCAGCCCTAGTCCTAGCCCGGGGAGCAGTTGGGGTTAGGTGCCTTGCTGCCCACCAGCTCTTGGTCTAAAATTTTACTTACTTTTTACTTACTTAATTTCTACTCTGACACTAAACATTATATGATGAATAGAACCTATGGTTTTGAAAGTTATTCTCAAAAGAAAGTGCAAAGCAGGGAGACATGGACATCATATTAACACTGCTTAAAATTCAGAGCAAAGGGACAGAACTCCTGTTTTGTTAAGACACTGGCCAAGTCCTTAGGTTCCTATGATTATACCTGGCAAATATAATGAACATATTAAAGACCATTAATGCCATGGTAAAAGCCTCTCTGTGAATTACAGCGTATTGAAGGGTTTGGCTGACATTTACAGAACTCAACAGCTCATGAAGTTACTGCCTCTTCTCCAGAAAGCTCTCTGAAGACTTAAAATGGATTGATGCATTGACAAACATGATTGAATGAGTATATAAGAGACTGAATTAATATATAAGAATGAATGAGTATACAAGACTGAAAGAATATACAAGACCAAAAGAGTATACAAGAGACTGAAAGAGTATACAAGACTGAATCAGTATATTAAAGACTGGATGAGTATAAGACTGGATGACTATATAAGAGACTGAATGAGAATACAACTATGAAATGTGAATTATTCTCTTTTCAGTATCACTTCACTGCTAGGCCAATTACATTCAGTCCCTCAGAAAACAATGTGAAATGAAAGGATCAAATTAAACGCCATGTAACTCCGGTTAATTGACAAACAAAACAAAATCAGTGCCAATTGTTCACTGGGTCCTTTAAGCCTGGGGTGCTCCACCCCCTGCAGAACCTGAGTCTAGCAAAGTGTGGTCTTAAAAAAGTCAAATCAAATTATCTCTGCAGTCGTGTCCTCTATTTGTGAGGGTAAACAGATGGAGAAATGGGGATGTTTTGCTTTCTCAAACACTAGTAACCAGACATCGCTTCAAAGCTGCCTGCCACTGATCCATGTAACCATAGAATCAGGTGGAGTGGGGCAGGATGGCCCAGCTAGAGGGAACCTTGTCTTTGTCCTTGTTGATGTAAGTAACACTGCAACTGTAGAAAAAAGCTGAAACCCAACACCGGCGTTTCTCCTCCCTCACTGGTGACTGCTGCTTTGAGCTGTGCTGTCCACCACAGACACCTGACAAGGGCTTTTAATATTTAACCACCACTAATGGTGTTTTCCTCCATCACTTCTATGCTACAGCTGAAACATCATATGCTTCAATGCAGCAGCCTAAGCAAAAAATAGTGCTGATCAACATTTGTTTATTTTCTATACATTCATCACTTCTTTATAATTATATTTAGCTTCAGAGCTTCCTAACTTGAGCCTTCCCATGTTGCAGAGTACAAGATGCAAAATTTCAGCAGGATGCCTTGGAAGAAGCTACCATCCTGCTACCATACTGTTACTATCTTGTTACCATCCTGTTACTTTCCTGCTTAGTACGACTTCAGCATAAGCTCATATGGGTCAGGTGTTCACACACCTGAGTCTACTCACTTATTAAAGGCAGGGTAACAGATGGAAACTAATGAAAGCTCTCCTGTAAACGCTAGTTCAGACTGCCCAAGGAGTTAATTCAATGAGGAAACATCCAGATTACTACTTGACACCTTTGTACCAAATACCCCTTTCATAAAAGGTAAATGAGAAGAAAAAGGTGTTGTAAATTATACACATCATTTCCTACATAAATCAGATATGTCTGGCAACTACTCCAAAGTAGTTAAGTCACAAAGGTACGTGTATCACCCTTAAGGTGAATATTTATGGGTCCTGCTTCCGACGCTGCTTCCTGCTGCTTCCTGCTGACCGACGCTGTTGCGGAGCGAATTTTGAAATTGTTTTCTAAAGTATAATAATCTATTTACGTGCTAACCTTTACCTTTTGCATTCCTAGATACATTTTACAGGTTTTATTCCGGCCGCTGACCAACTTTCTGCCTTCACAAATCAGCTAGCGTAAGTTTATATATCGGCTAGACACGGTAAGTGTTTTGATTTATTCATGGCTGGTGTTGGTTTGTTTCCTTGTTCGGAGTGTGGCATGTTTAGTCTAGACCCTTTCGCCACTGATAGTAATAGTGATAGTATTTGTCAGAGGTGCAAACTAGTAAATTCTCTCGTGGCGAAAGTGGAAAGTTTAGAGCGACGCGTCCACTCATTATTGAGGGATAGAGAGACAGGGTCTGTAGTAGGTGTGGACGCGCCAGGGAGAACTAGCGCCTCCGCGACTCCGGCGATAGAGCCCTCACAGCGGGGCGAATGGGTGACGTCTCGGCGGCGTAGTCGGAGAGCGAGGGCTGCAGCTACCGCTAACGCCAGCGCTAGCCCACCAGAGCACCACTCCCCGGTTCACGTGTCCAACAGGTTTGCCCCGCTCAGTGTTACACCCGCTGAGGAGACTCTGGTCATAGGAGACTCTATAGTCCGACACGTGAAAGTAGCTGTAGCTGTAGGGGCACCAGCGGTTACAGTCAGCTGTTTACCGGGAGCCAGAGCGCCGGACATTAGTGGCAACCTTAGATTGTTAGCTCATAGGAGGTTTTCTAGGATAGTGATTCATGTAGGGGCCAACGATATACGTCTGCGGCAGTCAGAGGTGACTAAGGCTAATGTTAAAGAGGTGGTTAAATTAGCCCAGACGATGTCCGATGCCGTAATCTGCTCTGGCCCCATCCCAATGCGGCGCGGTGATGAGCAGTACAGCAGGCTCACGTCGCTAAACCGCTGGATGTCCAAGTGGTGTTCAGAAAATCAAGTGGGCTTTATTAATAATTGGGAAGAGTTCGAGGGCAAGCCTGGTCTTTTAGGCAGGGACGGTGTCCACCCCACCCGGGATGGCGCTGCCCTGTTATCTTGCAGCATAGCCCATAGCCTGTTAGCTAGTCGGCAGAGTAGCACTAGGAGCTGCTGACTGTCCAGGGTCGCGACCAGGCCGCAGACTAACGGGTTAAACCTGTCTGCGAGCTGCTTAGAGGCGTCACCAAGTTCCCTTAGGATTGAGACTGTGTCTGTGCCCCGGGTTAAACTAAATCATAAGAAAATAGTCCGCCCGAAGTTTTTAACTAATATTCAGACTTCACATCAAATTATTACAACCTATATGACCGATCTGAAAATTGGATTAATCAATATTCGATCGCTCAACTCAAAAGCAGTTTTTGTAAATGAACTTATAACAGACCAGAAAATTGATATTCTTTGTCTAACTGAAACGTGGGTTCAATCTGGTGATTATTTAACTCTAAACGAAGCCACTCCTGTGGGATATAGTTATATACATAGACCTAGACTGTCAGGCAGAGGAGGTGGAATATGTATAATCTATCGTGATTGTTTAGAAATTCATCAGAAATACTTAGATATCTCAAACTCATTTGAGATGCAGTCTATTAATGTTATTAGTCCATCTGAAAATAAAAGTACATTCTCCCTAACTAATGTATACAGACCACCAGGGCCTTACTCAGATTTCTTAAACGATTTCACCGATTTTGCAGCAAATTTAGCAGTATGTAGTGACAAAATAATAATGGTAGGAGACTTTAACATACACTTTGATAATGCGGAGGATCCACTGACAAGGGCTTTTACTTCTATATTGAACTCTGTCGGCATTAAACAAAACGTAGTAGGACCTACACATTATCGAAATCATACCCTAGATCTAATATTAACGCTGGGTATCGACGTAGATAATATAAACATACTCCCGCAAACCGTAGCAATCTCCGATCATTATTTAGTAAAATTCGATTTTCACCTTAACATAAATACCCGCCCGTCTCCTCGGCAGTGTCTAAAGCGCTCAATAAATTCATCAACAGCAGCACGGTTTATTGAAACCCTCCCTGACTTAACTGCTTTAGCCCACTCGCCATCCGATCCAGGAGAGTTAGATAGTCTAACCGACTACTTAGAGAATACCTGCAGATCAGCTCTAGATATAGTAGCTCCACTAAAATATAAAAAAGCTAGATCCAAAAAGCTCGCCCCATGGTACACCGACCAAACTAGAAACTTAAAACAAATAGCACGTAAATTAGAGCGGAAATGGCGATCTACTAAATTGGAAGTATTCCACTGTGCCTGGAAGGATAGCATTATTGACTACAAACGGGCACTCACTAAAGCACGCTCAGCATACTTAGCCTCACTGATAGAGAAAAATAAAAACAATCCTAGATTTCTTTTTAATACTATTTCTAAACTTACAAAAAATCAAGCAGGCACAGAACCTCAGATTCCAGTAAACCTCACTAGTAATGTATTTATAGATTTCTTTGATAATAAAATAGAGAATATTAGACAAAATATAAAACCCTTTATTAGCAATACAACTGGTATGTCATCTGGTTTGGTTGATATTGATTTAAATTACATACCGGGAGAAAAACTTGATGCTTTTCATCCACTCCCAAAATCAGAATTAGAGAAAATAATTTCTTCCTTAAATTGTACTACCTGCACATTAGACTCAGTTCCCTCAAAGTTATTAAAAGAGGTATTACCAGCTGTAACTGAACCTCTTCTAACTATAGTTAACTCATCCATTACAATAGGTCACATGCCCAAATCATGTAAATTAGCAATTATCAAACCTCTGATCAAGAAACCAAATCTTGATCCGACTGTGCTATCTAATTATAGACCCATTTCAAACACATCATTTATATCTAAGATCATAGAAAAAGCTGTTGCCCAGCAATTATGCCTATATCTGCATAGGAATAACACATTTGAAAAGTTCTAATCTGGTTTTAGGCCCCATCACAGTACTGAAACAGCATTAGTTAAAGTAACAAATGATCTCCTCCTTGCATCAGATCAAGGATATGTATCACTGTTAGTGCTCCTTGATCTTAGTGCAGCTTTCGACACAATTGATCATAGGATCTTGCTAGAAAGGTTAGAACGCTGGGTTGGAGTCTCAGGCACAGCCCTTTCATGGTTTCAGTCTTACTTAACAAATCGCTATCAGTTTGTAGAGCTCAATAATATTTCATCCAAACGTACAATGGTTAAATATGGGGTCCCGCAAGGCTCCATCTTAGGACCACTATTATTTACATTATATATGCTACCATTGGGCACAGTTATAAACAAACCTGGTGTCAATTTTCACTGCTATGCGGATGACACTCAACTTTACATATCAGCCAAACCCGATGACAAACTCAGTTTAGGAAAAATTGAGGCCTGTGTAAGAGATATAAATGCTGGATGTCTCTAAACTTCCTACAATTAAATGAGGACAAAACAGAAGTTCTCCTTGTGGGCCCTAAGGCCGCAAGACAGAAAATTCCAAATTTAATGCTTAATCTTGCAGACTATCCCATTACACCTGGCACAGTAGCCAAAAACCTAGGCGTCATACTCGACTCCGACCTATCATTTGATAAATATATAGATAATACTACTAGGATAGCTTTTCTACATCTCCGCAACATTGCCAAATTAAGAAATGCATTATCACAGGATGATGCAGAAAAATTGGTGCACGCATTTGTTAGCTCTAGACTAGACTACTGCAATTCACTACTGTCAGGATGTTCAAATAGGAATCTAAATAAACTTCAAGTAGTTCAAAATGCCGCAGCTAGAGTTCTGACCAGAACTAGAAAATTTCAGCATATTAGACCAGTCCTATCAGCCCTGCATTGGCTCCCAGTTAAATTTCGTATTGATTTTAAAATTCTATTATTAGCATATAAAGCACTACACGGGCTTGCTCCTGAATACCTCCAGGAACTTATTTCCTACTATGAACCCCCACGTCAACTAAGATCACAGGGTGCTGGTCTGTTATTAGTTCCACAAATTAACAAGGTAACAGCAGGGGGAAGAGCCTTTTCTTATAAGGCCCCCCAGCTTTGGAATAATCTTCCTAAATGTGTCCGGGACTCTGACACAGTCACAATCTTTAAATCTAGGTTGAAAACCCACTTATTTAGTCTAGCGTTTGAAAATTAATATCCCCCTTAGATAAAGGTACAGATCCAGGGGTTCATAGACGAAGGGTTTTATGGTAGACTGGGGTACTGGTGCTGTCATCCTGTCACTGCTCGTGGTCACTCAAGTTTGTTGACAGTGCAGTGGACGGATGCCATTGTCTCAGAATGCCCCCAAGCCTATGTTACCTTCTGGTTCTGCCTTTTTTTAGCTAGGCTGTAATAATTTAACTTAGTGCCGGAGTTGCTGCCACACTCCAGAAATGTTTATAATTTTACCTGTCCTGTATATGTCCTCATACAGAGCTAATTTTCCCTGTTTCATTTCTCCAAATGGCTGCCCGCCTGCTTGAGGAATAATGAGATGAGGAGAGACAAGTGATCCATCCTGGCCGGCCACCTCCTGCCTAACCGGATGCCTACACCATGATGGACATTATTACATATTTTTCGGTCTAAATTGACATTATTGCATCTTTTACATTCTGTCTACATTCTGTCTATATTGTTGTTGTTGTCATGGTGACCGGTGTCGGCCAGAGGAGGATGGGTTCCCCCCCTGAGTCTTGGTTCCTCTCAAGGTTTCTTCCTCATGCAAAAAACTAGGGAGTTTTTCCTTGCCACTGTCGCCTTTGGCTTGCTCACTGGGGGCTAGGACTCGGCACTTGTAAAGCTGCTTTGTGACAACAACTGTTGTAAAAAGCGCTATATAAATAAAATTTGATTGATTGATTGATTATTGGTTCTAACTGCACAACCGTTTTTTGCCTGTTTGGTGGAACCTTAGACTGTAACAGCTCTGACTTCTTTGAACAGTGTGAAATCTGACATCTAAAGTTCTGGACTTGCTGTTGAAGTCTTTGCCTTGCAAAATAATCATGTTTTGAGCTACCTCAATGGAGAACAATGAACATTCTCCCTTCTCAAGTAGCAAATAGATCTGGAACATATGAATAGGTTGTAAAACACCTTCTAGGCCAGAAGAAGCTTGGAGAAGCTGCCATGTTCATGATGTTTGTTTGCCCATGTGTCATGTCAGGACTACAGAACACTATCATTAACAACCTTACTTTCCTCACACAGTGGGAATGCCACATGGTTTTAGATATTAGAACTGCCCATGCCCAAGTAGGGATGTGAATATTATCCATCTCAATGTTTAACTGAAAACTGCCATTAATATAAATGTAAGGATGTAAAACTGCTTGTTTACTTTACCAGTGAATGTTTAGAGGTAAGATCTTTAATATTCACACAGCTGTCATGGTACGGCGAGCCCCCTACTGGTTGCCCCCGTCCACAGCGGCAGTTGTCTTGTTGCGTTGTGTTCATCCCTCAGGTGGGCATAATGTTGAATGTTCTGTGTGTGAAGCAAGTGCCACTCGTCACTGTCGCCTCGCTCCCCGTTGTGTTTTGTGTGGGGAGCGACTGCGAACTGGAGCGGCGCATCACTATTGTGTGTGTAGAGCGCGCGTGTGTGGGTCCCGTCCGTTCGTCATTTGTACACCGTTTTTGTTTGTCTTGTCTTTGCATGTTCATTTTGTCCATGCGTGTTGCGTGAATTGTTTTGTGTAATTCCACGCATGCTCCTCCCCTTAAATGTGTGTTTGGTGGGGACCAGTGGTGGTCCCGGGCACAGCTCCTGATGGAGACCCCTCCCCCATGGTGGGAGGATTAGGGTAAGTGCGCGTATGTTGTGTGTGTGTGTACATGTGAGTTGTGTGCAGGTTGCCTCTGGCGGTGGATCGTGGTTTTCCTGGACCTTGTGTGGGTCTCCACCTGGCAGGAGCCCCCTTATGTTGTGGGGTGACCGAAGCCTGGTCTGAAAGAGCCCCTCCCTCTAGGGCTGGGGTCCCCTGGATGTTTGGGGACCATGGGGCTCCGGTCTGAAGAGCTCCTGCTGAAGATGGAGATCCTCCCTCCTGCTCAGGGTGACCAGGAGGCCCTTGGGGCTGTTCCTCAGCCCGCGATGAGGGTGCTCTGGGCCTTGTTCTCTGGCGCTCCTGGGTTAGGTGGAGGAGTCCACCCTGCAATGAGAGTCCCCGGGAGGGGCTGACTCCCCAGGAGGCTGGGGTGACCCCTAGCGGAAGGCAGGGGTCAGCTCCAGGAGGAGGTAGGTGGTGCAGCCACGCCCCAGGGAGGTAACCTGCACACACAGACACCACGGACGAGTGGGGAGTCGTAGCTCCGTCTACACACTTTGAGGCCTTGCGGCCGAATGCCCGTTAGGGCGTGAGGGCTCTGTGACCGACCGGGGAGTGGTTTCGTCTTGTTGACTGCCCAGTCGGTCCAGGGTACCAGGGAGGTGAGCTAACGTTTGTTTGTTTTGTGTTTCAGCTCCAGGACTGCAGTGAGCGTGTCCTTGCCTTGTCCCTGCCTTCCTGCCCCTTTATGTTTTGTGTGCTGGCACTGTGTGCCGCACACCCAGTGGAGGGGAGTGCGGCTTGGTGGGGGAGACTGTCATGGTACGGCGGGCCCCCTACTGGTCGCCCCCATCCACAGCAGCAGTTGTCTTGTTGTTGTTGCATTGTGTTCATCCCTCAGGTGGGCGGGGCCCATGATCCACCTCACCTGAGGGTCGTTTGTTTGTCTATTTATGTCTTGTCTTTGTACCAGTTGACTGCTGGTCTTTGTATACTTAATTTGGATTGTGTCACGGGTGTTTGATTTGCTCACTTTATTCATTAAAACCTCCTTTTCCCTGAGACTTGGCGTGATCGCTTCCATTTTATTTCACACTCCCTGCCTGTCACAACAGCTGTATTGATCCCATGAAGGGATCCCTGTGAAAAACAAGCACTTACATGGAAACACTTTGAAAATCATTGTGATACAAATTAACTTTATTTCAATACAGCACAACTTGCTAGCTAGCTAATAAAGAATATTAATATAGCCAATAAGTTACCCAACAAGCCAACAAACAAGCTGTGTCCTGAGTTATTTAAGCCAGTGAGTAGAACACGTTGCTTTTCATCTATCCAAACCAAAACACAATGGCATTTGGTTTTTAATGAGACTGTACAGCATAGGTGTCTAGCCCAGTGTCATTATATTTGGCCCGTGAGACCAAATGACTACTAGAACTGTATTATTACAAATTTATTACTACCGTATTTACTAATTACTAATGTATTACTATAAATCCCAGAATTCTCTGCTGATGTTTTGGCATGCCAATCAGGGCAGGACCCTTAAACACCCCTCCTCTGTTGACAGTAGTTGTAGCAACCTCTTGCTACTACTGGCACTGTGCTACCCCTACCAAAAATGGTAAAATGACAGAAAACAGGAGCTTTGAGAACGGTGGGAGGTGGAACATCTGTTCACATATGTAAAAGACCACATGAATGTTCTGTCTAGACCAGATGTTTGGGTCCAAATGAAAAGGTACATTGTTATATCTGGAGGAAGAGTTTTTTTCAATATAAAACGTTGTCTAGGGCAATAGACAGCTATCTAAGCTATCTATCATTTTACCCAGAGAAATTTTGATCCCTTTGCATTGGATATGGCACAATCTTCTTAGTGATTCAAAGTTGACCATTGGTATTTTTGGTAACAATACCATTCAATGAAAAATTTTAATTATTAAATATTTCCAGAGCCATGAAAATATTAACTTTTTAAAACATTAAAACAGTGAATCTCCTATAGCTATAAAAGTTAGCTCATTTTGGCATCATCATTTTAATGATCTTACATGACGTTCTATAATTAGAGATTATTTAATTCATATTTTCCACAATGTTCGCTTACTTTTACAAATTTGTCATAAATTCTAAGATGCACTAACTGAAACAGTCATTTCTACATTGTTAATGTTTGTCTAACGTTGGTCTTTTTCCCTCTGGAAAAAAAGTATAGGTTACACAACTAAGAAGCAAAGAGTATTGTGGAAACATACATGAGAGGGTAATTTTCTCAAGCCTTCGTAACAGAGACGATCATGCTATTACACGGACATATTATCTGCTAATTACAGGAAGCAGGTTTTCCTGTGTCAATATTGCACTCCCAAAGCGTTTCAGACTAAAGTACTGGTGTCAGGTAAGTGAGAGATGACTGCAGTATCTGGGCACTGTGGACTACTGGTGCTCATCCAAGAAGAGGACTTGGAAGATGGACTTCAGTCTTTAGACTGAATGAAAGCTTTACCTTGAGGCTTTACCTGCAAGGGGGGGCTTTACCTGGGATGGGCGGGGAGGAGGTGCTTTACCTAGGATGAGCGGGGAGGAGGGGGTTATCTGGGCTGGGTCATGGGCTCTACCTGCGGGGGGTGGGGGAGTAGTTGTTTACCTGGGCTTGTAGGGAAGTGTGACACCTGCGAGGCTCCTCCACACTGGTCGCCTTTTGCTGCAGCCTGGGCACTTCACCATTACTAGCACCATCAAAGTTAGTCCGCCAAACCATCACCTGTGCACAGCAGTGACATTTCACACATCAGGTACAGATCACATTCGCAGCATTCAACAATAATATTATTGCACAGTGCACAAAACAAACAAAAAATATCACCTGTTCATCTGAGCCACCAGATGCAAAATAATCCCCAGTTCTTGAAAATGCCACACATGTTGCAGGACCCTGCAAACACAAGCAATAAGGCTGCTGAGCATGTACATATGGGGCACAGAACAGCCCACTGGCTCACAGAACAGCCCACCGACTCTCCAAAGTCCAGGATTTTGACCAGGGAGTCCAAGGACACAACATAAGCCACAAAGAGGCAACTTGTGTTCTGCTAGATTGACCTGAAGCCACTGTGAAAATAATGATAATAAAAACTTTCTATCCAATTGTCTTCCTGCACATACATTTTGAATGGAATGACTACTATGCTTTTTTAACCACTGTGATTAATTTTGAAACTGATGCTGAAAGAAAATATTGAGAAGCAGATTCTGAGACTCTCACAGGACAGACTGTGCAGACTCACAGGACACAGTCCAGACTCACATGACACAGTCCAGACTCATTATTCCTGAAATCCAGTGGCTGACCAGATGTATTTAGAACCATTCTAAGGAAATTCCTTCAAGAGTGTGTGAGGGGAGAAGGGCACTTCTGTCAGTGTGAAAGGCATGACGAGCCTGTGTTCTTATTCTTATTGTTGCATCCTTAAAATACAAGATAATATCAACAGATAGCAGTTACAACTATAGTTGTATACTGTATGACTATACAACTCTATGGCCAGGCAATGCTACAATAGGCATCACACTGTTAACTTGTATTCTGTTAATTCATTAGCATCACAAAATATACATTAGGTCAGGGTTACAGACAGGGTGAGGGTCAGGGTGAGGGTCAGGGTCAGGTGGTTAGGGTTAGCACTCATGTGTTGATAACTACTGTGTGTTTACTGCCAAACAGTAGAAGAATGAAGCCTGTGCCTCAGTTGCCTGTGTCTAAGATCATGTTTGGACTGTTTTAAAGCTTGTTTAGGAATGCATGGTTTTGCATGGATCTTAACTACCTCATCTTAATAAGCAGATATGGCTTTTCTGTTACTGTATAATAAAACATGCAGGACAAGAACTACATGCCAGCTTGTGGGAGGAAAACTGCAACACCATGATGGCATAGTGACTTTGGTTAAATACACTGGGTTAAGACACTGCATGATGCTAAACGCAGACTGGCCAAAGCAGACACTCTTCACAGACACCCCTCTGCTAATCCTCAGAGCCTCAGCCTCACCCATACAACAGGCACATTATTAATGGCCAAATTCTAACAACCAGACAGAGATAATTCCATTACTTGAATCTCCACCATTCTGTTTACAATAAAACTGCATGTCTGGAAGATAAAGTAAATGACCTCCACAAATATACAAAGCAGAATGAGCAATAATCTAACTTGAAAATACTGTCTCTAAGAAAGAAGCCAAGAAAAGTATACAAGATTTAATAAAGATTTTTTTGCAAAAATATATAAAATCATGGTAAATTAGGGTTATCATTTCCTCAAGTGTGGTGTGCGTGAGACACAGCCCGAACTATCCACTGACGTAAGCTGACTTGGCGGCTCTTATTTGAGGGAATGCGGCTTTGATCTGGGAGCCTCTGTCACTGCGTATATCTACTACAGTATGACTCACTGTGACTCATGCAACCGACACCTCAGTGGCAAGTCCTCAGATGCACCTCCCACAAGAGAAAAGGTGGATGAGTGAGTGTAACGAGAGTATGTGTGCGCGTTTGTGTGTGAGTGAGTGAATGAATATCAGGGTGTGTTGGAATATACTGCTTACTCACTAAAATAATGACTGACAGTAACTCCACCCTGATTCAACACCAAGAACAGCATTTCACACATCTACTTCCTTCACTCTGTCAGGAACGAATGCAGCAAATCAGGACCAATCACCCATCCCGCTTAACTGCTACGGACCAATCACCCGTCCCGCTTAACTGCTACGGACCAATCACCCGTCCCGCTTAACTGCTATGTCTGATGTTTTACCCTTATTTAGACTCCAGGCAGAACAAACATTTGTCTAAAATCAGTCAGACAGCCTAGTCATTGCTAAAAAAGGTAACAGCTTTAAGATTAGCTCATTTTCAGAGCAGAACTGTTGAATGGGATTAAATTTTCTAAGAAAACTGTCATAGAAAGTTTTTTTTTTATCACTAATGTCACATTATATTTAATCTTATAAGCCATCCGTAATACATATGTTGTTCAGCAAGTGTCTTGAAATAAGTCAAAAAGTAACTGCCAAAAGTAACTACGGTATGCTATTACAGCCTATTTACTATCATTTACAAACCTGCAGAAGTGAAATGAATATAAACGTAAATATTTTTGTGTGTTAAGGGGTTGATTATTCATTAAGGATTCACTTGTGTCCTTCATGTTTTAGTTTAGTAACATCGCAGTTACAACAGTCAAGACGCTGTGTAGTGGTGATGGACAGAGTAGCTGTTCCAGCTGATGCTTACGTACAAGAAAGGGGGGGGGGGGGGGTTTTACCAATACTTGTATTTCTGTATTCCAACCTGAAATGTGCTCAAGACACATATTCAAGGAATCTTGTGAATAGAAGGACAATAGTCTCTAACCCTCTTAACCCCTTTAGGCACAAGTCCTACTATGCCAAGACCACAGAACATTGCAGCTCATGGTGAGAATGAACTGACATGGTCCACAGACAAGCCTTTATCCTACATGTTCATCCTGCCTCCAGAATAAAGCCTGCCTCCAGAATACCAAAATACATTCTGCCTCCAGAATAAGGCCTGCACAGAATAAACACTGTTCTAGTGACATGTCCAACCTTCTCTTTGGCCAAGCTTTTTAACAGATTAACCACACATCTTCAACACACGTATATATGTCACACGAGGCAGAGGACCAATGTAAGACCCTTAAATTGTTCAGTTGCCCCTAAATTGTTCAGTTACTCAATGTTTACAGGGTTTGAAGACAAAGATTAAGTGGTGCTACAGCAAAATTTTATCCAGCTGCTGAAAATCAGCACCAGCATCTGTCTTAGGAAACACATTAAACAGTCACAGATAAGCAGAAGCTTCACTCTATAAATACCGAATTCAATGTGCTTCAATTTCTGAATCGTGAATTCCATGCTTTTATTTTAACAGAAACATAAAAACATACATTTATACATCTTGTTTGATAAGATGTAATGTGTTATTTGTCCCAGCTATGAAGTGGCCTTACATGGGCTAAATACTGTGGACCACACTAACACTGTAATTACATAACAGCATAGAGAGATGCTTTTCCATGGCCATGGTTGTACAGATAGTTGACATGATGAATATTGATTAGCCAAGTTCACGCACATGTAGACATGTCATTGATTTGATGGCTGCAGGTACCCAATAACTGGGGGGGGGGGGCGGCTCTGTTGGAGATAAAGCCTTGCACTGATTGGCCCAATGACTGGCCACTTGTATTTTATCTACTTTCTTTCTGCATCATGAGAATGATATAACCTTCCAAAGCCTTAAAACACCACAAATCCAGTATGAACAGGTGTAGAGAACAAAGTTCCCCCCAGGGTCATTTCAGTGGTGCTCCCACAAACTCAACTCTCTCGTCACTCCCAACAAATCTATCAAAGCACTTACATTAGATGTTAGCACTGCAGCCCTGTCAGTTACTTCTGCCACTTTTCTGACATCATTTTGTCACATCATCAATGTATTCCAACTGGGAAAATAAATTGGTTTAAGAATAATTTCTGAGACTGGAAGTGCAGAAATTCTTATCTCTGTTCAATGTCTTCATCTGTGATTAAGACTTGCCAAGTGTCACGACTTCCAGCCCTGGGAACTCCACTTCCCAGCATGCACCACCACGAATGCAGAGATCCGCCTCCCCTGAGTATTAGAAACCTGTATCTCGTTAACTAGAGCTATATAAGACCTTGCCTGAGAATGCATAGTTGCGAAGTATTGCCGAAAGTCACTTGAACGCATACCTAGCCTTTTTCATAGTCTGTTTCCCTGGTTTGACCTGTACTTCTATTCACGTTCTCTCTTTCGGATTCGTCCTCTGGTACCTCGGATTGATCTTTGTGTTTGAACCTGGACTGCCTTCGACCTCCCTTTGGAACCCCCTTTTGCTTATTAAACTACTCTTCGAGTACAGTCTGCAAGCGTCTGTGTTTCGTTATGTTCCAAGCGTCACAGAATACTTCGCCACCTCAACAGACGGCGGACTCCAACGGTGTTGCGCGGGCCGTCGCTGCTCAGGGACAGCTCCTGGGACAGCATCAACAACACTTCGGTGAGATCAGTACGTCCTTAGATAACATCTCAAGACAACAGGACGAATATCAACAGCAGTTGGCCAGCATGGCACAAAACATGCAGGAGATCACCTCACAGCTACAGAGGATGGCTATCGCTGCACCCAGTTCCTCAGCGGAGGTGCCCACCGAGAACCCGGCCCCCGCCCTTTACTACACCGTTAGCAAACCAGACAAGTACGACAGAAACCCGGAAGCCTGCCGTGGATTCTTGCTTCAATGTGAGATCTACTACAACAACAACCCCCTAGCCCCGATAGTAGTAAGATTGCCTTCTTTATTTCACGTCTCACCGGAGAGGCTTTGGAGTGGGCCACAGCCACTTGAAAGAATACGAGGGGGCTGACGTATGACCAGTTCCTTACGCAGTTCAAGGCAGTGTTCGATCACCCCCATGGGGGAAGATCCTGCGGGGAACTACTCCCCAAACTGAGACAAGGCAGGCGCTCGGTGGCAGTCTATGCGCGAGAGTTTCGCACTATCGCAGCTGGTAGCGGTTGGAATGAGGCCGCCCCCACGGTTACTTACCGCAACGGCTTGAAAGCAGAGGTCCTTCACGAATTAGCATGTCGGGACGAGTATCTCGGTCTGAACCAGCTCATTGCGCTCACCATCCACATAGACCATCTACTAAGCAAGCGCAGGAGCAACCAGCCCAGGCAGGTCACACTTCCGTCATCAAATATCACCCGGGAGACTGAGCACCACAGGACGGAGGAGCCTATGCAGTGTGACTCCTCTCGCCTCACTCCAGAGGAACGAAGAAGGTGTTTTGAGGGCAATCTGTGTCTATATTGTGGGGAACCCGGACATGTGGTGAGGAATTGCGCCCAGACCATGAGAAATAAACCTGGAAGCCAACTCAGGACCACCAGGGTGAGTGTTGACCAACCGGAGTTATGCTAATCATTCACTCTTCCAGTCATCCTTCATTCACGTGCCACTGCGTCTGTTTTCACAGCGCTAGTAGATTCGGGAGCTGAAGGTAACTTCATCGATGAGGCTCTCGCGGTGGATTTGGGGTTCTCACTTGAACCCCTCGTACGACACATCTCCTTGTCCGCGCTGGATGGGTCACCCGTAGGGGGGTTTGTGTGTAAACGAACCGTTCCCATTAAAATACAGATTGGTGCATTGCACACTGAGAACATGTCATTCTTTATAGTTAAGTCGTCTCTTTTCCCGATAGTTTTAGGACTACCATGGCTTCGTAAACACAACCCACAGATTTCCTGGAAAACCCGAGAGATAGTCAAGTGGTCCTCTTACTGCCTCGAGAGATGTATGCAAATCACTGTCCTACGGCTCTTATCCACTAGCATAGAAAGCCCCGAGACAGCTCGGAGCTCGCAGCACACACGCTTCCATCAGAGTATAGAGATCTGGAAGCAGTGTTCAGTAAGGAGAACGCCACTCATCTTCCCCCGCATCGCCCTTACGACTGTGCCATAGACCTCTTAGAGGGTGTCTCCTTTCCTAAGGCGAGGATCTACCCCCTGTCCAGGGAGGAGGATAGAGCCATGGATGAATACATCACCGAGGCCTTACAGCAGGGGTTTATTCGCCTTCCACCTCTCCTATCGCATCAGGTTTCTTCTTTGTTCGTAAGAAAGACGGAGGACTCCGGCCTTGCATCGACTACCGAGGAGTCAATCAGATCTCCAAAAGGTATCCGTACCCTCTACCACTAATCCCAGCAGCTCTAGAACAACTACGCGAGGCCAGGCTTTTCGCTAAGTTAGATCTCAGAAGCGCCTACAACCTCGTACGAATCAAAAAGGGAGATGAGTGGAAGACCGCATTTCACACCCCTAGAGGGCACTACGAGTACTTGGTAATGCCTTACGGTTTAAGCGTAGCCCCTTCAGTCTTTCAAACCTTCATCAGTGACGTGTTACAAGCATATCTAGGAAAATGTGTTATTGCTTACATAGATGACATCTTGATCTACTCCCCAGACATGAAGACACATATTGAACACGTGCGCCAGGTGCTACGTACCCTTTTGCAGAACAAGCTGTATGTCAAACTAGAAAAGTGTTTGTTTCACCAGTCGTCAGTGGCATTTTTAGGCTACGAAATCAGCTCAGGGGGCGTTACCATGGATGACAACAAGATCCGGGCCGTCCTGCACTGGCCCATACCACGCACGGTACGTCAACTGCAAAGCTTTCTAGGGTTCGCAAATTTTTACCGGCGTTTTATACGCAATTACAGCTCTGTTGCAGCACCTCTCACAGCCCTGCTGAAAGGAAAACCCAAGCAGCTCCAGTGGACCGCGGAAGCAGAACGAGTCTATGAGGCTCTCAAACGCGCTTTCACTAGCTCACCTGTGCTGAAGCATCCTGACCCGTCTGCCCCGTTCATAGTGGAGGTAGATGCCTCCAACGTAGGTGTGGGTTCCGTCCTGTCGCAACGGGTGGGTGAGTCGCGTATGCATCCGGTAGCCTACTACTCCCACAAGCTGACTGCCGCGGAGAGAAATTACGGCATCGGTGAGCGTGAACTTCTGGCCATAAAGTTGGCATTGGAGGAATGGCGACACTGGCTGGAGGGGGCTGACCACCCTTTCCGAGTGATTACTGACCACAAGAACCTAGAGTTTATTCGTAACGTACAGAGGTTGTCTCCTCGCCAGGCGCGATAGGCGCATTTCTTCGAGAGATTCGACTTCACGATCACCTACCGTCCTGAGCAGAGGAATACTAAGGCGGACGCCCTGTCACGTATGTTCCAGGAGGAGGGGGAGGTGAGTGACGGTACACCGGGGACCGTTCTCCCGTCCGACATGATTGTGTCTTCCATACGCTGGGATATTGACGAGGAGATTGAAACGTTACTGGAAAATGCGGAAATACCTGCAGCATGTCCTCCAGAGAAAATCTATGTCCCTCTGGCATGTCGTGACCGGCTTTTGGCATGGGCCCACACCTCTCCCACAACAGGTCACCCAGGGGAGACGCACACACATCAACTCATCACACTGAGATATTGGTGGGAGAGTGTTGCTGCGGATGTGGAGGGGGCTCATGTTCGCCTCATGTTCGACATGTTCTCAGTGTAAAACCCCGAAATCGCTTCCAGCAGGCAAACTCCACCCCTTGCCAGTACCAGTGAGACCCTGGACCCACCTTGCACTGGACTTCGTGACTGACCTTCCGGACTCGGAGGGCTATACCACCGTACTTACGGTAATCGATCGGTTTTCGCGAGGAGTACGTTTCATTCCTTTTCCGGGTATCCCAAGTGCTTTTCAGACTGCAGAAGCTGTTTTCTAACACGTCTTTCGGAATTACGGAGTTCCTGATGATATAGTGTCTGACCGGGGACCGCAATTCACCTCTCAAGTATGGACAGCCTTTCTCAAACGTCTTGGAATTGCAGTGAGCCTTACGTCGGGATACCACCCTCAGTCGAACGGTCAGTGTGAGCGAGTCAACCAAGAACTCGGGAAGTTTTTACGAATATTCTGTTTCAACAATCCTACCGATTGGTCTAAGTTTCTCCCGTGGGCAGAGATGTCTCAGAACTCATTAACCAGCTCCACAACAGGTCTTACGCCGTTTGAGTGTTGTCTAGGTTACCAGCCTAACATGGCACCGTGGACAGCGACGCAATCCGACGTCCCCGCAGTTGACGACTGGATGACACGTAGTGAGAAAGTCTGGGAAGAAACTCACCAACGCATCAACACGGTATTACAGCGGAACAAGGAAAAGGCAGATCGTCTGCGTGGTCCCAACCCCGACTACAAAATAGGAGATCGAGTATGGCTGTCCACAAGGGATCTACGTCTAAGAGGTTACTGCCACAAACTGAAACCCAGGTACATAGGACCGTTCCGGATCATCAAACACATCAACGAGGTGACGTACAGACTTGAGCTTCCACCACACTACCGCATGTCCAACTCCTTTCATGTGTCTCTGTTGAAACCTACTACTACGGGTCCCCTGGACGAGACTGCCCTAGAGGATGTTCCGCCTATAGCCATCGATTACGACGGTGCACCCATCTACACTATACGTGCTATCCTAGACTCCAAGCACTGCAGTAACGTTCTGCATTATCTAGTAGATTGGGAGGGATTCGGCCCGGAGGAGCAACGATGGGTGCCGGCGAAGGACGTCTGGGACAAGGGCATGATAGCGGACTTCCACCGCCGTTATCCAGACCGACCGGCACCTCGCCCCCGGGGCCGCCCACAGAGTTCGGCGAGCCGTCCTCGTCCTGCTGCTGGTGGGCGTTGCGGTCGTCCTCGGCGCTCGGCCGTTCTGGCCGCCTCGGGGAGGGGTACCGTCACGACCTCCAGCCCTGGGAACTCCACTTCCCAGCATGCACCACCACGAATGCAGAGATCCGCCTCCCCTGAGTATTAGACACCTGTATCTCGTTAACTAGAGCTATATAAGACCTTGCCTGAGAATGCATAGTTGCGAAGTATTGCCGACAGTCACTTGAACGCATACCAAGCCTTTTTCATAGTCCGTTTCCCTGTTTTGACCTGTACTTCTATTCACGTTCTCTCTCTCGGATTCATCCTCTGGTACCTCTGCCCTATCGGATTGATCTTTGTGTTTGAACCTGGACTGCCTTTGACCTCCCTTTGGAACCCCCTTTTGCTTATTAAACCATTCTTCGAGTACAGTCTGCAAGTGTCTGTGTTTCGTTATGTTCCAAGCGTCACACCAAGTATAAAACGCAATGGCATAGAGGGAATTATTGGCCCAAAGGTATACACAGCAAAAGTGCTGGGATTCACGATAGAATACTCCAAAAATGTAAATATCCATACTTTAAATGTAAGTGACTTTAAATGTAAGTGACTGACTTGATACTTCCATCAAGTCAGATGTTTCCCTGATTTCAGCTTTGTTATGGCGCATTTCCACTAGGGCCTGCTTGGCGCGGTACGGTTCGATACGGGTCGCTTCGCAACGGAACGGTACGGTCGCGTTGTGTTTCCATTACAATGGTGAACCACCCCAATGTGGGTGGAGTCGCTGTTGGCGCGCGGGTTGTAGTGTCGTGACATCATTTGTATGCGACCACAACACCGGCATTTGTATGCGACCACAACACCGGCACAACACCCCTTAACAAATAGCATTATTGTATCTTATTTATCTTTATCTTCATTATTGTATGTGGTTGCTCTAATTATTGATAATAATTTGGTATTACTCAAACAGGCTGAACACACCCTGCATAAAAAGCATCAGTCATACAATCAAATGAAATCAAACTTTATTATGAAATATAGATATTTAAAGTACAACATATGTCAATTATAGTTATAGTTTAAAAAAGTGCAAAAAGCAAATATATACGTATAGCTTTATATGAAATAAATATTTATAGTACTACAAGCAACATTTTGTGTGCTTTTACTGGCGTCTGTCTCGCATGGTGTTCACAAGTTCGCCAAGCACCCCGAGGAAAGCCCGGTTGAAGGAAACATTTTCCGCCAACTCCGCTCGCCTCGTCAGTGGAAGGGGAATCTTGAACGTAAAAAATAACAAATATTAAACACAAGCATTCCCGTGAAAGCAACAACGATATAGCGTAACTGCACAAAATGTGTAGCACGTCATCGCTGCTATGGCTATAGCTAACTAGCAACTAGCAAGGCTAAGAGCTAGCTATTGTACAGTAGTGACTGTGGTGGTAACATTAACTACAAACACAGCTCTAAATTCCTGCGTTTACAATAGATGCGTTCATATTACGTTCATATTACATCTTTTACGAGCCTAGTAGTAAAACTGAAATCACAATACACTCACCATTCTCCGTGGCCTCCAGCACCGACATCGCCGTGTCCAGCACGTTTTCTCTTCCGTTACTGGCTGGCCGGTGACCGTATATGACATCCATTTGCTGGAACCATTTCCAGTCTTTGCGGTTTGCTCCGCTGCGTCCGTTATGGTCCTTCACCGCCCGGTAATCGCGTTAAGCTTTTTTAGCTTGGACCGACCGGCACTGCTGAACGGACCGCTGGTAGCCATGAGTGGCCATTAGCGCGGAAACCTCGCTAAAAGCCTTTACATTTCTAGTGGCCCCGTCCAGTTCGCCCTGGATTTTTTGATCGCTGATTATTAACAGAAAGGTTTGTACCTCGGCGTTTGACCAGGGAACAGACTTCGCTCCTTGGGTTTTAAAAATGGCTGAGGAGTCCATAGCATAGCGGAGGAGTTGCTCTCCTGACGCAACCTGTGACGACACTCCCTGGCCAATCAGTGTCATGCTGTTCTTCCACGTCACAGAACTGTACCGCTTCGGAACGGTTAGAACCTCAAGCGAGTCGGTACGAAAAAAGTACCCAAAGGGGCCGGCTAAACGGGTCCTGGTACTAATGGAAACACTCACAAACCGTCGCGAATCGAACCGTATGTAAAAGCCAAGCAGGCCCTAGTGGAAATGCGCCATTAGATGCTCCTTTACATTATGCTAGCTTATTCTGTTGTACTTAGGCCACTTTCAGTTTAGTTTTCGTTACTTTCATTAAACACTTCAGCTCAACATTCACATTTGCTTCCTCTTCTTTCTTTCTGTCTGTATGTTTTTACTCATGGCAGGTAGTTTTTTAATATACGTTTGTCCCATCAGGCTGATGGTACTGTCATACTGTTTTTTACTAGCAGAATAGCCACAAGGTCAAATATGGAACAAAATAACAAAAACATTTCAAAAGTAGAGACCATGCTTGCTTACATAGGCTTAGCTTTAAAGCTGTGGTCCACAGCTTCACCAATGAATATACTGCATAAAAAAAAAAAAAA
This sequence comes from Brachyhypopomus gauderio, assembly GCF_052324685.1. Lineage (NCBI taxonomy): Eukaryota > Metazoa > Chordata > Actinopteri > Gymnotiformes > Hypopomidae > Brachyhypopomus > Brachyhypopomus gauderio. The sequence goes on along the minus strand of NC_135211.1, from coordinate 25,655,509 downwards.
AAAAAGCTCACAGACCCTAGCAACACATGGGAGAGACAGACTGTTCCATTTCACTGATGACTAATAACTCACAGCCAGACAGTCTCACAAGTCCACGAACCCAGCAGACCGTCAACACTGAGCCGCAGGCACAGCTCATGCTATGCTGGGTTAGCACACCACACGCTGGTGGCTTCACCTCCTGCTGGGCTCCACAGAGCCAACACTGGGCAGTTGCCACTGGGAAGGATATTCCATGGTAACCATGGTCGTTTCTGAGCTGGGATCTCTGAACGGAGGTGGCAGTAATGACCAGTGAGGATACAGATGCATGGCTGTAAAACTACACAAATGAAGTCTGAAAGACTATTGAGTGATGCAACACAATTCCTGGAGAAATCAAACAAAAGGCTTGTGTAGGTTAACCTTAAGTTCCTGCGAAGATGTATATGGCAATAAAACGTGACTTCAGCAGAAACTGGGAGAGCAAGGCCAGTAGAACGCCAACGGATCATGTTATACAGTCATGCCCTTTAAATTCACCCATATATCTGCTGTCTCATGTGAATCCTAAAGAAATCTCACTGCTTATTTTTACATAATGGCAGGTGATCTCTTTAAATATAATATAAAGATCCTGGCAAATTACAAAACCACAAAATATAAGATTCAACAATCATTAACATATAAAACAACAAAGAACAACTTAATATTTCAGATAAACAAAGAACAACGTAATATTCCAGATAACCAGAGAAAATGACAGAAACTTTGGATCACACCAAAAGGTACAAACTTCACTCTCATTTCAAACGCTGAGCAGACTGGAGCTCGTATTAATTAACACAGAAGAAATTACAGACAAACACAGATGTGCTACAGCAGGTGAAATAATAAACAAATATGAGAACGAAACAAGGGTTAATATACATTTTATCTTTCATGCAGTCTAGATGAGCCGGATTAGCTGAGTGATATTATGACCTTCCCTCCCAGAGAGACGGGTTCCCAAAAGTGAAGGGAAAGCAAGTGGACTGTCACACACACACACACACACACACACACACCCACACCGAGAGTCACTACATTGCAAAGACTCTCAATGACTCAATTTTTAAAATATACTTTGGAGAGAGGTCAGTTAAGCAGGCCCCAAAAACATTTTTCCTTGCCTAGTGCAGAGTGCATATGGGTATGGACAATCACTTCTAGAGTGAAGTCCAGTTCTCTACAATGAAATTCAATGAAATGAGTCACACTAAACACAAAAGTCCAGCCAAACAGAATGTGGAGCTTGATTATGTTTAAGACTTTGCTTAAAGGTTACTTTTACATTTTAAGTGCAGTACATTGTTTCTAGGAATTTAATGTGTTACATCACAACTACACACTGGAGATGGTATAAAAACTCAGCCCTGAACAAGAGTCACAACTCTGGCCAGCAGAGTGAGAGCAAAGCTGGCTGTGCTCTCAGTGAGGGAGGGGTGGCGTACTCTGTCCCGTCAGTTACAGCAACACTGGCCAATCACGCTGTCCGTGAGCTCACGCATGAGAAGGGGACGGACAGCACTGTCCTCAGAGTGCGTTCGTCCCCATGCATGAGCAACAACTCGAAAAGATGTGGCAACTGGCTGCCTGTGTCTCGGAGGAAGGGTGACATATCTTACCCCCACCCCCAAAGAGTCAAAAATTTGAATCTGATTTGATATGAATGTTTCATGTCAATAAAGGGACTAAAAGAAAGTTTACATAAGTCAGTATTGCTATAGTGTTCCTTATTTAAATCAGTACTGTGATAGGATTCGCCTATTTAAATCAGTACAGTGATAGTGTCCTTTGTTTGAATTAGTATTGTGATAGTGTCCCCTATTTAAACCAGGAGTGTGATAATGTCCCCTATTTAAATCAGGACTGTGATAGTGTCACCTATTTAAATAAGCATGGTGATAGCATTTCCCTGATTACACCCTAATGAAACATGTGCCATGTGTACAGAGGGCTGAGTATGACAGAGGCACCTGGTGTCCATGCAGTGTGTAGACGAGCCTGCCCTCCACCAGGTCAAGGATCTTCAGTGTGGAGTCGCTGGAGGCCGTGAGGAGGTACTTCCCAGAGGGATGGAAGGACAGTGCATTCACCGCTGCAGTGTGCACTGGAAGGAACAATGAAACATTATGAACCAGCACACACACCACCACCCTCACGACACACACACACAGACACCACCCTCACCCACACGACACACACACTACCCTCACCCTTACCTTCATACCACACACACACGCACCACCTTCACCCTCACAGCACACACACCAACAACCCTAACAGTCAACACACCAACCAACTGTATGTACAGTTACACACATTTCCAAATGTTAAAATGCAAGCCAAGTACACTCACAGTACAATTCCAAATATTGTCTCACACTATGCAGAGATTTTGTTTTTGCATACAGATTAGGGCAAATGTAAGTGCAAACAAGAACAAAAATTCAGCTTGATCAAAAAATGAATAGTTTCATGAAAATGTTTGCAGTATTCTGAACTCCAATCATGTTAGGAACAGTGGAACATAAACAATCCTTTCCTTGTTAGTTACCTTGTGATCCAGGTACCAAAGACATCTCTGTAATCCTTTATATCGGATGTCAAAATGCACCTGTAAAGTCTAGTAGTACTAGACACCCCAGAGCGGAGACCCAGGTCAAGCTCCAGCTATTCATCTAGGCATTTGTCTATTCATCCAGCTATGAAAGTGTCAACATCCAATAGCTGCCAAGACACAACAGCCAGGCATCCACATGCTTCATGTAACAGAAGAACTGAAATATTAACATTCAGAAGAGCTGGAGGGGCCATTCTTAAAGAATCAAACTTTTAAATGCCAGACTCTCAGCAGGGCGGATGGGTTACCACCACTACAGTCGTCTCCAGCAGTTAAAGGTCACTTTGGCCTTACTTTATTATCATTATTTTGGCCCTACTTTTCCCCAGTCATGCCTCAGACTACAGACAAAAAGTGACAACACTCCACGTCACACCACTGGACTGACATGTCAGTCTATGTGTGACATGGCTGACACGTCATTATTAGTGTGTGATTGTGATCTGGTGGGCAGGCCCTGCAGTCACAGGCTGGCTGCCTCTTGTACAACTGCTCCAATCAGTCCTCCGGGCCACACGTCAGCTGGTAATACCCTCTAATGCAGCCCAGTTTTGAGTGCTCAGATGCCTCAGCCATGGAGATTGTTTAAGTAAGATGGCAACTTGGTACCATATTCATCCCAGTTCTAAATAGTTTTTTAACACACAATACCATGTGGAGAGAGACCAGCGATGAAAAGACCAGGAATGCAAAAACCCACAATGAAAGGTCAATAGTTGAAATAGCCTGTCTTTTTTTATTTAGTCATGATACTTTGTAATATGTGGATAAATTCATTGATGCACGCATTGTTGCAAAAAAGCATGAGCTATGTTGCTATTTTACAAAACCTATTAAAATAAGTAAGACACCAGATAGGTGTAATGAATGCAAATGAGCCTGCAATCACCTGTAATATCCAGACAACATTTCAAAAACCACCTGACTGATAACAGTTTGTATCAGTTGTTTGTAAAACAAGTCCACCACTGTTTGCCAGCAGAATGTAGAAGGCTCACCTTGGTAATGCTGCAGAAGTTTATTGGTGCGGGTGTCCCAGACTTTAACTGTGTTGTCTGAACTAGAAGCTGCTATGCAGGTACCACTGGGGTGGAAATCAGCATTATTCACATACCTGAAAATGACAAGAAATAATAATAAATTTCTCACCAAGAAATCATTTCATCACAAAGGCTTCTATTATACAATCATATCCAAATATGATGACAGTAAAGGTACAAGTTACTGACTTCTCTGTACAGTACTGGGGTAATACCCACCCGCCATGTTCGTAAAACGAGTGAACGCATTCTCTGCTATTTTTGTCCCAGATCTTTACTGTCTTGTCATCACTTGCAGAGACAATTAATCGTCCATCAGGTGAAAACCTGAGAGAAAGACAAAAACACAGTACATATTCTGCTTCATTTTACTCTGAACTGTATATACTCTGCTTCAGTTTACACTCTGAACTGTACATACTTTGCTTCAGTTTAAACAGTTTCTATTCAGCAGAAAGCTTGCTAATAATGTAGTATTCCTGATCATGTAAATGTACCCCACAAGGTCGTATAAGCTTTCATGGTTTATATAATTATAAAATATGACCAAAAGGCTAATTAGCTGAAAACTGACATTTTCAAATTTGCTCTTCATTTGGAACATGCCAAGCCTAGTTTTACACCAAGGCAGGTTGCTACAGCTCTTACTGTGTGTGGTTATATTGAAATCACATAGTTTGGTGGCATCAGAATTCCAGAAACACCTTGTGCTTCAGATCTGTTTAAATGCTCCTGTTCAAATGCTCTTTCATTAGCATTTTGAATGTCAGAATTTGTGTGCTGCAATTACCCTACAAAACTAAAGATATATAATGGTATGAGTAATTACACCTAAATATTGTGCTACCTACCTACCTACCCACCTACCCTATCCCATCCATCCATCCATCCATTCATCTTTTCACGTACTTTGCACAGCGCACCCAGTTGATGTGCTGGTTGAGAGAAAAGAGAAACTTCTGTCTATGAACTGTCCACACTTTGATGGTTTTATCATCAGACGCAGTCACTAATGTCTGCCCATCGCTGGAGAAGTCGACGCTCCGGACCGTTCCAGTGTGGGCTCTAAATGTTGTGGATTCACTTTTCCTGAGACAAAGACAGAATTATAAAACATTAAGGTGGGGTAAAGTAACTGCATTTGAGAAAACATTTGCAATTGCTACAATTCAATACTGATAAAATATAGAACAAAAGATACAAATTTTTAATGTTACCAAGTGTACAATGATTAATAGAAAATATATTTCAGTCTAAAAAACATTGAGATGATAAGAAAAATAATAAAAATGTCATATCATATTCCCATATTGTCCCTGTTAAAAGGCTTTATGATCAGATTTTATAGTTTTCATATTCCAGTAACCACAAGATATCTGAATGTGAAGATAAAGGATATGCACACTAGTCAACAGCATTCTGATGAATGGCCAAGATTAAATTCAATTAGGATAATTGAGAAAACCCTCAATGACACTGTCAATGGACATGATTCAAAGAGGCGTAAGGATCCATTTTCAGTAGTCCATGCATTTACATGCAAGTGAGCTCCAGATCTGATAGACAGCATAAACAAGTTTCCATCCCTGAAAGTCTGAAGAGTGGTGTGCCAAGTTCAAAATATATTAATTTTGGTAATATAGCATTTGATTACTGAAATGAGTGAGATCATTACAAACACTGCTTAAAGACATCTGATAATAACAACCTTCAGCAGAGTTGGCATGCTTTTAAATGACATAAAGGTCACCTTGCCTTCAGTCATTTATATGGTTTTGGAAAAATCTCTATCAGAACAACGGCAAGCCTACAGGAGAACAGACTTAATTTAACACCCACACTCAGCTCCTCTCCAACTGAGGACACAGACTTGAGTGAATATTAGTCACATTTAGGGGGCGGAGGGTTTGTCTTCTTTCAGCTGGTGCAACTGGAACACTGAGTATTCGATGTGAGTCACTGGAGACCATCACTGCATAAAGACAACAGTCGAAAAAGCTTTCGTAGATATGACCTGATTCAAGGACCATGAAACTAAATATAGAGAAACTCCTTCACAATCCCAGTCTAAGCATTAAAGAGGAGGGCAGCATAACATTTACCACGTACTTGAAAAATCATGTCACTCTTAAAATAATGAACAGATGTAGTGGATATAAGCCATCAAGGTCTCTGCACAAATGGGAGAAAAAGAAAGAAAAAAAGAAAGTGTTCTGCTGCACACTGATTTATCCTCATTCGCTCTCTGTGACTCTCAGGCCCTTATAAAAGACTACACAGGTTGTGGCTATTTGGATTTACTGGAAAAACTAAGATGCATTAGCTGGTCACATTTTTTTCTTGGTATTATCAGGTTTGCACAACTAAGTTTATTGAACATTTCTCCATGTAAACTGAAAGTAAATCAGGGCCTTAATATAAATTTATCTTGTTATTTACTGCTTGTGACATCCTGACTTATTCCAGTGCGGGTGTACACTGAAATACACCCGGCTGGGCATATTGACTCATTCCAGTGCAGGTGTACACTGGAATACACTATGCTGAGCATCTTGACTCATTCCAGGGCGGGTGTACAGTAAAGTTCAAGAAGCAATAAGTAACTTTTACCAGTGATTCTTCCTTACATTATGAAACAGCCACACTGACACCTAGTGGCCTGGGTGTTTCTGATATTCTATACTTAATCTATTCTAAACATGGCTGCCTCCACCTGGGAGCCCTGCATGATGGACCATGACTACAAAGCAATCCAATTTGTCATCTCTTGTGAGCTGCACTTTATAGAAAGTATTTTTTAAATATTAAGCAATCTCGTTCATGAATTTTTTTGCTACATTTTGGTGGTAAATATCACTTTTTACTACTATAAATGGGAGCTCAATGCAACAACACCTTACAAATGAAGACATAATGATGCTGTAACAGAAACATCCTTTTCGGAGTTAAACTTCTCTGTCAACCGCCCTAACTCACACCTCAATTACCAAGCTCTTCATACCACACTACCCACTATTTCATGATGGGTTTAAAAATATATATTGAAACAATATTTTTGCAACATTCCACATTTTGCACAGCCCTAGATTTAAGACAGCCGAAACTTATCAACCTTGACCAGGTCAACTGCAAAAAAGCAATGACCAGTATTTACAATTACACTACTATTTGTCAAAGTCTTTAATTTAATCTCTAATAAATTATGACTTTTAAAAGTAAATGTTACTACAATGTCTCATTGCTTATGGAGACCAAGTGTATAAAAGTGATTCTTAAAAGTTTACATCCAATTTTAGGGAATTCATCACTTAGGGAAAGTCTCTCTACCACTGTAAGACCAAGGACCCACATTGAGAACTAATGCCATGAACTTAGCATTCAAATCAACAAAGTACTGTTAAACAGCCATTACTTTGTCATCCTTATACATCATTAATATACAATGCCTGGACAGTTTGTGGAAGCACAATCCCACTTCAATGTGCTAAATTATTCATAGTCTATTTTGCCGCCATTTCCTCTACTCAGGTTTTTCCCTTGTGACAGTACAAGAGAGCGCAGTAGAACATACGAGCTCCAGCCCTGAATACGCTGTCAAAAACATTTCTTCATGCCAGAAACCCACACTTTTACATGAGCAATTGCAATCACATGCAGACCAAAACATTGATGAATGAAAAGCTTTCTATCCAATAACTCATTCCCATTCCAAGAACATCATAATAAATAAAATAATAGATTACTGTGAATGCATAGAATGACAATAAAGAATTCACATTAATCATTACAGAACCCCCCCCAAACAAACAAACACACACCTGACAAACTGCTAATTTTATCCCAGAGAGTATTCGGAGAATAGAATATATTTTCTGCCATCTGCTGTCATAACTTGGTAACGCATGTGCAGTTTAGTAATTTTATACACAATAACATTTAATAGATAAATACATATTAATATGTGTAAGAGGGAAGAAAAGTTGGACCTACACACTGGGTATCCAGAGACGGACCGTTTTGTCTCTGGATGCTGAGGCCACCAGATGACCTGAAGCAGAGAACTGGACAGACATCACTGCATCCTTGTGTCCCACGAACCTATACGCCCTCATTTGTGGCTTTAAATTCCAGATCATTATGCACGAATCCATGGAACCTGTTGCTAGATTTAAAACACACAATAATTACACCACGATCATGTTTAATTTGTCCAGAACTATGTTTGAGACACTGGCTTTAAAATTGCTATACCTATTTGTTTCACGTTACAGTTGAAGTCAACACTTGTTAAAGCGTCTCTGTGGCCCTTGAAGTGTCTTTCAAGAGTAGGGTCTTCCTGAAAAGATAACACATGCGCCGATATCAGACGCCACAGCGTTGCTATATTTCAGCTACAACACATTCAGTAGTTAAGCTAGCTAGCTATGTTACGTGTTTATAATCAGAATCAGAAAACTTTTATTGCCATTGTCAATGAACAGGATGACACAAACTAGGAATTTGCTTCGGCATGAAGGTGCAACATAAAAACAAGTAGTAATAGGCATGCAAAATTAAGTCCACATAAATAATACCCTATGCGAATGAATGAAGTGAGTAAGTAAGTAAGTAAGTAAGTAAAATACATTTATATAGCACTTTTCACAGGCACAAGCCACAAAGTGCTTTACAACGGAAAATAAAATAAAATAAATCAAAGACACAAAAACACACAATATAAAACAGAAATAAAATACAGTGTACAAGGTCAACGGCTGCAACCTCCACCACTAACTAAACGCCAGCGTAAAAAGGAAAGTCTTTAGCTGTTTTTTAAAAGTATCTACAGTGTCAGCTGATCTTAAATGTGGAGAAAGTGTGTTCCACAGTTTTGGAGCAACCACCTTAAATGCTCGGTCTCCACGAGTCTTTAGACATGAGCGTGGCACAGACAGTAAACTCAGGTTGTTTGACCTGAGTAATCGTGATGAAGTGTAGGGGTGGAGCAGGTCAGCGACATACACAGGAGCTGTGTTGTGTAGTGCTCTGTATGAGTAGCTACCAAGTGCATGTACAAATTAACTAATTATCAACTATCGACCACCTTTTTTTCGACATATGATATTAATAAAAAAGTCTTTAGCTAATTTCTCTGGATTGTTATCTAGCTAGTTTGATATCTATCTAGTTACTTAAAATAGCCAAGATAGCTGTCAACGCAGCTAACTGATGTAATTAACACTCACCAAAGCGCATGTCATTTTCATTGAACGTCTTTTCATGAGGTCGAAATATCGTTATTAAAAATAAAAAAGAAGGTAATTTTTATCTTCCTAGTTACGTTAGCCAACAAGCTATCCTAGCAATGAAGCTAGCTAGTTGGTTTATAAGATATTTGTATCTATAAACTGACGTTCTATTAGATATCACGTTACAAAAACAACATTACTGTTTAGTTCTTCGTCTGATATTTAGATAAAAAACTACCCATTCAGCTTTACCCAGTGTTAATGTACAAATGTACGATTTCGAACAAGACCAAAGATTCGTCAAATCAGACCACCGTTGCTAAGACGCTTACTTAGCTAAGCTTGCTAGCTAATAACAACAAACAGATTTTTCATTTTACGCGCTCCATCTCGCGCAAAGTACCGTGGGACGGGCTCTAACTCGGACCAGGGATTGGACACTAAACAGGATGTGACGTAAGTGTGGAAGAACAACTTTAGATGTTTTGTTTATATCATTCTTAGAATAAAAAGGAGGACGGCTAGAGTTCATGGAGTGGTTACATTTAAATTGTAAATCATTCTCCCGTCCACTGTCGCACTTGGTCCTGTCTTATTTTAAACTTTCACACAGATCTCAACGCTGGACGAGTGGCATAATATGACTAAAGATTAAATATTCAATATCTACGGGATAAAACCAACTTTAACAACACTTAGTCATCATCGTTTCCACCCAGTGTGTCCCCGTTTGGCTCTGCAGGAGTTTGCAATATGAGCAGTTCTTATACACACTCCATTCACGCAACGATTCAAATAGAAAAAGCTCTTCTCCATCACTGTTCCCTTCTTAGGTAACCTGGGACTTCCAGCTGTCACACAGGCCTACATCTCAACTCCCTGCATTATACCGTATGGATTTCACTGCATTTGTTCCATGTGAAATCCAGAGATGTATTGGGCTCTCTTTATGAATACTATACTATGGACATGATTGTAAAAGTTAGGATACAAAGGAAAATAAAAAGGTCTGTACAAAAGTTGGTTATGGTCCACAAAACAAACAAACAAGTTTGGTTGTTTCAATACCTTTGAACAATACTAATAAATCCTAACCATAACTAAGAAACCTTAACCCTAACTAACAAACCCTAACATTGTCTTATAAACCCTAACCAGAACCATCTAGGAATATATGGCAAATAGACTGCAGGTTTTTGAAAACAACCAAACCTCAAAAAACATAGTGCAGCCAAATTGCTAAAATATAGCCTATGTAATATCAATGGAACAGACTATGATACTTGATCAGAGTACAGGACTATGTTACAGGACAAGCTGCTGCATTATGGACGATGCCAGTCATACACTGTCATCAGCAATTGAGGAGTCTGTTCAGTGACCGACTGCTCCTTCCCAAGTTCAGGAACAACAGGTTTAAAAACTCCTTTGTCCTTCATGCCATCGGATTGTACAACTCCTCTTTGCAGGGGAGGAGTGGTCACAGGAAAACGGACTGATCAAAACACTACACGGACTCTACATACAATAACTTTATCTATCTATCTATCTATCTATCTATCTATCTATCTATCTATCTATCTATATATATATATATATATATATATATATATATATATATATATATATATATATATATATATATATATATATATGGGACATGATCATTATGATATATGACCAGACTTACTGGACTATGATACATAATCAGACTACAGGACTATGAAACAGGCTATAGATCCTGTTTGTTGTTGATTATTGTATCTTCGATTATAAAAAAAATGTTTTTGATTGTGACTAGAAGAAAAGCGACAGATCTTTGTCGTATTAAAATAAAACCAAAAACAATGCAATTGCATTTCAAATTAAGTCTACAGAAAAAGGCGTAGGCCTACAGCATCCAGTTTTCCAGACGAGTTCCAGTCAGCAGCTACTAAACGGGCCAAACCCTGCTGATCTCCTCAGGTCAAACGAGGTCAGACGTTCTCAGGATGACATGGCCATAAGGCGGTGACGTTTCTTAAACGTCCTATTTATTATGAATAACTCGTAAATGTAATTTTATAGGCTGTTAAAAAATAAACCATTCCACTAACAGTTTAATAGACACTTGCTTATAATAGGTAATTGCCATAGAAAAAAAAATTATCACTATCTTTTCCCATAGAATTTACAAGTAGCAGTCCAAATGCAATAGAGATATCGGTAGGGGAAGTGCTTCTTTATACCGACCAAGTTCTCAATGTTAGATTAAGATTAATTAAGAAATTAACAGGTATACATTTATGGTTTACAAAACGAAACTGATCGCTCAAAAGCAAATTAAAAGCACAAAGACATTATTTTTTAAAGTTTATCCATGTAGCCACTAGGTGGCAACAATGAGCTGCAGGTGGCAAGTGAGTAAAATATACATAAGGCTCAACGTCTCCACGATCATCTTTGTCCTTAAAGTAAATTGATGGAAAAGTTTGAATAGGTGTCAGTAAAACTCTAAAAAGGAAGTAAGACGAGTATATCGCTATATGTAACATCTTATTACAAAAAATATACGATATGATATTAAAACAGTTTAATCTAAAATTATCATTTATTATGTAATGAGATGTACACAGGATGTCTGCTTATTCACATCTTAAGAAGCATTAGTCTGTAGTCTGTATGACCTATAACCAGGAACTGTTTGTATATTTTAGAGAAAGAAGCTTTTATTGTTTCCTGTTTCTTAATACAAATATGGTTCATTGTTCCTTAACTGTAATGAATAGCTTAACTTAACAAAAGCACAGTTTGTAGAAGGAAGTCATTGAAAAAATTTCTTTACTTCTTTACCTGTAGCTGTTAATTGGAATAGTTCATTGTAAAGGTCACAAAAAAAAACCACAGGACTCATTCATGCTGAACCTAAGAACTGCTTAGCGTCAATCCTCTTTAGAGCTTTAGCCACAGATGCCATGTGCCTTTTCTCTTGGTCAAAATGATTTAAAAAGTGATTGAGATTTGAAGTGCCTTGTGTACACAAAGGACTGTGTGTCCATCTGTTCTCTTGCTGCCGTGCTGAGGCTGAGCAGTGCACAGGTGTATAGTAGTGTATGGTGTCAAATTAGGGTCTTTAATGGTGAAAAGAAAACAAAATCGCAAATATAAGATTAGCATTTAGCATTTTACGTTCCTATTTTGTTTCTGCAATTCTTTCCCTCTTTTGCATTTCTTTCTTTTGTTTGAGCGTCACACTGCTTTTTTTTGCTTCTCGCATTTTATGTTGCTGCTTATTTTGCAATACTTTCTCCATTTTGCATTTCTTTCTTTTGTTTGCGCATCACACTGCTTTTCTTTGCGTCTCACATTTTACTTTCATAATTTTTTTTCGCGCTTCTCTCTTTTCTTTGCTCTGGTTTTACCCTCTGTGTGGGGGCGGGCAAAGAGGCGTGGCCAAGAGCAAAAGGCATGCCGTGAACGTTCTGCATCATCAGCCACCATCATACAGCATCATACTTGTCCCCCAAGAGCCACACCAGTAAGCTTGCGCAAACCTCCAAAAAGGCGCACAAAAATCAAGTGGCCATGGACAAAAGACCAAGATGAGTGGAGTGGCGCAGACTTGATGATAACCTGAAAGAAGTGCTAGAGTACTCCCTGCGAGGAACAGTTGAGCAGAAACTGGCCTTGTTGAGTAAGAACAGCTATGAGGAGTGCAAAGGGAGATTTGGAGTGTGTGGGACCAGGTGAGCCACAGCTCAGAGATAGAAAGGATGGAGGGAGAGATACATGGAGGAGCTCATAGCCAATAGGCGCCAGCTACGAAAAAAGTGGAGGAAAGCAGCCCCGGAGGAAAAGGAAGGCCTCAGGGCACTATGGAATGACCTCAAGCAAAGGCTTGCCAAGCAACGTTGGGCAGAGAGACTCAGGAGGCGCCGGAGAAAGAAGGAGAACGCAAGAAAAGATTTCTTCAAAGATCCGTTCCATTATGTCCGTCAGCTGCTGGACGAGAAGCGAAGTGGCAAACTCGCCATCTCGAAAGAGGAGCTAGAACAGTACGTCAACGGCCAGTCAGTGCCGGCGCCAGGACATATACAGTGAGGGGGCGTCAGAAAATTTCGAGGTGGCGAACGTAACTTGTTGAGCGGGGGGGTGGCGAACGTAAGTTGTTGAGCGGGTCTGGCGAACGTAAGTTGGTAAGTTGTTGAGCGCTTGGGTGGCGGCGTGTGACGATTGTCGAGCGGGCGAGGGGGCGCCATACAGCAATTGTTGTAAAATAAATGGGTCTTATTATTTATATTGAGGGGGCGGAACACCTCGCCTGAGGGGGCAACACCCCCTTTCGCCCCCCCGTGGTGCCGGCCCTGCGGCCAGTACACAGACATAGCCAAAGATATACCTCTTGGCTCACCAGGCTACATACTACATCCAGACTCCCTAAAAAACCTGTTTGACACATCCCCACCCAGGCTGCGTGAGGTTGAAAAGGTCATCAGAAGTGCAAGGTCAGCCTCAGCTCCAGGACCAAACGGGCTGACTTACAAGATGTACAAGAACTGTCCACAGTAGGGATGGGGAGATTCACCGATTCACATCTGTAAGCATGCATCTGTAATATGGTAGCAAATACAGCATGCCAAAAGGGAGAAGTGCAACCTACACGTGGTATGGATAGACTTGGCAAATGCCTATGGCTCAGTCCCACATAAGTTGGTAGAGTTTGCTCTGGAGTTCTTCCACGTCCCTAGATGCATCAGAGACATCATTGGCAAGTATTTTGCCAATTTCCACACGTGCTTCACAGCAGAGGACATCATGACGGGATGGCAGCAACTTGAGGTTGGAATTGCCATGGGCTGCTTCATATCACCCATTCTCTTTGTGGCGACATTTGAAGTGGTATTCATTGGAGCAGGTGACTAGAGGCCTAAAATCCCCAACAGGCGGAAAACTCCCTGCGCTCAGAGGGTAGATGGATGACGTAACGAGCATCTTACGAACTGCTCCATGTACAGCATGACTCCTCAAGCGATTTGATGAATTGAAAGCCTGGGCAAGGATGACGATCAAGGCAGCAATCTAGGAGCCTCTCAATCAGGAAAGGGGTGAGGGAAGACAGAACTGTCTTCACAGCAGGAGAGAAAATCCCGCTCCTAGCAGAACAGCCCTTCCGAAGTCTCTAGGAGAGAGTATACACCAGAGTTATCGGACAGGCAGATGGGGAGGACGGAACAGAAACAGTTAAGAGAGGGCCTTGCCAGGATCGATAGTAGACAACTTCCGGGGAAGCTGAAGGTATGGTGCTACCATGTCACTCTCTTCCATCGAGTGATGTGGCCACTGAAAGTGGGAGAAATCCCATCGTCCATGACCAGCAAGCTAGACAGCATCTCAAACAGGTACATCAGAATGTGGTTGGGACTACCTAGCTGTTTCTTAGACACCGGCCTCTTTGGCACGAATGTCCTGCAACTCCCTCTGAAGTCCATCAGCACAGGATATAGACAGGAGAAGACTTGCCTTGTCCTTGACCTGAGGGAGGCCAGGGACAAAGCAGTGAAGGGAGCAGCGGTGACCGTCCGTACTGGGCAGAAGTGGAAGGCACAGGAGGAAGTGGACCAAGTGGTCTCCAGGCTACAACATAAGGAGATTCTTGGAAGAGTCCAAGTCAGTCTGGCAGGGTTAGGCTGGGGGCAACCAATCCAGTTGTGGTCCAAAGCCACAAGGGAACAGAGGAAGGCCATGGTAGTTGAAGAGGTCTCCCAAGTGGTGCAGGACCTCTACATCATCAAGGCGGTGTTCCAGGCAAAAGAGGGAGCTTGGACTCGCTGGGAAGATATCATCCACAGAGTCATAACATGGGCTGACATCTGGCGAACCCCACAGTCACGGCTCAGTTTCCTCCTGAAGGCAGCCTATGACACCCTTCCATGCCCTCGTAACCTTTCCCAATGGTTCTGAAGTGAAAGCAAGTGCCCCCTGTGTAGCAAGGACAATGCAGGCATCCAGCACATTCTTTCAGGGTGCAACGTTGCCCTAATGCAGGGGATCTTCCGGTGGAGGCACAATCAGGTGCTGAGGAAGCTGGCAGAGCTTTTGGAGAAGTGCAGGGTCGAGGTGAACAGCTCGACAGAACTCCAGCGGCCAAGCATTGCCTTTATTAAGCCAGGGGAGATAAGACAGAAGACAGCAGTGGGGAAGGTAACATGTATGTTAAGCCCAGGCAAGAGCTGGGAAATGCATGTCGACTTGGACAAAAAGCTAATTTTTTCAACTGAGATAACTCAAACGATGCAAAGACCTGACATCTCAATGTGGTCTATAGCCGCCAAGAAAGTCCTCATCATTGAACTGACCGTGCCTTGGGAGGAAGGAATACCAGTAGCACATGAACTCAAGTGGTCCAAATACAGCGATCTGGCGCAGGAATGCAAAGGTGGAGGCTGGGCCACGAACATTCACCCTGTGGAGGTCGGATGTAAGGGCTTTGCAGGGGGGTCTGCAGTCCGACTCCTCCACGCTGCTGGAATGACTGGAGCAAGCTTAAAGAGGGCAACCAAGGAGTTGGTGGAAGAGGCAGAAAAGGAGAGTTTCTGAATATGGCTGCGGAGAAAAGATAGAAGTTGGGGGTCAACACCGCAATGAGGTCAGCCGCAGGGAGTGGCGTGGGGAGACATCTCCACATGAACCACTGCCCCCCCACTGTGAGGTGTCCTGGCTAGGGGGCGAAACACTAGTGAATGGTGGCACCAGCTGATGACCCAGCAGTTGACCTCAAAGTGCACTGGAGGAGGTGCGACAGGCAGAGATGCCAAGCAGCTAAACCTGTACTAATAAATGAAAATGAAAAATGAAAAAAATACACTTTATAGAGTGATGGTAATAATCGATTTTTATAAACATATTATCTAATTCGGTAGCTAGATTTGTTTTCACTTAATAAATTGTGCAGTGTGATCAGGACTGTGAGAAAAGTAGGCTATCTAGCTAACATGGAAAACATGGATACCAGTTCCACTATATAGCCAAATGGTTCTTGCCCATATGATTATTATTATTATTATTATTATTATTATTATTAAGATCTCCCTTCCAGATGGGATTGATTATTACCATCAATCTATAAAGTGTATAAACCTGTGGTCCAGCTGGGCGACCGTCTGCCATAACTCCAGTAAACCGAATTGCTGCGCTGTGTGACGGTGGCTCCAACTGATGACGCAGAACGTTCACACCTTTTGCTCTTGGCCATGCCTCTTTGCCCGCCCCCACACAGAGGGTAAAACTGGAGCAAAGAAAAGAGAGAAGCGTGAAAAAAAATTATGAATGTAAAATGCGAGACTCAAAGAAAAGCAGTGTGATGCGCAAACAAAATAAAGAAACACAAAAGAGGGAAGGTATTGCAGAAACAAAATAGGATTTTTCTCGTCACCATTAAAGACCCTAATTTGACCCCATAATATGGGGCTAACTGCCAGTACCTTGGCAAGCTAGCCTCTCTGAGTAGCTCTGCTGAAAGAGAAGCAACATCCTGGCTAGGTAGCACTGGGAAGGAGACAACCATAATGGACCGTTTTGATCAGTGATCAAATAGCTCTTATGTTCATGTCTGTCCTTAGTCTGGCAACTTTCAGCAGCAGTATTACACATTTTGCACTTAAGGCTGATATCTTGTGGACTGTTACAGTTTTTTGTGGACAGTTGGTTGTTCAACAGTAATTGAATATATATTTTTTATGGTATTGTAACGTCCGGGTGTAGGAGGCAGGCACCAAGACGGTTACGGTGAACATATAACGTTTATTGACAACTACACAAGCAAACTCTGTGCGGAGCGCAAGCAGCACACACACACACACACACACACACACACACACACACACACACACACACACACACACACACACACACACACACACACACACACTCACGCTGACATGTAGCTTTAGACAAAGACGAGCACAAGACACTGCATGAACGCACATTAAATAGATGATTAACACAAACCCTCGTGATCTCGAGACAAGGCACAGGTGCGACTACGAACACGCTCACAGACAACCAACACCCACGGAAGCACTAATATGGACATAACAGCACGCAGACAACGTAACGGCACACCCACAGGGAAGGGTCCGGAGCTGTGACCGTGACAAGTATCTTTTGACTTTTTATTACACAATATTTACTCTGAACTTTTAAAATCCTGCATATGACAAATAACCCAAAGTATGAAAAAACTAAAACTAATGCTAGAACTAATGAAAACTAAACTAAAACTTTAAAAAAGTATAACTAATAAAAAACTAGCAAACGAAATAAAACTAACTAAATTAGAAAAAAAGTCACAATTAAATAAAAACTAAACAGTAATGAAAAAATCCAAAACTATTATAACCTTGCTAACTACATACATATAGTAGAGTGGTGTCCGATACACTGCTACACAGGGCCGGAGTGAGCCCCTTTTTCAGCCCGGGAATTTCATCCCCAAATCCGGCCCAAAATTATTTTTCCCTCCCAATCGGCCCAAACTAGAGATTGACATGTGCAGGTCATATCAGGAATCCTCCCATATCTCCCGATTAGCCACTCCGGCTCTGCTGCTATATGTGTACTAACTACACAAGTGGTGTCTACCTACTGACATAAAACAGACATATTATGCTAATTTAATCTGTGATTGATAGATTATGTGATTTACTGACAGTAAATGTTTGTAAGACTCAACACAGTATTGAGAAAGATACTTCTGATTTAATTTCTGTAAAGGAGAACAATGTTTACACACTTCTTATTAATGTTTTTGTGATTCAGTTCCAAAAGTGATTTGGAAATGTGGATTAGGATAATGCAGATTAGAAAGACTTGAATGTCTTAAATCTACATGAGGATTGGACTAAGGATTGGGGTTAAAATTGATGACCCATGTCATCAATCTTCCAGCTAAAATCAGCTTGATGAAGGAATCAACAACACTAAACCTATGATTTAAAATAAAAGTAAATCTCATTATCTAAAATAAAATATTACCCAAAACATTTGAACATCTGATTTAAATAATATCTAAATCAAAACTCAAACTATGATTTAAATGTGAACTCAAACAAAGTAAAACATTTAAATATAAACTAAAACCAAACTAAACATGGTAAACATGATATAACACCAAACAAAATCTGTTAAAAAAGATCGAAATCCAAACTAAACCTCTTATACATGACCTAAAACCAAACGAATTCTGTTATTCATGATCTAACATGAGTTACACAAAACTCAGTGAGCAGGTACGAGATAACTATATGAACAAAGGTCTCAGGCCTTTCTGTTGATATTTGTAAAACAAGGCATTTGGCAGTTGTGTAGTCAACCTAAACTCGCATGCATATGTGACCTGTGACCATTTTTTTGCAGTTATTTTTTTGCAATGTAAAATTGAAAACGTAAATTTTGCCAAATTTTTCTGATGTAAATCTAGACACATTACTTACGTAAAATATTTTTGTTTGTTTTTATTTAAATGCTTTACAATTGTCTTGAATTAATGTAGCTAGTGTTTGTACTTAACAACTTTACATCACTGTAGACAAGGCGGCATGCGGGCAGTGGGGTCCCTCCCTCTCAAACACGTCAGGCAAAAAAAGGCAAGAAAATAAAAGGCATCCTGGACGGCTGCCAGCTCTGTGTACGTGCTCAAAACAACGCCCGCGTGGGCTCTGCAGATTACATCTGTCCCCCTCTGGCCTGTAGCAGGATACGTGCCCTGATCCACAGGAATCCCGCCTCGCCTAGGGAGCACGCACGAGCTCGGCGCTTATAGTAGTTTCGACAAAGGTCCCGGCACTCTGCAATGAATATCAAACAATACTCTCCTTCAATGTGGTAATCAAATGATGAATTCGATATCAATATTATGTACTTCTCTTACAAGAAACACGTTTGGCTTCTCGTAGAGCTTGTCTGTGGACTGTGAGTTAATTTTTTGGTCGAGCCGGTATGGGTAGGTCATGGGAACACATAAATCAGGGGGTTACTGGAGTTTACACACTGTCGTACTGATATCCTGATACATACTGCTCTGGATAAGAATGAATGAAGTAAATTAATGTATCGTACGCGTCGTGTTTCGTGTTCTTCGTTTAAACCGCTAAACGCCTGCCTTCATCCCCTCAACATTACAAGGGTATTATGCTTCATACACTCTTTCTGTTATATTAGTGTTGCTTCCTAACTCCTTAGCTCACTCTAAAATACTGTATAGTGTTCAATGGGGGTCAAAACATAGAGGTCACCTATTTAAGAATGGGTGTCACGTGAGAGCTTTTGTGAAGGGCTCAACTCGGGTAGAGAAACTTTCTGTTCTCACTTGATACTTTATTTCTTCATAAAAATGTTACAAGTAAACTTTTGCATCAGCAACAGTCCCAGCTAAATATAAGCCTGCAACCTTTATTAAACTATCCAATTTACATCCCTCAGTGTTTTCAAACTTTAGATCCATTTTCCAAGCTCCTGTTTCTCTCAAAGATTTTGGAGAAAATAGTAGTTTTACAGCTGCAGGATTACTTAGAAATGAAATCTGGTCAGTCTGGTTTTAAACCTCTTCACTGAACCGAATCTGCACTGTTAAAAGATTAATTATCTTTTATTAGTAACTGATTCATTCTTGTGCTTATAGACCTTACAGCTGTTTTTGACACAGTGGATCACTTTCAACTAAGGTCAAGCCATTTTTATCCAAAATGATTTTGAGAGTGTTAAACATGCTTTTATTCCAACCAGGCTATTGTAATGGGCTTTATGCTGGTATTGGTCAAGCCTCCATTTCACGGCTACAGTTAGTTCAAAATGCAGCTGCTCGTCTTTTAACTAGAACACATAAACAAGAACACATTCCATATTGGCTTCCCTGCATTGGCTTCCTGTCCATTTGAAGTTTGATTTTAAGGTCTTGCTTTTTGCTTATTAAACATTGAATGGTTTTGCTCCAACCTACATCTCTGAACTTCTGCAGCCATATGTTCCAACAAGGTCACTCAGATTTGCTGGTCAGCTTCTTCTTGTGGTTCTTAAATCTAGGCTGAAGCACAGGGGTAATCGTGCCTTTGCAGTCATAGTCCCCAAACTTTGGAATGAGTTGCCACTACATGTTAGGCTAGCTCCTACATTGCTAGTTTTTAAATCTAATCTCAAATCTCATTTTAATTTTTTGGTTTTTAAATGTAGTTGAGAGTTAATGCTGTGAGCTTGTTTTATGTATGTCATGTATATTTATTATTGGACAGCACTTTGGTCAGCATTTGTTGTGTTAAAAGTGCTTTATAAATAAAATTGCCAATTGACAGTTAATAATACCAATACCAATACTAAAGATGATCTGGTGTCCCATATAAGCAGATCTAATGAAACCTCCTATTAAAATAGCTAAAATGTCACATGATCATCATGACAGGCTGGATTATGTCAGGCTTGGTAACTTCAGCGATTTAATATTACTACCTTTTCCTTTCAGTAACTCTTCCTGCTGTCCATGGTTTTTTTTATTGCTAAAGTTTCCAATAGTTGGTCAAGCTGAGACATTAAACAGCCTGACATAATCCAGCCTGTCATAACGTTCACACGACACAAGTAAGTAATTATTTCCTCCAATCGTCCTAGCTATTTTAACAGGAGGTTTCATTAGATCTGCTTATATAGGAAACCCGATTATCTGTAGTATTGGTATTCTTCTTATTATTTAATTGTATGAAAATATCTTAAAGATATTCCACAAAGAAGACTTTTTAGTTCTCTAAAATAGTTTTTTTTTCATTCTTTTAGATTTTTCAGGAAGTTAGTGTTTGGATTACAAATCCTTCCGTATCCGAGCAGTGTTGCTGCCTACAGAGATTTGACCTTCTGGAGCAGCATGGTCACATGACTGCATACCACTGAGGACTGAAGGACAAACAACACAAAGAAGGAAGGAGAGAGAAGGCAGGTTGTTTATTGCAGCTCTGGCTGGGTCCTGCTTTGAACGCTACTTTATTGGAAATTAAATAAAGACAAAGACATTGGTGTGTTAGAAGCTCATTGTTTCAGTGCTCAGGTTTGGTTGTCTCACCACAGGCCTTCTTTGTGAATTACAAAATTACTTCCACTTTTTTGTGAATTATATAAGTGTTTATTATGAAAGTGTTTATTTCTACACTTCAATCAGACAGGAGTAGGAAAGGGTTTCTAAAATGAAGTTTCCTTAGAGAACCCTAAATATGAAATAAAAATGGTAGTACAACTATTTTTACCAACCAAATACGGCAAAGAATACAAAATAGATCAAGCTCAGTACATTCAGAATAAACTAATACATTTACACATGATCTCTGTACATTCACGTCAAACTGTGAGAACTACAAATCCCATAATCCCAAACATGGCCTCACACGATCCTCATCACTGTCTATTAATTTTACCTGTATCCAGCTATTGTATGCCTATTTATACATGTCTGTTTAGGTTCTTTGAATTACTGCTGACTGTGTTGTGTGTACTGAGTGTGGTTCCTGTTGATGTTTATTTATAATACTAGTTTCCAGTCCTTCCCTTCTGTCTGGTTTCTAGTCCTCCCCTTCTGTGTGGTTCCTGTGTGGATTTGTTTGTCTTATCTCATTGCTCTGCTGGTTTTCACTGTAATTGTTCTTCACTTTGTGTTTTTATGTCAACTTGTTCCAACTTGGTTTGAAAATCTTTTGGTTCTATTGGTAAATTAGTCTGAATCTACATACAATTTTGGTCCCTAGTTAAAAGCACGCAAGCCTCCAATCTGGATGTACTGGTGTGAGTCATTGTTCACAGGTAGGCCTGAGTGTGAGATTTCACCTGGGACAGTATATGCACAGCAAATCTAAACTGGCCCTCTTGTCTGATCACACAACAATGTTGAGAGATTATTATATGATATTACAGCAGGGCAAGATAGTACATGTGCTCCTTAGGAAGCTGAATGTTTTAATGTCTTCATAACATCTTGTGTTTGAACATGTTGTTCCCTCCATTTACTGAACCGTATAAGAACTTGTTGTCCAATAAATGAATGTTTTCTCTGAGACACACACTCTTCTAAACTTTTGACATGTTCATTCTTCTTCATTGAATCCCTCACAAACATGTCGAAGGCACTGGCAGTGTGCCCTTCTGCTACCAACACAGAATGAAATTAGTGACACTCCTTCATGTTCAAGTCACTTCATGTTCCTTAATAATTTGAATGTGGACATCCAGCTGCATCAGAGTGAAACAGCTTAAAACAACAAACCATTTAACATTATGTCCTTATTTGAAGAACTATGGTGATCTAAACACAGAACTCTTAGTTAATCTACTATGTTGCTGAACTCATGTTCACATGTAAAAATATGTTAACTGTAGGCTTATATTTTGGTCTCCAGCAGTAATATTCTCAGACTAAAGCAAAAACTTTACTCCATAACGTATTGCATCATGGGAAAGCCCAGAAATCTGCTTAAGCAAAGCAAAAAACCACCTATTGCATGTTCTACAGAACCCTGTCTGAATTTTAGTGGGGAATTTGAGCATTGTAACACTGTACACTACACAGCAAATTAACTCCTATGGTGTTAAATTCAACACTTTCAAAGTGTCTATATTGGTCCACACGGGATTGAGTTAAAATAACACTTTTGAAAGTGTTAACTGTGATAGTGTTAAAACAACACTCTCAATAGTTGAAATTTAACACAGATCAGTGTTGAATTTATCTAACACTAGAGTGTAGTGTCAAATGTTAACACCATCTACGGTGTTAATTCAACAACGATTAAGGTTCAAAATATAATAACTCGATGGAAAGTGTTAAATATAGCTCAACATAGAAAACTGAAATTTTAAATACTTCTAGTAGTCAATAATCCCCAAATTCACTTCCAGGAACAAGAACACTTGAAAGAAAACCACACAAGTTGCAGTTTGAATTCACCTGTATATCAAACAAGCACACCACCTAAAACAGCACTGGCTTTGCAATAGCTACAACAGAAGCTCCAGACTCCATGAAACTGCTTGTGCTGTAGACCAGCATTTCTCAACCAGGGTGCCGTCTGTCTTCCTCAGGGGTGCCGTCAAAATATTCTGATGTGAAAAAAAACTATAGTGTTAAAACTTGAAGTTTTTATATGCTTTAAAACGCTTTAAAACATAAAAAAATTTGGTGGGCGTGTGCTACGTAGTATACGTAGGAATTCTGGGAGAAACTCTGTCAGGTGTTGATTTTAAACTCAACACCATACAGAGTTTCACAAATTTAACTCCCCGGAATAACACCAACTCTTTTGGGAAAAAACACTTATATCGTTGATCTAGAGTAAACAAGTGTTGAATTAACACTGTATTTTTAACAGGCAACAACAACACTGGAAATTTAACACTTCTGAATTTGCTGTGTACATAATAAGTTAACCTTTTATACCACCTTTCTATTACCCATGGACACTACAAAAATCCTATGTAAAAAAAACCCATTATGACTAGATGTAAGGGAGAAAATACTGAGAGAAAAGGTGAATTTTAAGCTGAGCTTTGAAGGAGGAAAAGGATGAACAGAGGTGAAGATGTTGCGGGAGAGCATTCCAGTTTTGGGGCCATTACACAGAATGACCGTCCAGCGATGACAAGCTTGCATTTCAGAACCACCAGAAGACCTGTGTTTGAGGACCTAAATGTTCGGTTTGGGATATAAGGGTGTAGAAGTTGTGCTAAATAGTCCGGAGCAAGACCATTAAGGGATTTATGTTAGGTGCAGGATTTTCAACTGTATACGCAGAGGAATGGGTAGCTAGACAAGCTGATGAAGAATAGGTGTGATACAAGCTGATTTTTTAGTGTGTGTAAGAATTTGAGCAGCTGGGTTAGGGTTATAATTCTGAACATATTGGTGAGACTGTATGGATTTCTTAGGGAGGCCAAGAAAAAGTGCATTGCAGTAATCTAAACGAGACGAGATGAAGGCATGAACCACTGTAGATTTCACAGCCACACCATCATGAGACAACAGTCTTGATGCACATCTTTACTATCTGAAGATGTACTGTGTCTGCAGAGTCATGAGGGTTATTTTCATTTTGTCTAATCATCCAGACTCCTGGAAATCATCCTGAAAACGAGACACTTCCTTACACCTAAGACAGTCTTCACCAGGACTGCAGGAGAACATGTATCAGTAGCAGATGATGTAGGTTTTTCTATCGCGCCTGAAAAAAACTTTAAACTATGAATGTTTTATTCAATAAATGTTAATATCTTAATAATTGTATTAATATTTATATTAGTTATACAATGGCTGCAAATACTATGATTGTCTTATTAATGGAAAGATATTCAACCAAGGTTCCCCTAAATAATGAAAGGAAAAAAAAAAAAAAAAAAAAAAAAAAAAGTATAATAACCGCACACACAAAATTTTATTCCACACACCATCTGACGTACATATGGAATCTTTATTTATCTCTCGCATTTCTAAAAAGACCACGGTAAGTCACAGGTTTGCTGGGCTGACAGGCGGAGTCTGGCAGGGTCAGGCGCAGGCGGACACCAGGCTGCTCAGGCCGGTGAAGTAGGCCCTCTCGCGCTCACTCATCACCTCAAAATGCAGCGGCTGCTGGCACAGACTGCACTCAGCCGAGGAGCGGGACTTCACCCTCAAACCCGCCTCCTTCCATGTCTTCAGGAGCTTCTCTGGACACAAACAAAATGGAAAAGTATGAAACTTCTGTATGTGCTTGTGCATGGTTACTTCAATTTGCAATGCCCAGGCGTTCATGAGCCGGGTTGTTCAGTTTTAAGACTGGCTTCATTTCCCCTGACTCCATGTGTTGGGCTGAGGTCTGGATGTAAACATTCAGACATTAGTGCCAAGTTGTCTTACCCACAAAATATTTCATCATCTGCGGGGTGTGATGTGGAGTCGGGGCAATTCGGAGCAGCTCCTCGCCCCGCGCCACGGTGGGGTAATTGATGGCCTGAACGTAGATGTTGTACCGGTTCATCATGATGTCACAGACCTCTGTGTTCTTTTCAGCGTCTGCCACCTATTTGAACCAAAAAATAAAAATAAATAAATATATAACAGACTGTTCCATGAGTTCCTGCTCAAACGTTAATATCTGACCAAACCCAATCTGTTCAATAGTTCTGTGGACATACTAAACAGTTCCTTTGTAGAAATAGCTGAACAATATGACAGGGCTGCTGGCCAATATCTGTTCAGTTAAAACAACGGTCACAATGTCCACCAGGAGCAGAAGGGTGCTGACCCTGATGGGGATGATGTGGCTGGGGCAGTGCACCACAGGCAGGCCGGCGTCCATCAGCATCTGGCGCAGGAGCTTCACGTTGCGCTGGTGTTTGCGCCGCAGAACTCTGCCCTCCTCGCTCTTCAGGACTTGGATGGACTCACGGGCACCGGCCAGCAACATGGGGGGCAGAGACGTGGTGAAGATGAAGCCAGCGGCGTAGGAGCGCACCGTATCCACCAGCGCACTGGTGCTGGCGATGTAGCCGCCCACGCAGCCAAAAGCCTTGCCTTCAAGCGGAAAAGTCAGAGGTGAACAACTCTTAAAGGACTGTAAATGAGATGTAAAAAGTGGCCTGCGTACGTTATGTGAAATGTGTAAATCTGGTTTTGCAGTCCGGTCAGTGAACAAAGTGAAGGGTCATCCGGATATACAGAACAGTGCTGGAAACGAGAGACTGCTCTTTGTCGGACAGAAGCCCTTTATAAAATGTCTGACTGGAGCCAAGATGTCTGGATTGCGAGGTCTATTCAGCACACATGAAAGCGTTTGGTCTTTCCTCCCGGGCCAGTGGGAGGGAGGGTGTGGCATAACTGAGGATCTTTCAAGAGCCTCTGGGGGAAACATGATGAGAACAAAATGCGTGTTTCTAGGCAACAGGTGAGCAGCTCATGTTCCTCAAGTGTCTCAGGGGTATTAAATGACAAAACCAGACGCCTCCTGTCACATGCACAGACTTGTTCTTTTCAGGAACACAAAGAAGCACACAGCTGAGCTGAACATGCCCTACTTCTCCCACGTACCCACCAAAAACACACACAAAACCAGGCATGCAAGCTCCCAGGGTATTCAGAAGCTTACCCAGGGTCCCAGAGATGATGTCCATCTTGTGCATGATGCCATCTCGGTCTCCTATTCCACCTCCTCTGGACCCATATAAACCAACAGCGTGAACTTCATCCACAAACGTGATGGCTCCAAACTCATGGGCGACATCACACATTTCCTCAAGTGGACACACGGCACCTAGGAGAGAACCACCAGACAGGTTCACTTACCCAAAGTCATCAAACATCCCAACCACCCCATGATGCTACAACAAACCAGTGTTCACCCACTGGAATGCAGTTCTTACCATCCATTGAATGCACAGTCTCAAAGGCCACAATCTTTGGAGTGGAAGAATCAGACTTTTCCAGCAGTTTACGCAAGTGGTTAACATCATTGTGTCGGAAAATGAACTTCTTGGCACCACTGTTCCGAATACCCTGGATCATGGAGGCATGATTGCCAGCATCAGAGTAAATCTCACACCCTATGGGAAGGGAGAGAGGGAGAGGGAGGGAGAGAGATTACAATTACAAATTGTAGTAAAGTACACAAAGTTTCCAGAAATACATTTATGCAAAATGGAGACAATCACCTGGCAGCATCTTGGCCAGAGTAAAGAGAGTTGAATCATTAGCCACAAAGCATGACGTGAAGAGCAGGGCGGCATCCTTCCCGTGCAGGTCTGCCAGCTCGTGTTCCAGGTCCACGTGGAACTTGCTGGTGCCCGATATGTTCCGGGTGCCTCCTGCACCAGAGCCGTGCCTTCGTAAAGTGTCCCTACAAAAACAGACTGCTTTCATTTTCAAGATCAATGGTTACCCAGTTCTTTACAAAGACAGCCATTAATGTTTCTCTCCAAGATACGTCAGGAGCGCTTACATCACAGACTGTACCACCCTTGGGTGCCGACTCATGCCGAGATAATCGTTACTACACCACACTGAAACATCTCGCTTGTGACTCAGAGACTCCGAATAATCATCTGCCATTGGGAACTCGGTAGCTCGACGGTTCACGGTCTTAAACACGCGGTACGTGTGGTCATTTTTCTTCTCCTCGATTTTCTTCTCAAAGAAGTCATCATAACAGAAGTTGGAGACAGCTGAAAGACATGGCAGGGTACCCTTAAATTATTTGAAAAAGGAAGTGATTAACTGTTTCATTACCTGTCCCTTAACACAGAGACCCCAATTCTCATGATTCAAGAATGAATGGGGACTTGCTTTTTGGCATATTCTCCTGCAGCAAGTGCGAGACCATGGTGGGGCGCTGCTTTATCAGCTTGTTCATCAGGGTGCCGGCGGTGTCTGTGGTTTTCACCACAGGATGAAGCTCAGGTGCATGCACATCTATAAAAAAATTTAAAAAAGTTAAACAAGACCTCTATTAAAAAAAATAAATCTACAGAGCCAAAAAAGTGAGCTTTTGTTCCACAGACCCTTGCGCAGGGTGCGGATCTCAGACACGTCCTCCTGAAGCTCCAGGCTGGCCTGCCTCACCACACCACTGTTCTTCTGACCCATCTCCCCAGCCAGGAAGGGGCATTTGGAGGCCGAGGCCTGGCCTGGTGGAACCTTGGGGTGGCCGGCCGGCATTTTGGGCAAATCCTTTGGTTCTAAATAGAGGACACAATACAGTACTGAGAATTTTTGGATTCAAATGCCTTTTATATTTAGATTTGTCCTATAAACAAATTAGAGCATATAGAATTAGCAATGAAAAACAAAAACCAAAAAAAGTTTCACTCAAGTAAAACTAAAGCATAACATGTTGAATCTCTGTCCATGTGCACTGCAGTCTTATGTGGCCTGGTGCTTAATTAATTTTAAAACCTAATTGTAACCAAATTGTAAAAATGATGAATGAACTTGCCATCATTGGTGCCAATTATGTCGTCAGTCTTCTGTAAGGTTGGCGAAGAGGAGCAGAATGCCCGGACCAAGGGCCTTGACGCCAGGTCCATCATGACGGGACATCTTACTGCGTAGCTCACCAAGGACTTTCCTGCCTTCTGCAGGAACGTTTGGGGGACACGGGACAGGAAGGGACAGCGAATGATTGCATCCATGGCTGATTGTACAAACCTGAGTGAAAGACAAGATGGGATAAGTCAGCATAGACTAGAGACTTTAAGCCAGGGGTGCCCACAGTTTTCAGCTTGTGAGCTACTTATAAGATGACCAAGTCAGAAAGATCTACCGGGGTGGCGGCGAACGTAATTTGTTGAGTGGATTGCAGATTGGCTACCGTGAATGTCAATCAAAATACAACCGTCAGTGCAGATGTGCGATTCATCTACTACTATTTTATGTGACGCGATCTACGCACATTCCTTCGCGATCGACCGACACTTCCTTCGCGATCGACCGACGTAATGAGCACCCCTGATTTAAGCTGAAAAAACGCTTCCATTCTGCCAAACGGGAACATCACGGGATGTTTTAACCCATGCAGGAGTTAAGACAACCAGTTCTCTCCCGTTCTAGGTTTCCCATAAGTTTCAAAGTTTGGCTCTGGGTAAGACATACTTAAGGCTGACTTTATACTGGGTGTTGACCAATTATCAGCCCAACAACCAGACGATATTCAGCATTTTCCCGGTTACTAGAATCTGCACTTGAACTCACTGTTATAAGCTTTTTGTGCAGATCTATTAAACAAATCTGTAGCTTGTCCCAATATTCCAATATTGTTATATTATGGGATTACTTGAAATGAGGATAATGAATGGAGTACAGCACATGCACACAAACACACACTTCTGTAGTCCATGTCCCACCCACAGCGGTACTGGAATGGAAGAAATGTGGGCCACATCAAGAAAATCCAATCAAACATGGGTTTTGATGTTTGTGATAAACACAGGAACAAAGCAGCCATTTGTTTCCACAGAGAAAGGAAAGAAACTTGCACACCAGAAGCGACCTATCAGAGAATCTGCACGTACAGGAACAGGGAATGAAAAATACTGATTAATATCTGATGACATTAGCACTGGATCATATTGCAGTGTTAGGTGTAAAACAGGTTGTGCACCCATGTGTACCACACATCAAACTACTGCAGAAATACAGCTTTGGTCAAAAGACAAAGTGAAATAAGCACATCAGCACTCATAGCCTCACTGTAGTTTTTTTACAAAACAGGGGAAATATTTATTGCACAATTGTTCAGATGATACTTAGTAATTTTCACTTGGATTACAGTGTTGTGTGTTTGGTTATTCTGGCTTTAGACAGTTTTCACTGGGATTTACGTGTGTGTGTGGGGGGCTTTAGGCAGGTTCTCTAGCCTGTATCTAGACTCTTACCTGTACTTAAGCCGAGCCCCAAATGAGTGTCCACGGTTCAACTCTACTGACACATACTGTGGATGTTTTATATAGAAACTGCTCAAACATATTCAGAAATTTTTATTGAATGTTTTAGGGGGCCTTTCTGAACACACATTTTCTTATTGACTTATTCACTTTTTTGTGTATATAATTATACAACAGGTCATAAATAAATAAACAACATGAGTCTACCTCAACTTTCCACTTTCTCTTTGTGCTACTGTAAGTAAATTGTGTTTTATATTATACTATTTTAATTAAGATTTAGTAGGTTAAAAGGAGAACACGAAGACACAGGATGGCTGTAGGTCATGTGGCCCTGTTGTAACTTGTACAAAATGAATACCATGTGAATTCCACATGGGTGTGGCTAAACAAAGAAGCATTTATAAGCAGGGTTAAACCAGAAGACAAATCTCATTTATAAATGTATAAGTATAACTAATCAAAAACATGCTATGAATTACCAGTGTCTAAGGCAATGATATCCAATTAATCAATTAAGATGATTAGACATAGGCCTATTTATATGAACAGCCTTAATAATAACATTGGTTGAATGAACTGACTGGAACATGAAACTAGGACATGGATGAATTCGTTGCGTTTTCCCCCAGAGAATGCATGACAACGGCCCTTAATTATACAGCTGGCATCATTTAGGCTATAACGGTGTAACAGCATACCTGCACCGTTATAAATATTTAAGCCATGTAGCAAATCTTAGTATACCAACACAAATGAGCATACGGCGATCCTAGAGCAAGTTAACAGTGAGCATGTGGAAAACTTTAGATTTGGTCTGAAGCAAGAAATATGGGTGTTGTTCCTGTTAGGTTATGGCCTCGCTTCACCAGGATCGGCTCCAGCAGCGTTATCTTGACCCGCACAAGTATTTTATCTTGCTTTTACAGAACAGACAGTACTGTTATCATTGCAAAACGTTCAAGCGGACACTGGCAGCCGAGTACTTAGAAAAAACATGTGTAGAATTAAGTAGTTAAATATTTAAGGAAAAAAAAACCTTCTCTTTAAAGTATTTGACCCTTTTCTGTCTACATAAATTCAACAGGTCATCCACTGCTGAGCAATAAGGAAACTACATTCCCGGAATTTGTGCAAATTAAGCCTACTAGCCTGATCAGTGATAACAGACAGGAGATTATACTAAAAATGAGCCATTTACTCCTAATGAATAAACCTGCTTATCCTTTTTACGTAAACGTCTGTTATTTCGGACAGTAAATATCATCCAGCAATCATAACAGTCTGATTTCTGAGTATGTGGTAGATGTATTCGCTTCGAACATTTTTACTGAACCATGGTCCTAACATATGAAAACCGCACTTAGATACGTACGTGTTCACGTTCATGAAAGATGAAAAGCGTTCAAACTAAAAACCGAATTGGGGTTTCAAACAAACCAGAGGACTCGGTGGGAATCGGAATCACAGTCGGTGCTCTTTAACTACATTTTAAATCCCTACC
This sequence comes from Brachyhypopomus gauderio, assembly GCF_052324685.1. NCBI lineage: Eukaryota > Metazoa > Chordata > Actinopteri > Gymnotiformes > Hypopomidae > Brachyhypopomus > Brachyhypopomus gauderio. The sequence goes on along the minus strand of NC_135211.1, from coordinate 25,624,678 downwards.
TAGTTCGGTACTCTCAACGCATTTAGAAAATACGAAGCGTTTAACAGCGTTTAATTTTTACTCGTTTTTAAATCCTAACGAACAGCTTCATAGCTACTAATGCAGACACATATGAGCGACCCGCTCTCATCACGGTAAACGTACAGCATAACTTGGCTAGCTAGGTAGAGTTAACTAGCCCTAACCCTAAACCTCAACCTCAACTCTAATCTTAAACCCTAACCCCAACCCCAACTCAAACCTGAACCTTAACCCTACACAGATTTGGCCTTGGGACTTATGCCCAGAAAAAAGTAGAGGCCAACTAGCTAGGCGTAACTGATTTAGTAAAGGTGGCTACGAAAGCAGCTAGAAACCAGTAAACCAGCCACCCAATAAGAGTGTAAAATCAAATATTGACCCACGTAGCTGCAACGTACCGTCATAAATTAATATCAGGTAACGGCAGATCGTTATCTAAGCTAGCTAATGTTAGCCGATTTAGCACTGTCAATACACTCCGCCAGGTCACTGCGTTGCCAATAATACATAAATTACTTACTTTGAACTTCCCCGAATCTTTCTTCTGCGTAGTGTATGTAAACACCGTTTGAGGTTTGCTTCAAGCGATATTATCGTCAAGTTGTTGGGAGTATTAGTAGAGTTACGGCGGCAGATGACAGTTTAACAGCTCCTTCGTTATCCTGCACTGAGGACGAACGAGAGGACGAAGCCCATCGCGGGGGGTTTTATGAAGCGCCGCCGTGTTCACATCTCGCGAGAAAAAACGTCACGACGTCGGGGAAAATATTTCTGGTAATTTGTGATTGTTGTTAGTAATTACAAATATGACAGCTCACTGAAAGTAATCACTTACTCTACGACATAAATAGATTCGGCATTTTGAAGTCAATTCTCTCTCGTCCTTTTTGTGGCGCTTTAATCAGACGTTTTGGCACTACACAATCACAAGCCTCACATCCCAAATACATTTCCAAACATATTTCTAAATACAGAGATCACATAAATGGGCGTCTGGTGACCTCTAGTGACGAGAACTGTAACTACAAACGTGACTATATGTATATTAGTAGTAGTAGCAGTAGTAGTATTGTTGTTGCTGTTGTTGATAAATGTCACCTGGTGGTCATTCGAAGCTCTTGCAGCTCAGAAGTCCTGTCTTACCACGCACTCTTTATTCTATGTGCAGTGAGAAGTTCCTTCATACACGCCTGAATTAGTAAATAAGTTTGGCTACCAAATTTAAAAGCATTTTTACACGTATTAGTACATATTGGCTCCGCCACTGCTGGCTACATGGATCATTTATTTTTATGCATTTTAAATATCAAGCCAAATAGCTAGGTGGTGCATGAACTGAACACAGCGGTAACTGGAGGACTAAAGTGAAGGCTCACGTATTGAACACAGTGGTGACTGTGTAAGACTAGCGTATAGGCTCACATGTACTGAACACAGTGGTGGTGACTGTGGAGGACTAGCATACAGGCTATTTTCTAGATATGTGAACTTATCCCATTCTATTTTCGTGTTAATATACATTGCTAATGCTGAATGCATTCTAATCCCATCCTCAGGCGTGTGTCGTGAATCGAACCGTCATGTGGATATGCACGGCCAAAATAAAAGGTGGTTCTGGTCACCCGGGACATGTCATTCCCCATAACCATTTCTATCCATCCAGGTTCAGGATTTACTCCAGTTTAGGTTTTACAATGCTACCTAAAACCTAATTGGAATCAACTTTCGGTTTCGTTTCCTCGTTGACTTTAAATGTGGTTCGACACGAAAAGCAAGCTAGTCTTGAGTTTGACAACACTACGACTGCTGAAACGGGTCACTCTTGGTAAGTAACCTAAATAACCACTTCTGTAGAGTTTTACAACATCTCGGGACGGACAGTTTATCACTCTTGGAACACTAAACTAGGACGTAACGCAACATGACAAAAGAAAACTCGGGCTTTAATCAACGTTGGCTTATCTTGTAGAAATACTTAGGGACACAGTTTTGTCAGTATTACATGGAAATGTCTCACAATGTTCGTTTAACCTATTACCTTAAAGGTCAATGTTTCGTTAAATGTTACGAAGGTCTCAAAGCCTGTGGAAATCGTAAATATCGAATTATGTTTTCATTACCAAAAGAAACGAAAGTGATAGTTATTTTCTGTATTCGCTATGAATACAGCCCCGATAGAATAAGTTGGGAAATAATAACCCAAGTGTTCCCAAATATGCGATAATATATTATCGTTTGGATCTGGCTAAATCAGGCATTTGATAATCTACGTCAGCGCTTTCGGTTTGTAGTTAAGCCAAGCGATCTTAGAAACAGGTACACACTGTGGGCGCTTTAACAAAATAGTGCATGTATCCCATATTGAAGGGGGTGTTCAGCTCTGTTGGGAAGAGCACAACCCGGCTGATGCAATTTGTCTGTACTGCTGTCTGTACTACCGTCTGTCTGTACCAGAAAAATTGGCCCTGACCAATGTGGTGCCCTAGGCGAGATTTTGGTTGGCGCCCCCTGCATCACCAATCATCTGGTTTTTACACTCACACAGACACTGCAAAGCTTTATGATTTTGATAGTGGTGGGCCGTTAACGGCGTTCGTTAATTTGATACTCTTATCGGGCGATATAAAAATTATCGCCGTTAATCTATTCTTAAATTTGGATTGGGAACTGGGTCAAAATGGGTAAGCAAACTATGATGACTCTCAACTTGACAGTTTAGCTCGGCTGTATTCCTAACCAAATTGCACAGTAGGGGCGAGAACGAGTTTTCAAACCTGTGAATTACAAATCGTTCGTGTGTTTACATGGATGCAGCCACGAAGTCGCCCGGTTTGCTTCATGGAAAATTCATTTTTAGGAACGTAAAGTGTTACCGGAGCGGAGCTCGGAGCGGTCGTTTTCTGCATGGTCCTAGCACTAGATTCGTCGCTATTTAAATATTTCTTTTTAACCGTTAAAACTGCAGAGGACCAAAACCGGCTTTTGAAAAAGTCCCCCCCAAATTACGTCCGTGACTAAATGCTGGCTTACATTTCAAACAGGGCCGGCCCTTCCATTAGGCCAGGGGTTCTTAACCTGGGGGTCGCGACCCCCTGGGGGGTCGCGACGTACTTCCAAGGGGGTCGCGAATGTGACACAAAATAAGGTGTTTTCTGAGTTAAATGTGCGACGAATCAGGTTCGGAGCTAAATTTTGTTGTTCTTTACTCAGCCTGGACAAGCGGAGCCACAACGTGCATGCGCGAACCTGAATCAAGACTCAGAATGAGGCAGGTTGATTCAGTAAAGTTTATTGAAAACTGCCTCATTGTGGCTGCGCTCGTCCAGGCTGGATTAACATGGAGCGTTTTGTAGAACGTCGAACTGAAAGTGGGGATGCAAAACGCCCACTTCCAGGAACTTCAGAACAGAAAAAAACGAAGAAAGTGAGAAAATATGAAAAGTACTTAGAATATGGATTTACGCAGACAAGCGAAGGAGAGGATGCACGACCGCAGTGTGTTCAGGGTTGCCAACTTTTCAAGATCGCTTGGAGTGAGATTTGAACCTGGAGGGGGTGGCGAGTGTAAATTGTTACCGGGCGGGTGTACAATGGACACAAATTAAGTGTTATATCGCGATCGATCACCGGTGATTGGTGCCAGAGCGAACTAGTAACTCATTGAATCATAGATATGGATCAGAGGTAAATAAACTAGTTTTTTTTTCGGCGTGAGAAATCGGATGTGTGGCGTGAGAGCGTGTGAAAATAGTCAAATTCGTGTGTCTCAGGCTCAATGCGTGAGAGTTGGCAACCCTGGTGTCTTGTTTGTGGCGAAGTGCTAGCCAAGGAAAGTCTCAGGCCCTCCAAGTTGCTACGCCATTTGCAGACGAAGCATTCGAGTTTGCAATCAAAAGCTGTGGAGTGTTTAGAACGTAAACGGGGGGGGGGGGGGGGGGGTCGCGAAATTTACCTGAGCCTAAAAGGGGGTCGCACAGTGAAAAAGGTTAAGAACCCCTGCATTAGGCGATATAGGCAAATGCTAGGGGCGCCGGCTGTCCAGGGGGGCGCTCGCGTGCATGCGTTTTTTTTTTTTTTTAAACAAATGAACAATTAATAAATGTGAAAACAAGCAAAGTCCACATAATCATAATTTCATAATAATAATAATAATAATATTAGTCAAATTAATAATTCTTATAATAACAACACACGACACCTATCACCCGCGTGCCAACCTGGCCAACCCCCCTCAACCCGCCCTCCCCCGCGCGCTCTGCGCACCTCGTTACTGTTTCTCTGTGTACACCACAGAGTGAGTGACATCTCCCTGTAAAGACGTCAAAAAGGCAGAAGTCCTCTGGTGCCCAGGGTAGAAAAATGAGAAACGTGTAGGAGGAAAGGCGGCAAAAAACAGGTAATATAATGGTAATATGTGGTGAATTAACACTATACCATTGGCGAAGCGTCAGGGACTTCAACGCCTTCACTGAAGGTTAATTGATCTTTAAAAGGATGCTTTATCTATTATATGTAATATATGTTAATAACGCTTCACCAATAATTTGTATTTTTCCTATAAATCGGCTTTCAAATCCACTTTTCGTACTTGTGCTTGAAAAAAACCTCAGCGGTGAAATAAAAAATCAACCAATCAGAATATTTCACACCGTTGTTTCTAGGTAAAAAAGAGAAAGGACCTTTTACTTGGAGAGCTTTTATTATAGATTGGCAGTTTTATCAACCAATCATATTATCGAATTAGAATCGTGGGGGCGTGCTCCAATTGTCTCTCATTTTTATTTGAAACAAATCCAAAATGTTGCCAATCTGTAGCTGTTGTGTTTTTCTTTGAAACCAGCTCGCTTGACTCACAACTAACACTCAATCGTCATTGTGGCTTTTCCCCTCTGTATGATCTTAGTGAAAACCGCCACTGTCATCATACTGCCCAATCCTAGGTGCTATGATTAGCTTAGCTTAAAATAAATATATATTACTCCTCTGTTCATTGCGGATGCACTTTTGAAATAATAATGTTGCAGTAGGCAAATTGCCCTGATTTGCACTGGTGGTAGTTGTTGTTTTTAATTTATTTTTTTTATTTATTATTAATATTTAAAAGTGGTTCTCTGCACTACGTTATGTAAAATAGTTTTAAAATGTTTTTTGTGCAACACCTTTATATTTATTGCTTGTTATATGGTAATATTTAAGTCATTTGCTTTTTATTTGTTTCTTTAATAGTGACACAATCAACCCGATGATTGATGATACAGGGGTCTAATCTATGCCCACCCCTAGTTTTTGATAAATATTTTTCTATTTTAGAACGAAAACAACAGTAAAATCAGTATTAAAGAAACAAATAAAAACCAAATGAATTATAAATATTACAGTATAACAATAAATATATTGCTCAAAAATATTTTAAAACTATTTTAGATAAAGTAGTGCAGAGAACAACTTTTAAATATTAATAATAAATTGGTGTACTGAGGTGGAGGGATATGATGGTGTAAATATTAATAATAAATAAATATTGGTGTAGTGAGGTGGAGGGATATGATGGTGTAAATATTAATAATAAATAAATATTGGTGTACTGAGGTGGAGGGATATGATGGTGTAATGCTGCTTCACTGGAAGGTGATAAGGTTGAGAATGTGTCTTCTGGTGGACCAGGATGTGTAGAAACAGGATTTAAATATTTCAAAAGTGCATCTGAAAGGAACAGAGGAGTATATGTGTGTTTTAATTTATTTTAAAAACTTGCTGAGCTAAGCTAATAATAGCACCTACTAGGATTGGGCAGTATGATGACAGTATTGTAAAATTGTGTATATATATATATTGTGTATATAGTATATTAACCATGTGACGTGACGCAACGTGCCAAATCTGTACTTTGAAAAATTTGGCGCATTCATTAAAAAGATCTGTAGGAGGGGTCAGCAGTTGGAGCTCACTGATTGGTTATGGAGTAAGCGGTTTTCACTAGGATCATACAGAGGGGAAAAAGCCATAATGACGACGAGTGCTAGTTATGAGTCAAGTAGTGATGGGATTTTCGGCTCTATTTTGAGATGCGGCTCTAATGGCTCTTCTTACTGTGGAGAGCCAGCTCTTTTCGGCTCCCAAATGGCTCCCCATATATATTTTTTACATTATTAATTAATTAATAGCTTAAACCTAATTTTATAACATTTTGTTTCATTATTGACATTGTTAAGCACTTGTGATGAGTAACAGTGCTTTATAAATAAAACTTTTATTATAACCAATTATTAAATTATCACAAAATAGCACCAAAATAGAACGCAATACAGCTTGGCCAATTGCCTGCCGTTTCCACAAAAAAAGTGGAGATAACTTTTTTTTTTCCAGTGTTTTCCCACTACATTATTAACTGAAAGCTGCGTGTGATTGGTCAGATGTGTGGAGCACACGCTTGACATGCGGGCTGTGGAGACATTCTTTGCAGTGTTGTCCGAAACAATATGTGGTAGTATAAAGAAACACCCCTCAAAAACAGGGGAAGGAACATTTACCTGACGAAAATTAATGTTGCATTGTGTTCCAGGTTTGAAAAGTGCTTAAGTAGGCTTGAAAATGTAAGTGTATTTTGTTTCACAACAAATAGCTGTCTGACTGAATCGATGTGATAAAAAAGCGGATTATTTCGAATAATTTCGAGTATATGTATAAATATTTAAGTTTAAGGTGCTGGGAAATATTGAAAATGGCCTTTTTCAATATTGAAAAGTGACGTACAAGTGCTTGAATTCCACCTTGTAAAGGTGTATGAACCCGGCATACATAACTTTGTTCATTGTGCTGAAGAGGTGCACGACGGTCCTCACGCAGGGGTGGAGCTACCGCGATGGCGTAATTTTCGGCGCACGGACCCTCGCGCCGGTTGCGACGCGGCAAGTATAAACTGGCACCGACTGAGGAAATAAACTCTCCGCTCTCTACCACTGGCAGAAGCAGAGCAATACGCGCAAGGAGAGGGAGAGACAGCGAGGCACCGAAGGACAAATAAAAACTATGTTGGAAAAAAATTGTGGCACTTGCAGAGCACAAGCGCAATACTGTGGAAAAAGCGGCTCCCAAATAGGATCCTAAAATGGCTCCCATTGTGGAGCCGGTTCCAATCATTCACTTCAAAGAGCCGGCTCTTAGAACCGGATCGTTCGCGAACGACACATCACTAGAGTCAAGCGAACTGGTTTCAAAGAGAAACACCACTGCTACAGATTGGCAGCATTTTGGATTTGTTTCAAATTAAAAGGGAGAGCCAGCAAACCTATATGAGTCAGTGTGTAAGATCTGCTTATAAAAATTCTCCGCCAAAGATGGAAACACATCAACATACATTCTCATATTAAAACGAAGCACCATTCAAGTACAACATACAGTATAGTGTAATTCACCATATTATATTACCTTTGGTTTCTTCCTCCTCTCATTTTTCTCCCCTGGGCACCACAGAACTTCGTCTTTTTGGCATCTTTCCGGAGAGATGTCACTCACTCTGTGGCGTTGTTTTTTCCCCCACAGAGAAACAGTAATGAGGTGCGCAGAGCGAGCGGGGGGAGGGGGCTGCGCGGGTGATGGGTATCGTGTGCTATTATAATTATTACTTTGACTAATATTATTAAACAATGAAGTTGTGATTATGTGGACTTTGCTTGTTTTCATATTTATGAATTGTTCATTTGTAAAAAATAAATAAATAAAATAAATAACGCATTCACACGAGCGCCCCCCTGGAGCGAGCGCCCCTAGCATTTGCCTATATCGCCTAATGGAAGGGCCGGCCCTGGTCTGTACTGCTGTCTGTCAGTGTCTACTGCTGTCTGTCTGTACTGCTGACTTGTTCAGAGTTCCCCACCCCTTCCTCTGGAGGAGGGGTAGGGACAGGGCACTGACAAACCTGTCTAAAAGCTCAGGTTTCCAGATGTAGCGGTAGGGCTTTTTTGTAGTTTGTAAAGTTTTTAAAATTATTATTGAGTCACTGATTGTGAATTGATTTCCAGTTTAAATTGACTTTCTTATTTCCACTTCATACTTATGCAGTGTTTTATGTTTATTTTTATTATTTAACCATGAAAGTCTCACTGAAATTCAGCTTCATTATTTTGAGGGAAAACACAGCTGTTTACATAAATAAGGGTATATTAGTACAGTGCTGAACCGGGTGAGCCACCACCAGGTTTTGGGTAGATTGAACCCAGTTGAGAAACAAAAGGAGCAAGAGGGACCAGCCGGGAGAAGATAGAGGATAAAAGGAAAAGGACAAAATCCCTGAAAGGTTTAAGCTGGAAGAAAATAACAAAGGACACCAGTGGAAGGACTGGCCCTCTCATTCAGTGAGGCAAAAACCAGAAATAAACTTCCCAACAAAAGCGTAGCCAAAAAGAAACAAAGAGAGAGGTGAACAATCTTGTCCTTTTAGTTTAATAGCAACAGCTTCTCCGAGACCAAAGAAAGAGGAACTCGAGAAAAAAAAAAGAGAAAAAGAGGCTCGAGAGCAGATCCCACAACATCTACCTTAAGATACCAGCTGATCTATAGTCAGAACACTGACTAACAATTCAGCAACCAGTATCTTGGTGTGACCTGCTTATAAGGGCTATAAAGCAGCAAGTACCCATCGCTGCAGAAGCAAAAGTCCAGGGGGTGGATCTGGATCTAGATCCAACTCCTCCCACCGTTCATAGTTTCTTTTGGTCGGTCCAGGGGGTGGGCGGAGCTGCATCTAATCCAACTCCTCCTAAGCGTCGCTTACGTTTTCCAACCAGGAAATAGAAATCCAATAAATTCACCCTTAAGACTTATACTGTTTAAGGATCAAAATGTTCTTTAAATGTTATTTAAATAACACAATACACGTTTTTTTTAACTTTACAAGAAAACGTAAAAGTGGACAGGAATAATGATCTGTGATTGCCAACATAATAAAGTATAGTAGATTTCTTAAATATGTACTATTTCATTTTTTTTACCTTTAATAAAATTACTTTTTTCGTTAAAACGGTACACTTCAGGTGTGCAGAATGGACAGTGGTATTTACTGCAACATGTAGTGCACTGCACAACTGAAACCGTCTGTCCTTTTTTCAAAACAGTGATATGCATCTATAGATGGATGGAAAAATATAAATAGAATTATATTAGTTGTTGTAAAGTTTTTCAGTGAACTGGTTAATGAGGATCATGGCCGTTACATGCACGTACTACTGAATAACAATCCCCCTCGAAGTGTCCATGCGGTACAGAACAGCACAACCATTACAAATTATAAGTAACTACAGCAAACACTAATTAACAGTTTATGTCCAATATGAAGAACACAACATGCATAAGTATTTAATACATCTGTATTCTGTTTAGCTAACCGCTCGTCTTCTAACATCAGTTTTTACCCTCACTTAGACACCTAGATTAGATCAACTAAACAGTGGTTGTTCGTGCAAACAGAAACAGTCAGATTTAGTATAATCAACAAAGGAACATAGTTACTAGCATTACCAAGATGAAAATTGGTTTATTATGAACTTTCACATTCGTGATTGTTCATAAATGAACGGCAAGTGAGTAAATAAGAATAGCAATTTAGGACGGCAACGGTGATTTGGAATAGCTGATCTGATACAACTCCTCCTGCGTAGTGCAATTACTTCAGACCAATGAAAACACGACGGTGGGAGGAGTTGGATCTAGATCCAGCTCCACCCCCTGGACTTTTGCTTCTGCAGCAAGGGGTATCTCTAAAGCAGGCCTAGGGAGAAGCCTCTCGCTGCAGCCTGCAGGAAGGCGGAGTTGGACATCCAACCCCGCCCACATCCAACTCTACCCTCTTCTCAAGTCCGAAGCCACGCCCATGTTACGTTCGAAACTCGGACTGTGCTCCCAGTAAACAGAACTTCCAGAACTTCCAGATTTTAATTAGTTTAACAGATGCCAAGAAAAACACTCACATGTTATTGACCAAAATGTATGTTTTTCTTTATTATCCCACATGAATAATTTAAGTCTTAGTACAATCTTTTTAGATTTTTCTTGAATAGTTTAATTGTCAGTTCTGAATATGTACAGGACATACAAATGATTTAAATTACATTACTCTCTTACCCAAAGGTACAGCAATAAAATAAATATTAATGTAGCAGCAGTGGCTGTAAAGTTCCTTTACAACTTTACTAAAACAAGGCACAGGGAAAGGCACATGATAAGACACTGAGCCGTCGTCAGTGTCCCTGGGGTGCGTGGTGGCAACATCATAATGTGCTTAGCCATTAGTCAGAATAGTGTTCATCGTGCCACTCTTGGTCTCTACAACACTGCCATATCACTAGAGTTGCTCAGGTGTGTCGCCATTTGCAAAAGTGGGCTGGGCTGCTTGAGTACACTAAACACCAACATTACTATTACACCCAGTGCTTAATTTGTAAATCAAACGATGCCGGAACGCAAACAGCGGCATGAGACACAGGGTCACTGAGGCCAACAATGTCACCGGATTGCACACAAAACGCAACGCTTACGCGCTACGGTCACTCACGAAAGTATAACTAGCTTTATAGGGGAGACACGGAAAGGCATCGCTAAAAAGGAGAGCTCTTATGTGATTTAGGAATGTGGATCTTGTGTTTCAAATGTCTTTTATAGAATTATTTGTTCAATTAATTGGTTCAACGCAGACAGATTTCTTCATAACTTATAATTAGTAGGCTTGAAAGTTACCGGATCGAGGCAGACAGTTCCCGGAACGCACCCTTCAAAATGAAAGAGTTCCCGGATCCTGATCCGGCTCAAATTAAGCCCTGATTACACCCCTTCTCCATTACCAAAATTACCAACATACCCCTTCTCTATCACCAACATTATCAGTAAACAGTAAACATTACCATTTTAATTGTGTACTTATAGTAGCAGAGTTGCCAACTCTCACGCATTGAGTGTGAGACACACGCTTTTGACCGTCTTCACACGCTGTCACGCCACACATCTGATTTCTCACGCCGAAAAAAATCTAGTTTATTTACCTCAGATCCACATATATGATTCAATGAGTTACTAGTTTGCTCTGACGCCAACCACCGGCGATCGATCGATCGCGATATAATACTTAATTTGTGTCCATTTTACATCCCCCCGTCAACATTTTACTTTCGCCACCCAATAAATAAAAATAATGAATAACATACGTGGAACGATACACAAAGTAAACGAGGTATGTGTAAATTAAGCGCAACGACGTGTCTCTTGAACACTTGTGAGTTATTATGCATATTTTCAAGTGCCACAGTTCAGGAGGACCCTTCATACATGAACCCTTACAGGTTCAAGGTGACCAGCTGCGCTAAAGACGTTTTGAGCCAAGACCTGCTTGTTGTCAATCCCCTGTACTTGAATCAGTGCTATCAGTTACCTCTGTGATGACCAGATCCAAACACTGCTGGACCATGGGATGTAGGCATTTCCAGCAATGGTCCAGTGTACTACTGTATTCAGTTTAGCACAGTTGGCTATAAATAAGAATAAAAATGGTGGAATGATCAATGATTGTTTCTGATTTCAGATTTGAAAGTCTAGAAGTCTAAAGCAAAACAATCATGTCAAATGAGGAGGAACCAATGGATATAGACATTGATCCCACTGTGAGTGTGACTTTGATATTACAAAGTAATTTAGGCTTTTCTCTGGTCTGTTAATTTGGCATATAGTAATACTGTTACAGTGGACCTTATGTTCAAACCCACATACCCCTGTGCACAGACATTCTTCAGTTCATCAATCCTGTGGTCATCAAAAAAGGGGATTGTGACTCTAAATAAAACTCTACTTACAGGGTTAGATGGTTATGGTGAGGGTGAAGGCTTAGGGTTTAGGATGAGGGTTAGGGTGAAGATTAGGGTTCAGGGTGAGGGTTAGGGTTTGATTATGGTTTAAAACCTTTAGATGCACTGGCCTACTAATTTTAATTTAAGTCGTTGTTTTCCCCCAAAAATATGTGTATTAGGAAGTTATTGTTGAATGCATATGTGATAGCAATTGGATGACCTGAACAGAATTTTAAGGTGTGTGTCAAATATAAAGAAAACTATATGTTATTATAGAGTAGAGACTGGCAATAATAAAGAGAGATATCCAACATGTCCACTATGAATGAATTTTAACTATGAATATGAGTGTTGGCTCTTTTCAGTTAGCAATTTTCTCTGAATACTCATTGAAAAAAAGAATAAATTATTTTATTCATTTATATAAACATTTATAGATAACCATTTAATACATCGGCCAATTCTGGCACAGACATAAAGAGAATAAAAATCTTTACAAATGATTAAACATTTTTGTAAGTATACAGTAATACTACTGCTCTGTCTTCCAGACCCATGACACCAGTGCCATTACAAAACAGCCTAGCTGGACTCGAACAGAAACTTTTACCCAAGCAGCAGTCTTTGGACATGGTGACAAGGTAAAGTCTCCAACCTCACAGTTGTGGTGCTGATTCACCACAGAGCTGGTGTTGACTGACCACAGAGGTGGTGTTGATTCACATCAGAGGTGATACTGGTTCACCACAGACGTGGTGTTGATTCATGGTCAAATATACATTACTTTTGATCTGTCTTTGAACAGTTCACAGCAAGGTCCCTATGATAATAGCTTTTATGTAATTATTAGATTGTATTTTACTATTGAATTTGTATTCATTACTCCAAGTTATTCTTAAAAGTCCTGCAGACACTATACATAACAAATTCCTATGGTTTATATTTAGCTACCACAAGTTATTTCAGAAACTGGGCAGCTTGGAGCAAACCCATCAGACTCACCACTCCAGCAAACCCCATCAGACTCACCACTCCAGCAAACCATATCAGACTCACCTCCCCAGCAAACCCCATCAGACTCACCACTCCAGCAAACCCCATCAGACCTGGGTGCACAGGTATAGAGTTGAGAGGAGAAACTGAAGTTAATGTGAAGGAACTGGGTAATAATAAATTGACACAGATTCTCACACAGCAGAAGTACAAATTCACATTTTTTTTGCAGATCTCAAATAATTGTACTACATCACAAGATAACCCACAGCAAAATCATCCAGAGAGGAGAAGTGCTCCTGTTGATGGGTTGGTAGGTACAGGGTTTATTTCTGTAGCGTGTGTAATGTTATGTTGATGGGATGGTAGGTATTGGGTTTATTGCTGTAGAGTGTGTAATGTTATGATGGTGGGATGGTAGGTATTGGGTTTATTGCTGTATAGTGTGTAATGTTATGATGGGATGGTAGGTACTGGGTTTATTGCTGTAGAGCCCCCATACTCAAATAGCGGCCCGCGGGCTATCTATTTCTGGCCCGCGAGCTGTTTTGAATTTTTTTTTTTTTTTTTTTTTTAAGGAATCTTTTCTTTCAATCGCGCTATCCGCTCTTATTTTGAAATCGCACACCGCAATCTCAAGACGATGCCGGGGATTGCCTTTATGGCAACAACAAACAGGTAGCAGATGCCCAAATGCGCTCGCACCCCCCCCCCCCCCCCCCCTCGACAGTTTACGTTCCCCCCCCACATAACCGGCCCCTTCAGTGATTGAAAAAATAAAATGTGGCCCGTCATTATTTCTATTTGAGTACCCCTGCTGTAGAGTGTGTAATGTTATGTTGATGGGATGTTAGGTACTGGGTTTATTGCTGTAGAGCCGGGGTCACCAACCTTTTTCAAACTGGGAGCTACCTCTTGGATACCAATTATTGTGGAGGGCTACCAGTTTGATACATTTGAGGTGTATTACAATTGTTTGGGGGGGGGATTTGGAGTTGTGAGTACATTATTTACATAGCCATACGGCAATCGCGGACAATCTCTAATAGTAGCGCAAAAAAAAAGATGCATCTCATTGATGCGTGGCACTATAGTGAGTTATTTTTAGAACAGGCCCGGGGGCGACTCATGACGTCCTTGTGGGCAACCAGTGGCGCAAAAAGGGGGCATGCAGCGTATGCGACGCATAGGGGCGATGTACTAGAGGGGGCGCCAAATTGATGAGATATAATACTTAATTTGTGTCCATCTTTTGTTCGCCCCCCCGTCAACAACTTTCGTTCGGGGGGCGCCGATAGTATGTTTGCATACACCCCAGAAAGTAAGTAATTGCACCCCTGTGGGCAACCATGTTGGTGACCCCTGCTGTAGAGTGTGTAATGTTTTGCCCTTGTTGGAGCTTCCCTAAGAAGGGCCCTTAAAGTTGAGGGCTTGATTTAGGACAACTTGCATTTCTGCAGTGTAGAGTGAACTTTGTTCATATTTGTTTGCATTGTGGTTGTTATGCACCACTCCCCTGTGTGTTATTCATTTCCAGCTTGTAAGTTGATAAGGTTCAGAATTTGTGCAGAAACAATCAAATGTAAAGTGCTCTCAAAGCACTGTAAAAGGCAAAAAAAATCATCACACAATGTATTTAATTGAAAATCAAGTAAAATGTAGTAATTATTATTAATATGCCCCAGTGTAGTTTTAGTATTTGTACATTTCAGGACGGCATCGGGGCAAGACACTACACAAGGACACTACACAAGGACACTACACAAGGACACTACACAAGGACACTACACAAGGATACTACACAAGGACACTAGACAAAGACACTACACAAGGACACTAGACAAAGACACTAGACAAAGACAGTACATAAGGACACTACAAAAAGCTTAATATGAAAGTGCTGCTTTTGCATTTTCTTTACCTTGTCGTTGTGTATGTAGTGTCTGTTTTAGTCAAGAAGTTTATTACAACTACCACAAGTAAATCCCTATGAGAACAGAGAAAAGTTTATATAAACTTTATTAAGTTTATATAAAACCTTTATTACTATTTCATTTTTATTTCTTTTTTCAAATTATTTGTAACAGTCCTAACTGACACTTTAAACAACTCATCTTAGTGTGGTTGTATTATCAGTTCCAAGAGTACCTCATGGCATCAGATAAAACTCCACGTCTGATGAACCGGGCAGAAATAGAATGATCCTTCTGACAGAGCAGAACATAAGTGCACATATATCTTACTACAAAGGTTCTTATAAAAGTGAAGGTTTCCTAGTATGACACTGTAAATTTTAGTCCACCATCCTGAAGTACATTGTTCTTAAAACAAGTTTCACTTAATGTTCTTTTCATGCTTTGTCTATAATTAATTAATATTTGATTATATGATTAAATATTATTATTTGTTTTATATAAGCAAATAATGATAAAGAATCAGTAGTGAGCTGAGACAGCTACAGGTGTATTAACCCTTAACCCTAACCCCAAACCCTAACACTAAACTTAAACCCTAACCATTGGTTCTGTTCTGTTCAATCTGTACTTGCTTTTGTACTTTTCAGAATGATGCGGCAAAAACTTCTGTCTCCAAAGATACAGCAAAAGTCACTATAAAAGTGGAATTTGCAAAAGAAATACCACAGAAATGGAAAACCAATGTGCATAAAGCACTCCAGTCCTGGTTCAATGATAACATGCCAAAAGAAAAGGCTGAAGTTGTGAGTCTTGAGACTATGCCTGATCCCCTCTGTGCAGAGGTGGTTATAACACCATCGAGAGGTAAGATCTTTATTATATGATCTTTTTTTGTACAGTGAAAAGACCCCCACATTTTGCCAACATGGTACCCCTAAACCAATCAAACCCTACCCAACCCTAACCCTATCCGACCCTAACCCTACTCAACCTGATCCTAACCCTACCCTAATCCTTTATCTGTAGACTGCATGACCCCCTTTGTATTTAGCATTGCTGTGTCTACTGTGTGTCAGGGTGTTACTGTCCATCATACTGTGTGGTGTGTTTGAAGTCATTCTTAAGATTGAGTAAGAAATAAATAAATCCTTATGGAATTAAATTAAATGAATCTGCAAAAACTTTATTTTTATAGCTTTGGACACTTTGAAAAAGATCAAGACTCTGACATTCAAGGAAACAAAGGAGACTGCCACTGTACACTTCATGGTGGGTGAACTGAAGTCTGTGGATGGACAGGAGACACAGACCATGGGACAGGTGTCTCCTCAGGATGACGCTGGAATGACAAGAGATCTGCACATGGCTGCGGATCCTGGAAGCCCAGAGCCCAGTGTACTTACTGTCCCTCTGTATCAGCACTGGTACCTGATGCATGCTTACAAAAAGGAGCTCAACCAGATTAAGAAAGAATTTGGTGTCAAAATAGATGCAGAGGTATCAGTTTCTATTACTGCCGAAAGTGAGAAGACCAGAAATGATTCTGTACATAAAGCTGTTCAAAGGTTTACCGACCTTGTCCAGCATATAACAACTCTGGGAACCATTACAATACCTCAAGCACAAATGGAGTCTGACATAGTGAAAGAGGCACTGCATAATATTCCGAACGAGGAGGCTAAAATGATGCTGAACAGGTCAGCAGATACTTGCCTGCTCTTTGGACCAAATCAGTTGACATCAAAGGTTCAGAAGGAGTTGAGCACCAGTGACACCAGTGTACTGAGCACCAGGGCTTCACAGGAGAACTCTGGGACATTGGAAGTGGACATTAAAGACACTCAAGTTCCACTTGTGATGGATGGAACCCACTGGAAGCTGGTGAAGACTGCCTTTCAGACACAACTCTCTGATATTGAACGTAAATATGGGGTTGTGTTTTTTGAAGAAGTTCAAAATGGCTCAGTGAAGGTGAGGTCACAGAGCAAAGGAATGGTGAATCTGCAAACCCAAGCCCAACAAGCCTTAATACATCTGTACCAAAAGGTGGCAATGTCAGCCATGACTTGTACACTTAGAGAGCAAGCCTACACCAAGATTATAGGCCAGGCTCTGAGAGGACTCCACTCCAAAGTCTGCTATGTTGATTCAAGAGATAAATATGATCACTGGAAGCTTGTTGGACTCCCTAAGCATCTCCTCCCTGTCATTGTTAATATAGAGGTGGAGATTGGAAAGTCTGTGTTTGATGATACAACAAAGCAGTCACTTGGCTATTCAGAGTATTCACCACAAGGATGGAGACACACAGGCCTGGGAGCAGGACGAGCTCCAGGCAGGGCTGACCTTGGAGATGGAGGAGAAGCAGCCACAAGCAGCACGCAGCAGCGTAAAGCAGCAGAGGACAGCGCTAGAGGGACAGACACAGGTGAAGAGGACAATTGTCCAATTTGCATGGATGTATTTACCAGTAAGAAGAGGCTGAATTGTGGGCATGAGTACTGCAGTGAGTGTCTGGATCAGGCAGTGAAGAGCATGGGGCAGATCTGTCCAGTATGCAAGCAAATATTTGGAAAGGTGACTGGAAACCAGCCCCTTGGAACAATGACAACGACTGAGTCCACAATGAGACTCCCTGGTTTTACTGAGTGTGGAACAATCACAATTCAATACAACATACCGAATGGCATTCAGACAGTGAGTTCATATTTTAAATGCATTTTCAAAATATTGGGTGTATTGTGAGTTTGTGTCTACTGCTAACCTGCTGCGTTGTATATTAAGTAACTGCATTTTGATACAAGACATTTTTGTTAACCATTCAGTGACTAGGTAAAAAAAAAAAGTAAAAAAATTTGGTTGATTTTTAAATACTATTTGTATAGTACAATCATGTAATTATTCACTAGCTGTCACTCCGGTCCCCTGTTCCATGTGCCTGTGTTTTCCTTGTCTGTTGATCCCGGGGGGACCGACTGACGTGCCGCGGGGACCGGCAGGACCGAATGACTTCTGGAACCCGCCGGTCCCTGCCGCCTGTCTATGTTCCCTTCCTGTTTCCTTGGAGACTGTGCTGCCCACATGTGGGCCTGGACTTAATGTGTCTTCTCCTCATAATGGTTGTTCTGTCTCAATGCCCATGTTCCCCTTGGTCCCTTGTCCTATCCCTGGTTTTTTGTTGGTCCCTGTTCCTGTTGTGTCTGTCAGAGTCTGTGTACTTGTTCCTGTCTGTGTTTGTGTCTAGTGGTGTTATCTCTGTTCCTGTCCCCGTGTCTGTTCCCCAGATTGTGACCCACTTTGTTCCCGTGCCTGTGTCTGAAGTCCAGCGTATACTTACCTCTGTTTGCCTCAGCCCCGTTCCCTGGCCCAACTGCCGTGTCTAACCCCAGTCCTGTCCCGTCCAGCCCTGCTCCCGTGCCTTGCCCTGCTCCTGTCCGGTCTCCCCTTATCCCTGGTCCTGTTTATGTCATATCCCTGCCTAGCTCCTTGCCAGTCTCCGCATCTCCTCCCCCTACCATGCCCCAGGTTCCATGTCCCATTTTTTCCAGTCCTGTCCCTTCAGTCTGTCCAGTGATATCCTGTCCTGTGTCCACTGTCCCTGTCCCTCGCCGTGCCCCATAGTTCCCTGTCTTGTCCTAGTGCCTTGTTTCCCTTGGCCTGTCTCCCGTCTTGTCAGCCCTTGTGTGCCCCGGAGTGGCATGCTTAGAGGGGGGGTACTGTCACGTAGGGCTCCGCCCCCCTCTCTAGCTGTCACTCCGGTCCCCTGTTCCATGTGCCTGTGTTTTCCTTGTCTGTTGATCCCGCCTTGTTATCTGTTGTCATGGTTTCCCTCTGTCTGTCACTCCCATGTCATCAGAGTTTCCACCTGTGTCTTGTTAGTTCCATGCATTTATAGTCCCTGTGTTTCCCTTGTCCCTTATTTTGTTCATGCTAGTGTTTGCTCTTTCGTTGTTAATTCCTGTGCTCATCCCACTGGTCTGTATTTTACAGTTCTGTTTTATCCTGTTCTGTATGTACCAGTGTTTAGTATGTCGCTACGTGTTTCATGTTCGGTCTTCCTTGATGATCTGACCCATGCCTTCATTTCGACCCAGAGTTTGGAATTCCCTTCATTAAATCTCGCTCTCCTCAGCATTTATGTCCGCCTCCTCGCTCCACTGCGTTACAGTCTTTGTTAATTATTTATTATTTAATAAATCCAATAGAAATAATATTTAATAAACATTTATTATTTAGGAAAAGCACCAAAACCCTGGCAAGGCTTACAGAGGAACACAACGTGTTGCTTACTTACCTGCCAATAAAGAAGGACGAGGTGTGCTCAGACTGCTGGAAAGAGCGTTTGATCAGGGACTCATCTTTACTGTTGGGACCTCAACAACCACAGGAGAAACAGACTGTGTTACCTGGAATGACATTCATCATAAGACCTCTACAAATGGTGGACCATCCTGGTAAGATAAATGAATAACTATTATGAATTCAAACTATGCATGGTGAGTGTATTTTGTAATACATTACAGTCAATAAAAAACTACATTAATCAAAAAATCTGCAAGAAAACAAATCTTGTGTGAACTATTATGTGAACTATTATTTCTTTCCACAGTTTTGGCTATCCGGATGCTGACTATTTAAAAAGAGTTAGGGCAGAACTGAAGGCCAAAGGCATCGAGTGAAGACTAAAGAGCACCCCCTACAGTTAATTTCTTCACTCACAAAAGTGGCTCTCAAATGCAAGACAAATCATTATATACAAGAAATAAATGTACAAGTGTATGAATGATTCACAATTATCTGACACTGGGAAAATATTTCATTTTGCAATATTACCAGATACAAGTCAAACATGGGGATATTTGATATGGGAATTACTGAGGTGCTAAAGGTGACTGATCATGAAGAAAATGTTTTATCTAGATTCAGAATCTTATCATCAGAATTTCAGACCTACCTTTGATTACATTTTTATCAAGCAAAAGCATCACAACCTGAACATTCTGTGAAAACGTACAACATTCTAACTGGCAAAGTAGACTTCTGTCATTTTAATCTTTTTTTTGTGTGCTGTAACTGGACATTTATTTTCTTATTTCAGGTTCAGAAATAAAATACACTTAGACAATATTAATTATAAAAGGCATCATTTTTTTTCTTCTTTCATAAATAACATCTAATTTGAAACTAGTAATCTTCAGTTGTTTGGGGGATCTTATGTTCCATAACATGGAATAATGACTGGACAAACTAATGGAAATAAAAATATCACATACAGAACCTTCTTTGGTTGAACCATTATTTCCTTTTAAAGAAAAAGAAAAGCAAACAAGTAAACAAAGAAAAGAAATAGGGGAACTAAAAAGTAAAAGTTTAAGCTAAAAGGCACCACAGTGGGTTTACTGGGTCTCGATAGAAGGACCAGTGGGTTTAGTGAGTGTCAATAGAAGGACCAGTGGGTTTAGTGAGTGTCAATAGAAGGACCAGTGGGTTTCTTTTTAAAGTGCTGTGCTTTAAAAACACTCATGTATGAGGAGACCACCACAATAGGACTCGGAGGTCTTCTATAGACTGGATGTTGCCAAGTTCTGGTCTACTACCATATGGAACCATCTGACTCACCCTGCAAACCTTCACAATCCCTCACTGTGTGTGACGAGTACCTCTCCTCTAATGAACAGCACTGACCCTCCAGTCACTATACATCACAGGTTGCCCCAGACACCAGATGTGATGCCTCCACTGGATTATTAAATATGTAATTGAAATATGTTTTACTATGGTATGCTGCTGATAACAATGATTATCTATATATAATTGTGCAAAAAACCCAGTCAAAATACACGCACATTGTCAGGTTGTTGGGTTCTAAAATATGTTTGACATATGCTGCCAGGAAGCAGCAGTATTGTGTGAACTGTGGCAGCTCTCTCTGGATCTTTGAACGTCCAGCTCTCTCTGGAAAATGGAACTTTTGGCTTATTAGACAGAATTATGAAACCCGAGTCATGCAGGACACACAGTAACACAGGCTTAAGGTGTTTCAGTTTATTTATAACAATGTTATTTTGTTTGTAAAGTACTCCAGCAAAAATTAAACATTATTCTTGTTCCAGAACTAAGTGTAAGCCTCCATGCATGTACTAGAAAAGCTGTCATTTAATACAACTGCACAAAGATTACAAAAAATATATAACAATAAAAAATGCATGAAGTTTAGCAACAGTCCTGAATGTGACGAGACTATATTCTTTTATCTAATTATTTGTGTTTAAATGTGACCTTAAAATCTGGAGCAGAATTTAAAAAACTGCTGCAGTTCTGATGAGACGCAGAAATTCAGTTCAGATGAGATATTCAGACTCTGGTTCAGTTCTGATTATTCTGACACACAGATGCTCAGCATACGGTGGATGAAAAACGTGTGTAAGAGATAACAGACTAACCCATCATCTCAAAACAGCACTGCGGAGTACGAGAGACTAACCCAATCATCTCCAACAGCACTGGCAATGCAGCGCTACTTATGCCAGTGCACTAGACAGACATGTATTACCATGACAGCACTACACAGACATCCGTTACCATTCCAGCACCCTAGACAGACATCCGTGCTATGCCACCATGCTATTGCACTCCAGGAACAAGCCTTGCGTGCTTCACTACTGCTGTTGCCAAGAGTGAACACTAATGGGGATCTGCGACCAGTCTTCAGGTCATGACTTTTCCGCTAGAATGTTTCTCAGTCTTCCAACCAGTTTTCCACCTGCATGCATGTTTTTGGTCTCACTTAAGCCCCATCACAGAGACAGAGAGCAGCTCTGTCCAGGTGTTTCTCTGTGACAAACGTACCATACCTTTAGTTATGCAAGTAAGAGAAAGTAACTATCCTCAGATGTAGAGCTATGGAATATGATAAAGAAAGACTAACTATGGAACTGACATTTTTCATGTGCTATACAAGGATCCTTGATCTTCTGCGTGACATTGTTATTATAATAGCAGTCAGCACTACAGAGGTGGAACAATATTTTTTTTCTCTATACAATTCATACAAAAATAAAAATAAAAATTGTCCCAAATTGTTTCCCAAGCTGCTTTGTTCAGCGTTGGTCTTGCACAGAGGTAGTGGCTCTTAAAGAAGAGGGGCAGAACAACTGCAGAAAATGCTGGGAGCCGAGGGTTTGAACAGAATACTGTGATCACATACAAAAGTAGTCCTTCATTTTGTACATTTTATACAGTGTTTACACTTTATTTTCGGTTCTCCTCCTGGGACGGTTGATTAGTTGGTTTGTTGTTAAAGGCAGCGGGGGTCTTCTGGATGGAGCGGGCGGGTGAACGGGCTAGACCAGCGGCTCCACCAGCGGCTCCACGTGTCCTCGTGCCAGAAGCTCCTTCTTCTCATCCGTGCTGGCCAGAGAGCTCCGGCTGGCCTGGCCTCCCATGTACAAGGTGGCATACACGGGATTCGTGAAATTAGTTGGCTAAAGGTAAACACCATAAAAAAAATAATAAGCTTCTAAATCACACACACCTGCACACTAAATGACATTATAAAAATATATAATCTTGAATGTCTAACCTTGTCAGGGTCCAGTGTGAAATCCGCATCGAGAAGCTCCCCCACGTCTTCATCAGGTTCCCCTTCATAGATCTTATAAGCTGGGTTCCCAATCTCCACATTCATGGCTCCATTGGTCATTCGCTGGTGTTGGAATCCTTTAGCTCTGGGGGCACAGGTGAGAAACTCTGTCAGGCTCAGAGATCTCGCCAGCTCTGACACACTATCCATACACAGCAGCATGAATGAGGGTAAGCCACATCACAAGGGAGCGCCACCAAAATTCAGAGCCACTAGAAAAACCTGCATCACAAAGAAGCTCACAGGAGCCTTGCCAGAGCTTACCAAACTATACACATGAGTGAGAATTTCTTTGACATGCAACTGACAGACAAATAATAAAATACTACTTCAGCTTGAAGATACATACATCATAACATTATAATATGCTAATATTTTCTAAATGTATTTAAAAGGAGTTTCACAAGTTTGTAAAATGAGATACAAATGGCTCAGATTTACATAAAGCTTTAGATTTAAGGTGGACAGTGTTCTAATGGTCATTTTCTGAATTCCTAGTTTTAGAGTTATTTCGATAAACACTGTTTAAAAAGATGACCCATTCTCAATGTGATGAAGTTGTCATGAGACCCAGACTTTGGAGTGACTAATTTGGGTCATTTTCCTGTTCTCCTTCTCAGCAGATCACCACCTTCTCTCTGCTTGTTCTGCTCAGGTAATTTTGAGTGATGATAAAAAGAGTTTTGAAAAACATGGAAACACCAAGAACACACACATCACAGGACCAGACTTGGGAGAGAAAATGAGACAGAAGACCAGGTAAAAGGGACAGAAATCCTAGCAACCGTTACCGCGGCCGCTTTGAGCCAGATTTGCCAGACCTGAGGAGAAGAGAAGAAGCAGTTAATCCACAGAGGTGTCAATTCCAGGTTCAGAAAGTAAAAGTCCTCACCAGGATTTTCCTCAGGCTTCCTGGATTGTGTTGATCACTAATTTTACCTGGATTGCACTAATTAGAAAATCTAGCAAGCTTAAGCAAAATCCTGGTGAGGACTTTTACTTTCTGAACCTGGAATTGACACCTCTGTTAATCCATAAAGTGAGGGTTAGTCAGTGAGTGAGGTTTAATCCATGAAGAGGATTCATGAGTATGTGAGGTTTAATCAATATAGAGAGGATTAGTGAGCATGTCCAGTTTAATCCATGAAGAGAGGATTAATTAGCATGTGAGGTTTAATCTTTGTAGAGTGGATTAGTGAGTGTGTAAATGGGTTAGGTGTCGTTTTTAAAAGTCAACACCTGTTTAGGCCCAACCCACCATACATCTGGATATAATATACTCACCCTCGCATTCGCTTTCTGTACCATAATACAGCTCCACCAAAAAGCAACACCAGCACCACCAGAAGTATCACGGGAATTATTATGGATGCTGTACCTACACACACACACACACACACACACACACACACACACACACACACACACACACACACACACACACACACACACACACACGAGGCTTATGAACTATATAGCAAACACTGCAATTATCATAAAGCCTTATGCAGGACTTACGGTTGGCAGATTCAGCACTTGTGCTGGGGGCATGGCTGTCACACTGAAGCCCCTCCCAGCCAGCTGCACACCTAGCAGGCAAAATGGAACGTCAATGCGCACTCATACTGACAAGAAACTGTTGTCTTTCCTTATGCTTGTGTGTGCAGGTAGTGGGTGGGTGTGTTTCTGTGTGTACTACACACTTGCACTGAGGAAGGTTCCCAGGACTTAGAGAACACTGTCCATTAGCACAGTATCTATCACAGGTGTAACAGCTGGGCTGGATTTGGTCATTAGGACAGCTAGAAGTTAAACACATACACAAGGCAGTTAAATATCAAACAGCATTATACCCCAGTATATGTAGTGTTTAAATATGCATGTACACGAACACGCACACGCACACACACACACACACACACACACGAGTTTGTTAACAGGTCTTCAGATCCACTGCTCCAGATCCACTGCTTGTAGTCCCAGTTTCTCCAATCGTCTATCCCCCTATAATCTCTCGGATTAAAGTGATGGAACTTCACTCATTGAAAGTTAGTAGCAGCTTCAAGAAGGTCACTATATTAAGTACCATTTTAAACCCAGATGCACAAGCCACACACCACTCCTCCAAGATCCTCTACGATCATCCATTATCTTCTACAATCCACAGCTGGTCCTTTACAAGGAGAATGACAAAATACTGGACAGGACTTTAAAGAACATTGATTTGATTGTCTTCATTGTGTTAAGGCTTTGCTCCATTGAGGAATGTCTGGTGTACAATGCCCAGTGAGTGGTGTACAATTCCCAGGCAGTGTCTGTAAACTTCTGCTCATGCTCCTGCCACAGAACCACATGTCCTCAACATAATCAACTGCAGCCTACAAATCCATTGGCTTTCAGATTATTACACAGAAAACAAACAAACTAGGGTTGTCCAAACTACAGCCCAACATTAAACCTGCTGGTATCAAGTGCGTCCATCAGTGGTCAAACAGGAGTTCTACAAACTTTAATAAAGGGGATGAATCAAAGTTCTTATCAACCATATGCATGGTTGTCTGTAAGCTTCACTCTGAGATCTTAAAGGAAACACTACAACAGTAAAATGTGCTACATCAACAGAAATTGTTTTCTGTCAATCACTGTGAGAACCAATTCTGACCATGTGGAGTTTAACTTGTGAAGTTGGGTTTTCACTTAAAATCTTGGCCACAGAAGTGTTACAGAGACACAAGTGGATACCATAGCACATACATTAGTGGAAACGGTGCATCACAGTAGCATTAACAAGGTGCACGTGTGCACACACACCTGCACGTGACATCTCCTTGCTGCTGGTACACGTTGGTGGGGATGCACTTGCCATCGTTGCAGTAGTGACACTTGTCCACTTCACAGTTGTTGCCAATGAAACGTGGCGTACAGCGGCAGTGCCGGGACCCATCGCTGGACTGTAGACACGTGCCCCCATGATCACAGAAGCCATCACACACTCCTATCAGGTTCAAGAGGAGGGGTCAGACTGTGGGAGGGGTCACTTCTCTCATATGTCTACTACATTTGTTCATTTTTCAGTTACATTTGTTCATTTGTCATGTACAAGTCATCACTGCAAATAAAACAAGTACGGAGAAGAGATTTGTCAAGAATGATTTCTTGTCAAAGCAACTGATACCAGTCTGTATTGACCGTAGTCATCAGAACTCCATTTTGAATGAGAGTTGCATGTAAGTAGTAACAAAAATTCTGATTGGTTTTCACAACAAGCAGGTGGTGCTTTGGCACTCACGGTATTGGCACTGATCTCCCAGAAAGTCAGGTGGGCAGCTGCAGGTGGGTTGGTTTCCACGGTTAACGGTGCAGTTTCCTCCACTGTGACAGTAGTTGTGGCAGGTATGCAAACTGCAGGTGGGCCCAGTGAAGCCAACCACACATCGACATGTTGGCGCCCCTGCAGGACAACAGAGGAACCACAGCCACTTTTATTAACTGAACAAACCAGTCTATATGGTCACTTCTGTTGACATAGTCAGTGTTGCCATAGTTACTTTGAAACAGTAATCCGACTACTGACTACTGACTACTTCTTTAAAAAGTAACTCAGTTAAGTTACTGACTACTTGCTTTTAAAAGTAACTAAGTTAGATTACTTTTAGTTACTTTCAGCAGAGGCTGATCCCCCGCCCCTATAACATGAAAATGACTACCAGTTCTGCCAATACTCACTTTATTGACATGTATTTTAACCGGAACATCAAAAATGACACTGGCATTTGTAAACTTTTTCTTGAAATAGGCTTACATGTTTTTTAAATAAATAAATAAGACAGTCTTTCTGTTCAACTCCGCCCACTTACAGGGTTGCCAACTGTCACGCATTGAGACACACGCATTTGACTGTCTTCACACGCTTACGCCACACTTCCGATATCTCACGCCGAAAAAAAAATCCAGTTTATTTACCTCTGATCCACATCTATGATTCAATGAGTTACTAGTTCGATCTGGCGCCAACCACCGGCGATCGATCGATCGCGATATAATACTGAATTTAGTCAATTTTACACCCCGCCCGGTAACAATTTACGTTCGCCGCCAAGCCCCGGTTTTTTTTTTTTTTCAGGTTTGACGTTGTGTTTTTGAAAGTAGACAGCACTCTGTCGCCAGGACAGAGTGTACAACGGACCTTAATGTTGTCTTCCTTAGCCGAAATAAAATCAAAATAATGCCTGTATTTCCAGCTGCTAAAGGCGAACCTCTCCTTCCATCTGACTTTGGCGCCGCAGAGCAGAGATGACGTAACCGCGTAAGAAACGTGTAGCCAAAAAATAAGAATGAATAAATATAACCTACGTTCCCCCGAAATGCAGAAATAGTAACGCACGATGTTTTAGATAAGTAACTTTAATCTGACTACTAGTTTTTAAATAGTAGTTGCGTTAGACTACTCGTTACTGAAAAAAGTAGTCCGACTACAGTAACGCGTTACTAAGTAACGCGTTACCGGCATCACTGGACATAGTTGTCAGTTAATAAATATTTTAAATCTGGAAAGAAATATGAGAATGTCTGAGGTACTTGTTGGGACAGTGTGTGTGTCAGTGGGGAACCGTCAGGGCCCTCTACGCCCTCTCAGAGGGCCTAAAATATTCTTAAAACATAAATATATATAATATAATTTATCCAATTTTATTTTATCTACTTACAGTTTGACAATCGTCATTTAAACAATTACAAAAATATAAGCAAATAAATTATTCACCCGTGGAAGCCTGTGAGCCTGTGTCTCCCCCTATCAGGACTGTGATGCCCGCTGTTCATTTAGGTATAATGGTCACGGTTCGCTACTGGTGTGTGTGATTTGTGTTACCTGCAGGAGACACGGCACACGTGCCCCCGTTCTGACAGTAGTCTCTGCACTGGCTGATTTCACACTTGTCGCCTGCGTAGTTCGGCTGGCAGCGGCACTTGGGCTGTTTCCTGGCATTCAGGACACAGCTGCCACCATTGAGACACCGTAGTGTACATGGAGCACTCGGAGCTGAGAGGAGGAGGGAGATATTGATTACTGTATCCATTTTTATAGGGGGCATTAGGTTTGGTGCAAACACAGGATCAGCCACTTCAGTATGTGCTGTGAGGTTAAGGTTACGTTAGGTTAGGAGTTAGGGTTAGACACTCACAGACGTTTATAGGTTAGACAGTCACAGACGGTTAGAGTTAGTGGTTATGGTTAGACACTCACAGACGGTTAGGAGTTGAGAGTTAGGATTAGACACTTACGTTAGGGGTTAGGGTTAGACACTCACAGATGGTTAGGGTTAGAAGTTAGGGTTAGACACAAATGGTTAGAGGTTAGGGTTAGACACTCACAGATGGTGGTGGGTGTGGGAGCCTCCACACAGGTGCCGTTGTCCAGTGTGTGTCCGTTAGGGCAGGTGCACACAGGGCCACTTGGGCTGAGCAAACACAGCCACTCACACTTCTTCCTGTCACACGGGTTTGTCACTGTGCCACACAGACACATTCAAACATAAGTGAGCAGAAATCAGAGACTTTCATACAGATCACATCACATGTAGTAGCTTCAATGCCACCCTAAACTTAACACCTAAGCATAGTCTTACAGAAGAACAGATCAGGAGTCCTGGTTTTCTGGACACTCACCTTCAGGCTGTTTGTAGTTATGGTACAGCACTATGTCTGTCGCATGGTTCATGCCCGTGGTGAGACTCTCCACGGTGCCTCGGCCAAACTTGTTCACCCGGAAGACAAAGTTGTTGTGGTAGGTGACGCCATAGATATAGTCCTCAAAGACATCAATACTGAAGGGGTGGTGCAGGTCTGTGTGTTTGTGTGTATATATACACACACGGGCATTTGTGTGTGTGTGTGTGTGTGTGTGTGTGTGTGTGTGTGTGAGGGAGAGAGAGACACACCATGAAATTCTAAACTGTTTACACTTGCATAATGACATCACTCATATGTTCACACCACAGTGTGGATGTTCTGCTGGCACCTTCTGGACACAGAGGAATAACTCGACTGTTCTCAATGCAGGAATAACTCACTGTTCTTAATGCTGGTGACGGCCAGAACCGGGTCTTCTCCATTCAGCCTCACACTACCGATCACGGAGAGCTTAGCATCAGCCCAGTACAGACGCTCATTAAAGTAGTCCACCGCCAGACCTGAAAGAGACAATCAAAGGGTCACGTGCCAAATACAGGGGTCACGTGCATTCACGTGCACTAGCATCTGGGTTCGCGTTCTGCATTCAGAACTTGCCTGTGGGCCACTGAATGTTCTCATGAACCAGCATCTCTCTCATAGTGCCGTCCATGGCCGCCGTCTCAATCTTAGGGTGGTTTCCCCAGTCTGCCCAGTACATGGTCCTTTTACAAGGCATAATTTGGTCAGTATACATAAAAAAATCTTTTCCAGGTAACATACAAGACATAAAATCAAGTCAGATCTGAACAATTTACATTATTCTTAGAATATCAATATACTGTTCATGGGACTATATTAAGAGCTGTCTAATTCTGTTTATTTAGGCCTCATGACCATCGTTTGTCTCCTCACCCTCTCATGGGGTCCACCACGATGGCGTAGGGCTCGTCAATCATGCCTGAGATAAGAGTCTTACGATGGCGGCCGTTCATCTGAGCGACCTCGATCACGTCGTGGCCTGAGTCGGTCCAGTAAATGTTCCCAGCCACCCAGTCGACTGCAATGCCTCGGGGCATCTTCAGTCCAGGGATCTGTGGGACAGGAATATGGGCCAGGGCTTCAGAACTGTGGTTATGCCTCCCTAAAGAACAGTAGGTCCGACTGTAGGGCCAGCACCCCGTGAAGCTCCGGCCGCTCACCTCCAGATGGGTCACTCTGGGGTCACTCTGCCTGCGGCTCCGGTCGCTGTTGGGCAGGACGGGGCCTCCAGACCTCTCCAAAACGGAAATCCTGCTCGTATGCCAGTTGGTCCAGAAGATGCGATTGGACTTGATGTGCACGTCCATGGCGTCGATGCGCACGTTGGCGTCACCCTGGAAGGCCTGCTCGTACACCCAGCTGCTCGTGTCTGGATACAGGCTACGGATCTCGTTATCAGCTGCCACGTACAGAACCTGCCGGTCACCAGCTACAGGGGGAAGGGGGTGGGGTGGGGGGAGGGAAGGGGGGTTGTGTACAACCAGCAGAGGAAAAGCAGTTCACCAGTAAGGTGAGCAACAGGTCACGATGGTAACGTTCTATCCACAGCTTCCTATTACACTATAGGAAACAGTACAGGAAACGGTACAGTACAGCATCGACTTCAGTTAAAGACAAAAAAATAAAATTAACTTACATGAAAAGAAAGTCTTATACCTTGCAGTAGATTACATATCCATTTTGTTTTGACAATTGGTTATCCCTTATAATGTGAAAAGCAGCACTGGGTGCTGTGTGGCGTGGGCCGGCGGGACACTGACCGTCAGCCTTGCAGGTGTGGTTGACCCTGGTGAAGTGTTGGTGGCAGCTGCACTTGTGGGAGCCTTTGGTGTTGTTGCAGATGTGGGAGCACGTGCCAAAGCGCCTGCATTCATTCACGTCTGAGGAGCAGAGTCAGAGGCCAGTGACTGCTGGGACGTGTGTGTAGCTGTGTGTACACTTGTGTACTTGTGTGTGTACGTGACCAAGACCATGAGTGGAAGCTTGGGTTTATGGTTAAAGTTACCTGTGCAGGTTTGCTGGGCCGTTTTCTGAAAGCCTGGTTTGCAAGAGCAGAAAGAATCTGTGCCATTCAGCACACAGTGGGACTCATCTCCATCACCGCACACACTTCTGTTGCGATGACACTCATTCCAGCTCGCATCTGAGAGCACACAAGCATACCAAGACTACGTCTGCTGTAGAGCTCACAGTGAAGTCCGAACACACGTGTCCATTCCTCTGTGTGAGCGTGCACACAAACACACAGATATACACGCGAACACCCACAGATATACACATGCACACACACACACACACACACACACACACACGCTTGCGCGGTCAAACACACCATCCCTTACACCCTCTCAGACACAACCACACACACACTGTCCGTCACACCCCCGTTCCTCACACCCTTCACACACAACCACTGTCCCTCACACCCTCTCAGATACAACCACACACACAATTTTCCCACCTTTCTTATTGCAGTTGAGCTCATCAGAGCCGTAGTCCTCGCAGTCGTTGAAGAAGTCACAGCGCAAGTTGGAGCTGATGCAGCGTCCATTACTGCAGGTGAACTCGTCCTTCTCGCAGGTCGGAGTCGCAGTCTCTGTGCACAACCCCAGCCAATCCCAGAATGCTCAGCAGGATCATTTCAACATGCACGTCATTCCAGAATGTTGAGTAAAATTCCAGTAAAATAAATGTCAAATTTTTACTACAATGAACATTTGAAATAAAATACCTATTTAATGACCTCCACCATTTCTGGTGAGTTTCTATATATGGATATAATTATACATATTCTTATTGCCTATACAGCACTGCACTCCACAATTTTCTTGGTTGTTTTTTTTAAAATTAATTAACTTTTTTTTCTTCATTGTCACTCTCCCATTTTGATATTGTATTATTTTAAATCTAATCACCTCTACTCTACAATTAAAACAGGCATCCAAATTGAGTCACCAAAAATAAAAATAAAAACAGACAGACAGCACTCACGGCAGTTGAGTTCATCACTGTGATCTCCACAGTTGTCAACACCATCACACTGTTTGGACACTGGCAGACACACACGGTCATTATGGCAACGGAACTGCCTAGTTGGAGGACACTGGAAAAGCTCTGGAGAGACAGATGGAGACAGAAAAGACAGATGGAGACAGAAAAGACAGATGGAGACAGACAGAGACGGAAGAGAAGGGGAGACAGGAGTTTCGGTAAAGTAAGCCAGATCTGCAGAACATCGAAACAGAGTTTGTGATGAGTAACATGTGCAAAGTGATGCGAAGTGGTGAAAAGAACTATAAAGAAACCTAAAGAACTATAAAGAACACTTACTGCATTGCTCAGGCCACTCGTCTGAGTTGTCTCCACAGTCATCTTCCCCATCACACTTCCAAGCCAGTGGCTTACACAGCGTGTTATTACACTGGAACTCATCCAGGGGGCACTGGCGAACCACTGAAAATCACACACAATGAACGCTCATGTGACCACACACTTGGGGCTATTTTCGTCCATCTGATGTGGAGCTTGAAATCATTTGCGCGCGCATGTGTGTGTTTGCGTGTGCATGTCACTAACCTCCACTGTCACAGTTCTCCTCATCACTGCTGTCCACACAGTCTATGTCAGCGTCACACCTCCAGCGGAAGGGAACACAGTGGCCGTTCTTACACTGGAACTGGTAACTGTCACACTTCACATCACACCCATGCTTCAGGACACACACACACACACACACACACATACACGCCAGGTGACAAGAAGGAACATGTGTGTGTATGTGTGTGTATTAGATGTGTGTGGTGGGGGTTCTGAGATTTACCTCATCTGATCCATCAGCACAGTCATGATCACCATCACATTTCCATCTGCCCGCAATACAGCGACCATTAGTGCAGGCAAACTCACTCTCAGAACACTGCCGTGGGACTGGGGGAGGAGGAGAGAGTGAACACGAGTGTGAGTAAGAGTGAGAGACTGGGGTCTGCGCAGAGACTCACATGCGTATTAGTGAATAAAGCACAACAGCAACATGCGCTGACATGACAGGCAGGTCACCCAGAAGAGGCTGAGCAGGAGAGGACAGAGTGGCAGGGTTAGCGTCACAACACTAGCGCTCGCACACACTCACACACACACTCACACACACACACTCACACACACGCAGAGGAGGAAGACTCTGGTTTGAGAGCTGACTTAAATCACTACATTAAAAACAGGACAAATAGTCAAAAGTAAAAAATGGGTCTAAAGGAGGTCTGAGGCTGGTGCATGGACATTTAAGGAGGTCTGTTATTAGGTGAAGCTGAACTGTCTTTCATGCAGAATGACAATCCAATAGAGAATTTAACACATTTCTGTTAAATTGACTATAGTATGAACTTCAGTATAATGAATTACATCTACTGGGGACCAATTAGCACAATCTGATTAAAGTTATGAATAATTTTAGCTTTTTTTTCCATATCATTACAAGTATGTTAATTCATGGCCCGAAATATAAGCCTGAAATATATTATATATATATATATTTTTTCATAATCATAAATCTAGCCAAATTTTAATTCACATTAGAGAAATTGCCACGCCTCCGTAAACCATCCCCAGTAAGATCCCCTGAGAAGCTGAACATCTGAAGGCAGTGGGACATCTTTGACATGGAGACCTACCTCTGTGTCACATCAATGTGCCCGAGTGAAATGGGGCAGAAAAAATATAATGGGGCGAGATGTGTGAATGACAATAATGCAACTAAAAGGTGCAGAAAATGAAACCATGTTGTCGGGTACAGTATTATAGACCAAGCACCACCAACACATCCATGGAAGTAACTCAAACACAAATCAGTTCAGTGTAGTTAGATTTTTATAGTTTTTATAGTTAACCCTGTTTTTATAGCTAACCCTGGGATTGGTCAAGTGTGTGTGTGTGTGTGTGTGTGTGTGTGTGTGTGTGTGTGTGTGTGTGTGTGTGTGTGTGTATCTATTAGAATTATTAGCAGATGACATTATTGCACAATAGTGGGTGAGAAACCATTTTAGGACCCAATTAACAAATTGAACTTCACTGCCAGCTGTACTATATTAATATGTTAATATGTTAATGTGTAGGCAGTGTATCATTTAATTAACACATGAATTCATCAATCAATATAAAATGTTACTGAACAGGGCCATAGCTTGTTAAATACCCAGGACTACAAGCCTGTAATGCAACATAAAACATGTACAGTCACACATACTCTCAGGGCACCTACCACACTTGTCTTCATCAGAGTTGTCACCACAGTCGTTGTCATAGTCACACTGCCAGCGGCCAGGGACACAGCGGTTGTTCTTACAGCGAAACTGATAAGGTTCACACGTCCGCTCCTCTGTGCATGAACACACACGCACGCACGCACGTGTACGTATGCACCCCCACACACATACATACATGCACGCACACACGCATGCGAGTTGGATGACTCATCTTTCCATGCAACAATTCCCAGGATCTCTCAGTTCAGTGGAAAACTAAACTTTTTTTGAACCAGGGAACTTTCAGAGGGTATGCTGGCATGAATTTGAACTCAAAAATTGAATTGTCCAAGTCTCATTGCTTACCACTGCAACCTCAGGCCAAATTCATTAGACTTCTGATTACACTATTTTAAAGTACATAATCCACTTTTCCATATGTTTTAGACCGTTTAGACTACTCTGGTGTACACTGTAGTTGTCAGTGCTCACTCCACAGGCCAGACTCACCACACTCTTCCTTGGGTTCATCTGAAGAGTCTCCACAGTCATCTTCCCCATCACACTTCCATCGAGCTGGGATGCAGCGGCCAGAGTCCCTGCAGCGAAACTCATCCACACCGCATGTCATCTGAGCTGAGGGGCAGTATAAGGGGGAGAAGGATCAGCTGAGGTGAAGCGCAGCCTTCACTAGCGCAGCCTACACTGACCCTGCCCACACCAGCGCAGCCTACACTGACCCCGCCCACACCAGCGCAGCCTACACTGACCCTGCCCACACCAGCGCAGCCTACACTGACCCCGCCCACACCAGCGCAGTCTACACTGACCCCGCCCACACCAGCGCAGCCTACACTGACCCTGTCCACACCAGCGCAGCCTACACTGACCCCACAGAGTTGCCACCATAATGATCTTACTGCAGTTTGCAGGTTCGTCGGAGCCGTCCACGCAGTCATTATCTCGGTCACACATCCACACCCGTGGAATACAGCGCTTGGTGATGGTGCACTGGAACTGGTTGGGTGCGCATGTCACCTCCGCTACAGAGAAAAAGCGAACAGCTCATACAGTGAACAGCTCTTACAGTGAACAGCTCATATGGCGAAGAGCTGTGAGGTAATCAGTTTACAGCCAGGGAAGCCCTGGCAGCAGCATCAGAGGCAGCTGTGGCATTGGCGACTCACGGCAGTCTCTCTCATCCTCTCCCTCGCCACAGTTGTCCTGGCCGTTGCAGCGGAAGATCCCAGGAATACAGCGGCTGGGGTTGTTGCACTTAAATTGACTGGGCAGACACACATGGACATCTGCAGAGGACAGTGGAGAAGACACATCATAAAAAATAAAAAGCGGAGCACCAGACAAGGAAGACAGAGAGAGACAGGGGGAGATGGAGAGACAGGGGTGAGTCATAGATGTGACGGGCATGAGACAAACGGAGACATGCACCACAGTTGGCCTCGTCTGAGTTGTCCCCGCAGTCGTTGTCTCCATCACAGATGTAGGCGGGGTTGATGCAGGTTCCTGTACCGCACTGGAACTGGCCTGGTCGGCACCTAAACTCCGCTGCACAGTGAGAAAGGACACGCATCACACAGTAATACAATATCAGAAAATTGTCTTTCCTTCCACTGACCGATTCATTAACAATGTAAGACAATGATTTCCAACCTAATCTAACAGCTATGAGAGCAATACAGGACTACTGTTGATGTTGCCTTCCATCTTATTTTCCCCAAACCAATTCAGCTGTCTGCTCAGTATTTTGCCCAAAGTATTTTGCCCAAAGGTGCTAGTGCGTCTCCCAGTGTGGCCAGACGTACGGCAGTCCGCCGGCTCGTCCGACCGATCTCCACAGTCGTCCTCGGTGTCACACTTCCACCAGAACGGAATGCACTTGTCGTTCTTGCACACAAACTGTGGGGGAGGGGAGCACACATGAGATACGGCGGGAGGCTGAAGCACGTGAGATACGGTGGGAAGCTAAAGCATGTGAGATATGGGGGGAGGCTGAAGCATGTGAGACACGGATGGACGCTGAAGCACGTGAGATACTGTGTGAGGCTGAAGCACGTGAGATACGGCAGGAGGCTGAAGCACGTGAGATACGGCAGGAGGCTGAAGCACGTGAGATACGGCAGGAGGCGGGATGAGCGCACCTGGCTAGCAGTGCAGTTGGAGAGGCACTGCTTCCCGTCGGCTGCCAGGTAGAAGTTGGTGGGGCAGGCACACTTGTAGCTGCCACCCGGGGAGAGCAGGCACAGGTTACTGCAGCCACCATTTTCTGTCTGGCATGGGTGGTTCACCACTGGGGGGAGAGGAGGAAGCAAAAGACAGTGTAGGACCAGGACAGAACCAGACAAAGAGTGAACACCATGTTTCTAGTGGTCAGGTCTGCTCATTAACATGACTTACAGCCACGTACGCACCTGTGCAGAGTTTCACAAACCTTGAGCAGATACACCGTCAAACACTGTAGGTGAATCTGCACAAGGTTCATACATTTCACCTTTCAGACACTGCGTGAGAGTGTGTGCGCGCACCCTCAGGCTGTCTGTAGGGGTGGTAGATGTGAATGTCCATGGGTCTGTGTAAGGTGCTGATCAGCAGGGTCTTGTTGCTGCCCTGGGTCTTGTGGGCTCTGTTGATGGACTTGGTCTCCCAGTCGGTCCAGTAGATGAATTCCTCAAACAGCGTCATGGCGAAGATGTGCGGGATGTCTTGACTCAGAACTGCAGGAGACCATTAAAAATATCACTATGACAACTGAAACCAAACCCCCTTTAACTAACAACCAAACCCAAACGGCACTGAACGTCATTCGTGCGCCGATCTCTCTTCCATTCTTTCTTTACATTTGTTTAGAATGCCTGATCATCACTGATTTAGTACACTTCTGGATACAGTATGTACACATTGCATCTCATTTGAAACATCAGCAAAGTCAGCCTACTACAGAAAGAAATTTGAATCATCTGCATCCAACCCACGCAAGCTATTCAGTATTTTTTATTCTCTCCTTAACCCTCCCTCACCCCCTCCTCCATCCTCTCTCACTCTTGAGGATTTTGTCATTTTCTTTGAAGAGAAGATTGCAGCAGTCCTGCAATCCTTCTCCCCAGTTCCCAACCTTCCTACTAGTACATCTAACCCAACACTCAACTCCTTGGCTTCTTTCTCCCCTCTCTCCTCAGACAAGATACATCAACTTCTGACTTTTAGCAATCCTACTACATGCCCACTGGATCCAATTCCTTCCACTCTTTTCCAGAATATGTCAAGAGAACTCCTTCCATTCATCTCAGCAATCATCAACTCCTTAGTTTCGGGTCATGTACCTACCGTGTTCAAGATGGCAAGGGTGGTACCAATTTTGCAAAAAGCAACTACAGACCGGTATCACTTCTTTCTTTTCTATCAAAAACTATGGAACGAGCAGTCTGTGACCAATTATCTCTCTTCCTCACCCAGAACCAACTCCATGATCCTATTCAGTCTGGCTTCAAACGGGCACACTCAACAGAAACTGCCCTCAAAGCAGTGACCAAGAAGCTCCATGCTGCCAAGGCTAACAAGCTATCATCAGTTTTAATTCTTCTAGATCTTTCTACAGCCTTTGACACGGTCAACCACAACATCCTCCTCTCTGTTCTTTCTAGCCTTGGTGTGACTGGCTCTGCTTGAAAATGGTTCCAGTCATATCTTGAAGACCGTTCCTATCAGGTAACATGGAGAGGATCTACATCCAAGCCATGTAAACTTTCCATTGGAGTCTCCTAAGGCTCAGTCCTAGGCCCTCTTCTCTTTATATACTTGGTGTGACTGGCTCTGCTTGGAAATGGTTCCAGTCATATTTTGAAGACCGTTCCTATCAGGTAACATGGAGAGGATCTACATCCAAGCCATGTAAACTTTCCACTGGAGTCCCCCAAGGCTCAGTCCTAGGCCCACTTCTCTTCTCTTTATATACTCGTTCCCTTGGTGACATTATTTTGTTTCATGGTTTCTTTCATCATTGCTATGCTGATGACACCCAGTTAATTCTTTCCTTCCCTCATTCTGACACCCAGGTTTCTAGGCGCATCTCGGCATGCTTGGCAGATATTGCTTCATGGATGACTGCTCACCACTTGAAGCTCAACCCTAGCATAACTGAGCTTCTGTACATTCCAGGAACCCCAAGATGTTTGTCGATCGTTGACTGGGGGGGAGGGGGGTTGGGGGGGTTTTGCATGCATCAAACCCTACACGTCAGGTTGGCTACCATGTATGTCAATCAAAATACAACCGTCAGTGCAGATGGACGATAACCTGTCATTCATCCACTACTTTTTAATGTCATGCGATCTACCTACACTTCCTTCGCGATCGACCCACACTTCCTTCGCGATCGACGTCGCGATCGACGTAATGTGCACCCCTGCTCCAGACTATTCTCCGTCCTGGCTCCAAGATGGTGGAACGATCTTCCATTAGCTGCTCGGACTGCAGAGTCTATTGCTATCTTCAAGCGTAGACCTGTTTGTTGAGTTCTTACCAGAGCACTAACTAGCTGATACCATTTGCCGTTGTTCTTAAATTGTATGTCTGTATGGTTATTTGTGCTACTTGGCAAACGTCTAACTTGCAAAACACTAGGTAATGACATTGACTCCTGTAGTTTAGTAGTAGTCTGACTCAGTAGTCTGGCCTATCCGTATTATTACCTAGGATTAATTCTGTGATCAGCTGCAAAGCACTTTGTAAGTCGCTCTGGATAAGAGTGTCTGCTAAATGCCGTAAATGTAAATGAACATTCACAGCACTGTCGGTTCAGGCTGCTAAACGCCCTGCTGTCTGACCCATGTGACGGCTGGTGCCATCCAGGTTGGCAAACTGGATGTAGTCCTCCCTGGCGTCAGCCCAATAGATGCGGTCATTGATGAAGTCCAGGGTGAGTCCGTTAGGCCAGGTGATCCGCTCCTCCACAATCACACTCCGGTTGGTCCCATCCATCCCGATGCGGCCAATGTGGGGTTTATCACCCCAGTCTGACCAGTATAGGTACCTGGAACGGTCAAAGTAAAACTACTTATGGCCTTAGATCCAGTTATTAATGCTTAGCAATGGCAAAACTAGTGGACACATGATGCACTGAAGGACAACAGTCAGAGTCAAACCAGGAAACACGAGAAAGAAGAGAAAGACAAAGGCAGGATGGGAGTGAGTACACCGTGCACCCGCGTGAGGAGAGTGAACACACCGTGCACCCGAGTGAGGGGAGTGAACACACCGTGCACCCGAGTGAGGGGAGTGAACACACCGTGCACCCGAGTGAGGGGAGTGAACACACCGTGCACCCGAGTGAGGGGAGTGAACACACCGTGCACCCGAGTGAGGGGAGTGAACACACTATGCACCCGAGTGAGGTTTAGATTCAGTCTGCATAACAGCACTGGGATGTCATTTCTCTAAGAATAATACTAACACAAGAGCAGCAGTGAAACAAATGAAGTAGAAGCAAGAAGCATGAGCATATTCTCCGACTTTTGGGTTTCAACATGTTGGGAATGGTGCTCAGAGAGGACAGGTTAGAGGGGACAGGCTAGAGAACCGGCAGGTGCTGTACCCGTAGCGGACATCCACAGCCACTGCCCTCGGCTCACGCAGTCCAGTGTTGACCAGCACAGTCCTGTAGGCTCCGCTCAGCTTGGACACCTCGATCGTGTCCCGCCCCTTATCACACCAATACAGATTCCCTCCTACCCAATCAACAGCCAGGCCGTCAGGATTGCTCAGTGATGTGCGGTGCAGGACCTGCCAAACAGCCAATCTGAGTCTGAGCCTGAGAGACACTGGAGCAGACACACAGCATAGCCCTGACAAGCAGGACGTGCTGTCTAATACACAGAGGCCTCTTTATAAGTGAAGTGAAAGATAGTAGTAAGATAAAAATTGATTATTGAATTATTGAAAAAGTATTAGAAACACATTATTGAAAAAGAAATTAGAAATACAATAAATAAGACCTTTCAGCCTTTCCCAAAAACACTGAACTAACAGCACAAGTGTAACACAAGACGACTGCATGATCACCTGAACGTCACTTCCATTAATACGCATCCGCCTGATCATGCTCCCCTGAGTGGTCACATCAGTCCAGTAGATCATCTGTTGTCGATAGTCAAAATCCAGAGCTACAGCATTGTTCAGTCCCTTTTAACAAACAAACACACAAACAAACAAACACACAGACAGACAAAGACAAAACCACGTTATTTGTAGTATTACTGCATAATGGAACTCAGGTAGTATGGATGACATCCTACCTGCTTTAAAAGGGTGTAGTTGGAACCATCCAGGTTGAGCTTGCGTAGATAATATCGATTGGCAAAGATCAGGAAAGGCTCCTCATCTGAGAAAGACAGAAGGGCCACAGTAAGAACTTTGGGGTCCTGCAGGTCGCAGAGAGTGCAGGAAAAGATGGTGGACATACCGGATGTGGACTTGCAGACAGTGTGGTCGGTGGGGCTGAGCTGGTAGCCGTCGACGCACACACAGCGGAAGCCCCCGTGCGTGTTGATGCAGTGTTGTGTGCAGGGGAACGTGGTCGAGCACTCGTCCACGTCCACACACGTCTTCCCATCGTCCTTTAGCCGGAAGCCAGCATGACACCTGCACTGCAGGGCGAAAGAGTTGTGGACAGGGGGCGGGGACATAGCAGGAATGGGGGTGGGGACAGAGATGGGGGTGGGGACAGAGATGGGGCGGGGACATAGCAGGGATGGGGGTGGGGACAGAGATGGGGGTGGGGACAGAGATGGGGCGGGGACATAGCAGGGATGGGGGTGGGGACAGAGATGGGGGTGGGGACAGAGATGGGGCGGGGACATAGCAGGGATGGGGGTGGGGACAC
Source organism: Brachyhypopomus gauderio (assembly GCF_052324685.1). Lineage (NCBI taxonomy): Eukaryota > Metazoa > Chordata > Actinopteri > Gymnotiformes > Hypopomidae > Brachyhypopomus > Brachyhypopomus gauderio. The sequence continues at coordinate 25,584,431 of NC_135211.1, read as the reverse complement.
AGATGGGGCGGGGACATAGCAGGGATGGGGGTGGGGACACAGATGGGGCGGGAACAGAAGCAACTGGTAAAGCCCATCTGCAGTTCTGCTACTGTCGTGTTGAGTTGAAATATTTACAGTTTCTTGTTTATTCTGTTATTCTGTCCCATTAAGGAGTCATGTTAGGGATAGGATTGTCTTACTAAATGAGCCTTTAAACCAGGGGTCACCAACATGGTGCCCGCGGGCACCAGGTCGCCCGCAAGGATGTCATGAGTCGCCCGCGGACCTGTTCAAAAGCTACATCATCTTTTTTTTTTTGTTGCTACTATTAGAGATTGTCCACGGTTGCCGTGTGGCTACTAGCTAGCGGGCTATGTAAATAATGTACTCGCGGTTACCATGTGGTACTCGCCGCCACCCCCCCCGCTCAACAATTATAATACGCTGCGTATGTATCAAACTGGTAGCCCTCCGCAATAATTGGTATCCAAGAGGTAGCTCCCAGTTTGAAAAAGGTTGGTGACCCCGGGTTTAAACTGATTTAAGAAGCATTTAGTCATAATAATTTAGTATTAGGTTGGGACTTTTAAGCCCCGCCTCCTCTGTTCAATATCTGGAAGCCCCTCCTCCATGGTTCATTACCTGGAAGCTTCCCTTTCAGTGCTTTTTACCTTGAAGCCAATTTTCAGGTCCTCGCAGAGCTGAGAGCAGCCGCTCAACTTGCTGTTCAAACACTCGTTAATGAAGCAGTTCAGCTCGTCTGTGCCGTCTCCACAGTCATCCTTGTGGTCGCACAGCAGCGTCTCGTTAACACACTTCCCGTTAGAGCAGGTATACCCTGTGTCATTGCACTGTTTCTCTGTTCCAGAAGGATGACAAAGCAAACGGGTAAAGAAGAGAGAGAGGTGGAGATAGTCTGGGCTGCGTCTGTGACCGTTACGCTGTGACCATGCCGGCTCCTTCTCATGTACCTGGTCCACTGCAGTTTGGGTTCTTGGGGGCTTCATCCGACTGGTCATGGCAGTCAAACTCCCCGTCACACTGCCAGGAGCTCTGGGTCAGGCAGCGGCCGTTAGCACAGCGGAACTCACGGGGCTTGCAAGTGGGGTAGTCTGACGAGAAACACATCAGATTACAGGAAGAGACCGTACATAGATGGTTCTGGGTTAAAAGCAGCCAAGAAGACACACTAAACAATGACAGCGCTTCACACCGCCCTTCTTATAACCAGATTAACCAGTTTAACCACATTAACCATACCCTCTACTATAATGTGACTCTCCCCAATAAAAATATCCTGAAACACACATTCCTGCAGTAGTATTTAAAACAATGCTGACTTTGGCTTTCCGGTATAAACAGTGTGTTGTTGAACGAGCTCCTAACCCACATCCACAAAACTGAGAGGTGACACACTCACCACACTCCACAGACTCATCTGAGCCATCACCACAGTCGTTGTCATGGTCACACACAAAGTGTTTGGGGATGCATTGTTTGTTAAGGCACATAAACTCTCCAGCCTCGCAGGTGTTACTGAACACTGAGGAAGAGGAAGAAGAGGAAGAACAACAAGAAGTCTCGTCATCCTCATGGCCATCCCTAAAACTCAGACAATTGCTGAAGATATGAAACCCTATGTGGCACGACAACAGGCACGCTAGTACGCCAATAGGCCATTCCCCCTTTATTTCCCAGCATTCTGGGGTGAGGCAGTAAACCTGAACAGAGTGAACATCACGACACCGGAGTGACGGAGCACAGCATGCTGTTGTAGTGCTGCTCTCACCACAGCCAGCTCCCACACTCTCATCTGCCCCATCAGGGCAGTCACGGTCGCCGTCACACACCCAGCGCTGTGGCACACACTTGTGGGAGTCTGGACACTGGAAGGCATCCGCACCACAGGTCTTGTTCTCTGGACAGGGAGAGAGTGGACAGACAGTGGGCAGATAGACAGTGGAGAGAGGGAAAGAGTGGACAGATGGAGAGAGTGGACAGAGGGAGGACAAACAGAGGGGGGGTCAGACAAAGAGAGGACAGAGAGAGGAGAGAGGACAGAGAGAGCATAGACAGAGGGAGGACCGAGAGAGAGTGGACAGAGAAAACGCAAGACATTATGCATACTGAAAAAGGACCAAAACTTCATAAGCCGACACACATCAAAAGACACTTGAAATGAGAAGCAGTTCAGGCAGTGCCAGTGTCTGTCCACAGGGGGCAGCACAGTCTGAGTGAACACAGGGGTTAGGGTAAAGGTTAGGGTCAGGGGGTAAACTCTTAGAGGTCTCACTGCATCTGCTGTCCTCATCCGTGTTGTCACCGCAGTCGTCCGTCCCATCGCACACCCAGCTGCTGGAGATGCAGCGATGATTTGCACATTCAAACTGTGACTGTGCGCAGACCTTATCTGGAAAGGGCATGAGGGCAGTTTACACGGAGCAGTTCACAGAGGGCAAGAGCAGAGTAGAAAACCTTTCAGCTTCAGCACAGCTGAATGTATGAACACACTCGAATGAACAGGCACTAGCTGTAGCCACATCTGAAACATTGGGGTGAGGGTGCCAGTATGTATGTTTGTGAGTCCCCGTGTATGTGTGTTCGTTCACAAGAGCTCACCACAATTCTCTTCGTCAGCTCCGTGCTCACAGTCATTCTCCTTGTCGCAGGTCCAGCTGGTTGGAATGCAGCGGCCGCTGGGACAGGCAAAGAAGCCAGATGGACACTTCAACTTCCCGGGACCTGGGAGGGTTCAGAGAGAGTTTGAGACACTACAGCACTGATAAAGCTCTCTCAGCCACTGCTGAGGGAATGAAGGGTTGTGTACAGGTGTGTGCACACATGTATTTCTGCACCTTACCTGGGCAGTTGGTCTCATCAGAGAAATCACCACAGTCGTTGGCACCGTCACACACCCATAACGGGGAGTAACACAGAGTGGTGAACTCGCACTTCTGAAAGGTCACACTCTTCACACCCAGACGGAAGTAGCTGGAACAGTCTGTGGAGGCTGGGGTAACAGACAAGGCAGTGTGGGGGGCAGCAATTACAATTTCACCAGGAAACAGAGAAGGCAGAGTCAGATATATTACAGTTTCACCAGGAAACAGAGAAGGCGGAGTCAGATATATTACAGTTTCACCAGGAAACAGAGAAGGCGGAGTCAGATATATTACAGTTTCACCAGGAAACCGAGAGGGCGGAGTCAGATATATTAGTTTCACCAGGAAACAGAGAAGGCGGAGTCAGGGACATTACAGTTTCACCAGGAAACAGAGAAGGCAGAGTCAGGGACATTACAATTTCACCAGGAAACAACAACAACAACAATGCCACAGCCACAAAATCTCAATCATTCTAAAAGAAAAGGACTGGCACACTCCATTCATAGAAACCACTCCATTCATAAATGTCCAACACATTCACATCACTTACTGCAGTTCATCTCATCACTGGCGTCCTCACAGTCCACAAACTGGTTGCAGCGGGTGGAGTTGGAGATGCATCTCCCATCTCTGCACTGAAACTGGTCCGGTGTGCACACAGTAGCTGGGGAGATGCACATGCACACCCACACGCGCACACACACACACGCACACGCGCACACGCGCACACGCACACACGCACGCACACACACACACACACACACACACACACACACACACACACACACACACACACACACACACACACACACACACACCCACCCACACCCACACAGTCAGTTATTTGTATTTTTGCATGTACTGACTATGATAACGATGCATCACCTTTGGAAGTTGAGATTACCAGCTTGTTCTTACCGTTGCACAGGAGCTCATCTGAGTTATCTCCACAGTCATCATGGCCATCACACCAGGAGCCATGTCTGACACAGCGGCCGTTCACACATCGCTTGAAACCCGGCTTGCACACACGGTTAGCTACACACAGACAGACACACACACACACACATACTTAGTGCTATTAGGTATTAGGACACCAAGTAAAGGTTTTCATAAAACTGCATGCTTCTTACACTGGGTTTACCCAGCCAATATCTAATCCAGGAAACACTGACAAAACAGCATGATCTACTAGTGGGTCTAAGCACTATGGTTAGGGTTAGGGTATTTCCATTACTGTGATATTAGGGTATATCCATTACTGTGGGATTAGGGTATTTCCATTACTGTGGGATTCCATTACGGTTAGGGAATACTTATTACTTTGGGATTAGAGTTAATGTATTCCTATTACTGTGGGACTCGAGTTAATGTATTCCTATTACTGTGAGATTAGGGTTAGTATATTCATATTATTGTGGGGAACTGTTCCCTACAAACACACTCACCCTCAAAACCCTTCCACTCACACACACACACACTCACACACACACACACACACACACACACGCAATCACCACTAACACTCCCCACCACCCGCACAGACACACCACCAACACCCTCCACCAACACCCACACTTACTGCAGTAGGATTGTTTCTCATCTGACTTGTCTTTGCAATGGCTCCTGCCATCACAGGTGAGGGTGTAGTTGATACAGTCTCCATTTCCGCACTCAAAATCATCTATACTGTTGCAAGAAGTGTTTGGCGCTGAGAAGCGTGCACGCACACACACACACGCACACACACACACACACACACACACACACACACACCTTAGACCAATGTAACATGAAATTGCCTCTTATTAAAATTATATTAAACATTTGTGCAACTAATTAAACTTGCATCAGAGCAAAACAATGTTTGAGCTGTAAAACTGAGCACAGCACAGACGGCATTGATGACAGTCTTGACACTGACAGGATGTCACTTCATCCTGTCACTGCTCGTGGTCACTCAAGTTTGTTGACAGTGCAGTGGACGGATGCCATTGTCTCAGGATGCCCCCAAGCCTGTGTTACCTTCTGGTTCTGCCTTTGTTAGCTAGGCTGTAATAATTTAACTTAATGCCGGAGTTGCTGCCACACTCCAGAAATGTTTATAATTTCACCTGTCCTGTAGATGTCCCCATGCAGCGCTAATTTTCCCTGTTTCATTTCTCCACATGGCTGCCCGCCTGCTTGAGGAATAATGAGATGAGGAGACCAGCGATCCATCCTGGGCCAGCCACCTCCTGCCAAACCGGATGCCTACACCATGATGGACATTATTATATCTCTTTCCTTTTCTTTCTCTTCTTTCTGTATAAATTGTTGTTGTTGTCATGGTGACCGGTGTCGGCCAGAGGAGGATGGGTTCCCCCCCTGAGTCTTGGTTCCTCTCAAGGTTTCTTCCTCATGAAAAAACTAGGGAGTTTTTCCTTGCCACTGTCGCCCTTGGCTTGCTCACTGGGGGCTAAGACCCGGCACTTGTAAAGCTGCTTTGTGACAACAACTGTTGTAAAAAGCGCTATATAAATAAAATTTGATTGATTGATTGATTGATTGACACTGAGGACAGAACTGACACCACTGAGGACAGAACTGACACCAACAATGGCATTAACGCCATGACACACCCTGACACACTCTGCATCTGATCCCACACAAGTACTGATTGCTGAACCCGTGGGTCCAATTTTGAAGTAGTGTGGGGGAAGTCTTGTCCCAGAATTTAGCTGGAAGGACTGATAGATGAGTAAATGTGTAGACATGTGTGTAAAGTGTGTAGATGCTTGTGTGTGTGTGTGGAGGGGGTGTGTGTGTGTACCACACCCTCTTACCAACACACGTATTGTCCTGCAGGAGTTTTCTGTTTCCACGGCAGCTGCAGTTAACTCTGCCCTCGGACGACAGCAGACACAGGTCCTGGCATCCTCCATTGTTAACTCTGCACAGTGAGAACTCACCTACACACACACACACACACACACACACACACACACACACACACACACACACACACACACACACACACACACACACACACACACACACACACACACACACACACACACACACACACACACACACACACAGAGTCAGCAGACAGTATGAGCCTGACTTGTCCCAAATGGGACTTTTTTTTCTCCAGTTCCAGAAGACTAAGGTTTCGATAGCAGAAGAAAGCGGGTGTGGCGAATCCTACTAAGGTGTTAGGGTTCCTAAACCTGTCCTTCATGTGGACACACTTGTGGATAAAAGGAAACTAACAATAGTTCAAGGACAGATTCATATTTGAAGGAATTAAGTCATATGCACTATACCAATGTGCTATTGCACGTAAAACGGAGTTTATGTTGTCTGCTGTGAGCCCAGACTGTAAAGGTTTTATAAATGAACCATGAACCCCAGCCGAGTCACTCACAGCTGTTGGTGTCATTAGCCACTGCGATGATTCCCATTGGCTGCTGGGGGATGTCTGCGCGCAGGACCTTCATGTCTGTGCCGCCGTATTTGCCTGCGCGTAACACTGCTCTGCGTACCCAGTCTGTCCAGAAGATGTGGTCGCCGTATACTGCCAGACCGAACGGGTGCACGGGCTCGTTCTTCAGAAGAACCTATAGAAGGCAGGGGTTAGAGTTAGGGGGCAAGACACACTGTACTGCGACACAGAAGCACAGCCTCACTCATCCTAGAACGTAACAGGGTAAAGCACATCCTTAGAACAGTAGTACAGTATATATCTCCTTCAGTACAGGTTAGCTGTCTCATTTCAGTACATATCTGCCATAGTATGGAATATAACTTGTTTTGCAAATGATCTGCAAACAAGCACTAAACTTAAAACTGTTCAAAGAACATAGATGTAAATACACAGCGAATACAGCCATAGTCTGATTAGTTACGAGTTCCACTGAGCTACTGTCAGTTTAATCATGGCTTTCACTGAACCCCAGTCTGATCAGTTATGGTCTCCACTGAGCCACAGTCTGATTAGTGCTTTGTTAGTGTTGTGTTTACACCAGACTCACGTAGCGGTGGCTGCCATCATATTCACAGCGCTCAATCTTGTCCAGCGTGGCATCTGTGAAGTAGAGCTTCTCAGCACGGTGGTCAACTGCTAGGCCATTGGGTGTGCGAATGTCTGTGCCGATGATCACCAGGATGTTGGCACCAGAAAGCTGAGCTCGCATGATACTCGGAGACTGCTCGTTCCAGTTGGTCCAGAACATCATACTAGTGTAGAGGGGGGAGAGGAGTACAACATGGAGGCTCTGAACAGCCACTAGCAAACAACAAGTATTTTTATGGTGACCTCTGGGAATAGCACGTCATTAAGCTAAATGCAGTATTCATCTGAGTTTGCAGGTCAGAAAAAAACTTTAATGCATTACAAATAAGTGAACTGTTAATATAAAATATATAAATATAAAATATGGAAATATAAAATAATTTCTCAGAGTCTTTCATATGACATCACATGTCTTCATCCTCCCAAGGTTTCTTCCTAATCCCTGCCAAAATAGGGAGTTTTTCCTTGCCATGATTGCCCTTGGCTTGCTCATTATGGATCTGGACCCTTATGGTTGTAAAAGCTGCTTTGTGATAATGTGTGTTGTTAAGGCAATAAATCAAAGTCAAATTTATGGTGATTTATGGTAGCTCACCATGTGTCAGTCAGAAGCAGTCAGATAGAGTGGTATATTCAATCCCCAACACCCACCATTCCCTAAGCCTTAACCCCTAACCGCAACCAACCCCATAACCCCCACCTACCCCCAAACCCAATCCTAGCTCCAGCGGTGATGTAGGTTTGGCAAAGCCAGTCAAGCCGGGCAGTAATACTGCACCTGCCGAAGGCAGCAGCTCAGTCCTATTACAAACTGCTATTTCAGTCTTCTTACATTAGCGCGAAATTCCCTAAATGTCAATGTAAATGTTCTTTTGAGACAACTGTTACATAAAGGCCATTACAAGCAACCAACTCCAACCCAACTGCTAAATACATGTCTGTAAAAACCACAACTCACTTCTGACACTCATCCAAAACGAACGCTCGTGGGTGGTCATCTCCAGACATGGTGACCACGGTGTCCCGGTCGAAGGCTCCCCAGCGGCTCTGGTCCACTGTGTGTCTGGAGATGGTTGATGTGGTGTAGCTGGTCCAATAGAGTGTATCCCAACCCCTGTGATATGCCAGGCCTTCCACAGAGCCAACATCTGAATAAAGGGTAAAGACATTGATACTGTACTTGTAGTGCTGCTCCTTAAAATTTTTGTGTAAGTACATTTTAATGTACTTGCTAACCCCAACCATTACCCAAACCCTACCCATGCTAACCCTAACCATTACCATAAATTTACCTGTACTAATCCCATCACCCTAACCTTAACCCTAACCCTAGCTGTGCAGTTAAGTATGCAGTTAAGTATGGGACCTGTTAAGGATCATATAACCTCCCAAGGTCCCTATAATTCTCATTGCTTGCCAATTAAGAAAGTACAGAGCGGCACTCCGTACTGTCCTGTGGTAAACTGTGCTTAGCTGTGGTAAACTGTGCTAAGCTGTGGTAAGCTGACATCAAGCAAAGCCATCATTCTCTCATCTGAAAATTACAGTAAAGCACAGGGCTATGTGAGGTTCAAAGTACATGATATCAGGTTTTTATATGGAGCAACACACACATGAAAGAAAGAAAAACAGTATGTAAAGCTTTGAAGAGGTTTTTATAGACTGAAAGTCCACTCCCACTCAACAACCATCTAAACGAACAGCCACACAGATTTCCCAGTTTATAGAGCTTCGTCACTGGAAAGAGTTCAAAGGACATCTGGCTTGTCTCACAAACTCTTTACTGCACTCTGGGTGAAGACAGCTAGCCACACCAGCCATTCCTCATTTGCCACTGAAAAGTTCAGGACGCAGTTGTACAGGATGTTGTCGTACACAACGCCGTTGTTCCTTCTTTCTTTTTTGGCAAACTTTCAGGATAAAATTACAGCTGGTGATTTTTTGGACAGAGCATTGTAGGACCAGTTCTTTTTCAAGAGCTTTAAGCATTTGCACCAAGAGAGAAGTTCAAGGGATTTGAAAAGACTTGCTGCAATCCCAAGCCTCAATCTACAATCACTACAATCATAAAGTGTCCTGATGTCTACATGAATATGACAGGACATATTTAAGGACTAAAATGTATTACAGGAACCACTTTGTCATCTTTGAACAGACCATTCCAGGAAAGTTCTTTGGACTTCAGACTGTGTAACTATGCAGTAGTTCCACAAAGGTGAAGTGTATATAGATTGGGGGAGGGCGGCCACATGGCTGCGATTTTCTCATTCAGGATCCCCCAAGACCACATGGACTGGAACACGAAATCTACTTTAAACAATATTTTCCAACAGCTAGTAATGGATGTAGTATTGACAGCTAAGGTTATATAGAGTTGCTGAGATGAACGTGTGCCTTGACTGGCACTTCTCTGAGAAAACATGCCTGCCTGAAACAAAAGAAATGATTGTTGAACTTTGGACTAATAAAAGGCTAATAAATCTGGGAATTTGTTAAACTGCCAAGTAAGCCATGAGTAACTTCCTCACAGATAACGGCAGTGATGCACTGGGACCAGGTGAGGTGGACAACGGTACTTATGTGTCAGGACCAAACGATATTGAGCGGATACTGGTTCCCATACTGGACTCCCTCATTCTGGTCACTGGGCTGGTCGGACACATACTGGTCATCATTATTATTTGTCGGCTGCTGAGGACGGGGCAGGCGAGAGGACACACGGCAGGACAAGTCCAGCACTCCAGCGGCACGGACATTCTCCTTCTGTCTTTAAGTGTGGCAGATCTCCTCCTGCTTTCATGTATTCCCTATCACACCGTTGCCATCGTCAGCCACCACTGGCCTTTCGGTAGTTTCATGTGCAAGGCCGTGAGCTTCCTGGGAGCCATGTGCTCATCGGCTAGCGCCTTCACCCTCGCTGCCTTGGCCGTCAGCCGTTTCCTGATAGTGGTTCATCCTTCAAAGGCCTTCCGTTGGCGCCGGGACGGCCGCGCTAAGCTGGTTACGGGGCTGCTGTGGCTGCCGGCCGCTGTGCTAGCGCTGCCTCAGTTTTCCTGGCGCACTCTAGTGTCTGCCGCCGACGCCCATGTGACACGACAGGACTTGACATGTTTCCACTTCCTCTCCGATACGGGCCAAATCGCATACGGGGTGTGCCACTTCATGTTTGCATTTGCACTTCCGCTCGGGGTTATAGTGGCAGCTTATGGAAAGATCTACAACTTCCTGCAGAAGACCAGACGGCAGCGTGTGAGCCAGACGGCCCGTCTGGAGCATTATCAGACGCAGGTCACCCACACGTCTGTCCTGCTTGTGCTGGCATTCACTTTATGCTGGTTGCCCTCCTATGGCTTGATGTTGGCCCAACTCACAGCTCACTCTGCCGTCACACGACCTTCCCTACACTACGGAGCCTTCGCGACCTTTGCCCGGGTCACAGCCACTTCATCTACTGTGGTCAACCCCATCCTGTATGTGTTCATGTCACAAAAGTTTAGGAAGGAACTCAAGCAACTCTTGGGCAGAGACTGAGTGGCAAGACCTTCAGAAAAAAAAGATGGCAAGCACAAGGCTTGATTTTTGGGAATGTGAATTCAGTGAAAAAGGTTACATGTGTCATTGTTATTAGTTTCACTGTTAACATCTATATATACATATATTACATGTTGGTCAGATGAGAAGGTGATCTGTTCGAAGTTCAGATTCATAGGAGAAATGTGAAGAGCAGAGATGAAGTTTTGGGGCCATGACACTGAAAGATCTGTCCCCCTGCAGAGACCAGTTTGAATTTAGCAATGGACAGAAGACCAGCATGAGAACACGGGTACAGGGCAGACAGTGTGAGGGTTAAAGGTCAGATAAATATGGGGGTGTGAGGGAAACATGAGCCATAGTGTTGGCATGTTGTCTGGTAAGTGGCGGCCTAAGTCCTGCAATATATACAGTGATGGAAGTGAGGTTTAAAGAAAAGTGAGGAGTCAAAGAGCACACCAAGGTTCCAAAGTACCGATGAGAGTTTGACCATGACCATGTTTAGAATTTAGATTTAGAATTAGTTTTTTTTTTTTCCTGGTTTTGTAAATGTAAAAAATGTAAATGTGCCATATTTGTCAATTGTGATTTTTCACCACAATCGAAATTTGTCCTCTGCTTTTTACCCATCTGTGCAGTTAGAACACACACACACACACAATTACTAGGTAGCCCAGTGCCCAGGAAGCAGTTGGGGTTAGGTGCCTTGCTCAAGGGCACCTCAGTCATGGCCTCAGGCCTGGGAGTTGAACCCACGACCCTCCGGTCAAAAAGACCAGTTCCCTACCACAGGACTATGACTGCCCCTAGTTTTAATTTTAGGAAATGTATGCTTCATGTGTATTGTCATTCCCGTAGCTGTCATAAATAATTGTGTCAAATGCGTGTGATGTAAATACAAGGTTGTAAAACATTTTTTAAACCAATGCAAAATTAATTAAAAGCCTTTGGCAAAATCAGCTTCCACAGAATTTCACGCCACACCATGACTAGAGGAGAAAGCACAAACATGAGGTCTCACATGTCCTGTATATATTTAGTTTAGTAGTTTACCCCCTTAGATAAAAGTACAGATCCAGGGGTTCATAGACGAAGGGTTTTATGGTAGACTGGGGAGCTGGTGCTGTCGTCCTGTCACTGCTCGTGGTCACTCAAGTTTGTTGACAGTGCAGTGGACGGATGCCATTGTCTCAGAATGCCCCCAAGCCTATGTTACCTTCTGGTTCTGCCTTTTTAGCTAGGCTGTAATAATTTAACTAAATGCCGGAGTTGCTGCCACACTCCGGAAATGTTTATAATTTTACCTGTCCTGTATATGTCCTCATACAGAGCTAATTTTTCCTGTTTCATTTCTCCACATGGCTGCCCGCCTGCTTGAGGAATAATGAGATGAGGAGACCAGCGATCCATCCTGAGCCAGCCACCTCCTGCCTAACCGGATGCATACATCATGATGGACATTATTACATATTTTTCCTTTTCTTTCTCTTCTTTCTGTCTAAATTGTTGTTGTTGTTGTCATGGTGACCGGTGTCGGCCAGAGGAGGATGGGTTCCCCCCCTGAGTCTTGGTTCCTCTCAAGGTTTCTTCCTCATGCAAAAAAACTAGGGAGTTTTTCCTTGCCACTGTCGCCTTTGGCTTGCTCACTGGGGGCTAGGACTCGGCACTTGTAAAGCTGCTTTGTGACAACAACTGTTGTAAAAAGCGCTATATAAATAAAATTTGATTGATTGATTGATATTGTATTTTAGTTAATTTGTTTTTAACAAAAGAACACATCTCCTCCTCTTTTCTCTGCTAATGTCGCTCTAAAAAGATTATGTGTCTTGGAGTTAGCACCCCCTCCAGCAGGGGGCGGTGATGACGGAGGACCAAAAGTTTTGTGGGGATCTATAAAGCATCTACATTGTGTATATTTACAAGGAATTCGTTTTTTAATATACACTAAAAGACTAAAGCTGACATTTACTAAGCCTTTGTTAGACTGATGTAATTATATGATCATAATTCTATAATACATAATTTAGAGCATATGTGTAGCAATAATTGGGACCTGGTGTGCTGCTTCACAATATTCAAGCAAGGACCAAGGGGACCAATCACTCTGACCTCCTGGAGCAGACAGAAAGGAAAACAAAAAAGCAACAAATGTGACGTCAGAGTGGCAGACAGCGTCATGCAGCCCTGTTAACTCACTCTCCACCACCGTCTTGCGGTCTGAGCCATCGTCGTTGATCTGCTGGATGTTGCCGTAGTGAATGTCGCTGTAGAAGATGCGGTTAACCCCGTTTCCCCCTCGGCCGCGGTGGTCAAATGTCAGCGCGATCACGTTTTTCATGTGCTCAGGGTCTTCGAACGGCTTGACAGGAGCGTTCAGGTTGTTCTCGTCAGACAGGTGCACGCTCTTCAGGATGGTCCGCTCCGAGTAGAGCAGGTAGCCGTCGTAGTCGCGGCAGCCCTGCCCGTCCTCGGCCAGCATTCCGTGGGCGCATGCGCACGTGCGCCGCCTGTTGCCACGGTAAAGGCAAAGCTGCTGGCAGCCTCCGTTATTGTCCCGGCACACATTCACTCCTGCAGGTTATTACAAAACGTGCTTTAAAGAAATCATGACATCATTATGTCACACAGGAAAAGGTGCCCAGCTACACTTGAGCAGGAAAAGGCAGCTCCACTCACCCAGCTGTCGAGCTCTGTTGAAGACTTTAATGTCTTTGAGCTGCACACCAAGACCCGTTCTTAGTGTAACAGAGTCTGTGGCGTTGTTCTTGCTGCCTCTCTTTATAGAACCATTAGAATGGGTACTACGAAAAATAAACACACATGTTAAACAATGAACAATTAGTTAAAAAGTTCTTGGACAGCTTTTGAATTACTGGATCTAAGTAATCTAATTTAGAATTTAGAATTAGAGTTCCAGTGTAACACAGACACAAACATTGACCTTATATGTAAATAGGCTAAACATCCGTTAGCTAATCTCCAATTACACACTGACTGCAGCTCGTCCAATGTTTTCTGAAACTTCGTCACTAACCGATCACTCCAGTAGATGTAGCCCTCAAAAACAGAGACAGAGAACATGTCCATGTTGTTGCTGGCCAGCACTAGTTCCCGGTTCTCCCCAGTCTCCAAATTAATGCGCTCGATTTTATCAGTGCGTGCATCACACCAGTACAGCAGGCCCTCCTGCAGGAGACACACTAGGGTCACTTTTCCCGAAGGCATCTTGTACATTGTGACAACCAAAAGGAGCTGAATGGGTGTTATGTGGAAAAGTGTCTGTTTGGGGCTTTGATGGGGTGAAAGGTCATGAAGTTGTGTGCATGCGCACAGTGAATGAGATCATGATGGAACAGGGGAGTCCAAAGAGCTGTCTGTCTGCTCAGTGCTGTCTGAATGTCCCTGTGGATGAAGCGTCTGAGAGTGTATACTCGTACCTCATAGTCGATGGAAATGCCATTGGGCCAGCTAATGCTGACGTTGACCAGCACGGCCCTCTCACTGCCGTCTAGACGAGACCTCTCAATACGCGGGTACTGACCCCACTCTGTCCAAAACAGATACCTGGAAACACACACCACGAACAGCAAAGTAGACAAAGCCATGGATTGTGTGTGTGTGTGTGTGTGTATGTGATGAGGGGTGAACAGGGCGGAGTAAACGGTACAGACCACTTACCCTCTCTCCGGGTGGATAGCGATGGCTCTGGGTTTGTCCAGCCCTTGAGAAATTACAACATAACGAAAAGAGCCATTCAGCCTGGCCACCTCAATCACATCAAAGCCTTGGTCCGTCCAGTAGATGTTCCCTGCGGGGACAGGAAGCAAAAAATTACCTCGGATTGTTCTACAGTATATAAATAAAATATTTTATACAAAGAAGTCAGTAACAGTTCTGTTTGACACAAACCAATTCTAAAATATAGTGCTAAACTAGAGTGCAGCATAATCTTATCCTAACGCATATGGAAACACTACCACACCATCCAAACACTACCATAAATTGCCCGACATATCTAAGACGACACTGCAGCATTACAGGCTTCCGTTTCTTGGGGACGCGTTTGTGTGCATTTGTTTGTGTACGTGCTTTCTCGGTTCTGTCGGACCTGCGATCCAGTCCACTGCGATGCCCTCCACTCTGCCGATTCCGTTAGTGACCACATCCTCTCGCCAGGTCTGGTCTCTCTTCGCCCTGCTGATAGTACTCAGTCCCATGTCTACCCAGTAGATAGTGTCGTTTTCTAGGAGACATCAGCCTTAAATATAACTTTAAAAAATAAGGGGGCCACAACAAGGTCAAACACTCAGCACACCGTACTAACAGCTGCTACAGTTAGAAGCATCTCCACCATTTTATTTGCCCCTCTCACTTCTAGGTGCATTTTATACATGCACAACCAGACTGACGATTATGACTTATAACTGTAACCAATATGACGGTTATGGTTATGACCAGACATGTGAACAAGTCACTAAGTTGCAAGTAACAAGTAAGTCTCAAGTCTTCACAATAAAGTCTCGAGTCAAGTCCCAAGTCAATACAAGTGAGTCTCGAGTCAAGTCCCAAGTCTTAAACTTCAAGTCTTAGTCAAGTCACCAGATGTAATTTTAATATTTAACACAATTGATGCAGTTGATTAGTAGTATATTTTGTTAGTCAGACTAACTAACGTTAGGCGTTTGAGTGAGATGTCGTCGCAATTGTCGTCGTCACCTACTCCCCCCCCTTCTCAGTGACTTTCATTTGTCCGTCTGTTCCCCACCCCCCCGGTCCCAGAGTTCGAATTATCGTTGGTGCGGACCGCTCACACAAGTCAAGTTGCTCATGTGGACCCTTGTAAAAGTTAATTTTCGACCCCTGAGTTATCACATCCCAGCTAGCTAGCATTTATGTGAATTATACATATCAGAGACTTGCTTTTGTTTGTGCAGCCTCAAATGTCGAACAAAGTTTGAAGTGGTTGCATGTACATCTCTTATCCTGACTCCACATGTCTTGCATGTCACAGTTCTTCTTTTATTCATAACAGCATAATCTTTATAATTGAACAGGATAATTTTTGGGAGCATGTTGCTTGTCCCCTCCGCTCAAATTCAACGCTGCTGCCCCCTCCCCCTCCCCCGATCAGCTGCAGAACTTCACCTGTAGCTGTTACAGATAAACTGAGCAGTTCACATTTTACAGCACCATTTAATACAAAATGATCCAGTTATGTGATTCTATATTACTTATTTATTATGTTAAAATAAGGATTTCAAGTATTTTCAAGTCTTGAAGCTCAAGTCCGAGTCCAAGTCCGAGTCAGTAAAGGTAAAGTCTAAGTCAAGTCGCAAGTCTTCAGTGATGTTGTCGAGTGAAGTCACAAGTCATCAGTTTAGTGACTCGAGTCGGACTCGAGTCCAAGTCATGTGACTCGAGTCCACACGTCTGCTTATGACTGTTATCCACACACTCAGTGTTCAGTGTCCTGTCCCTCCCCCACTACAGGACACTACAGGAATATACTCACCAGCATGGAAATCAATGCCAACAGCAAGAGAGGAGCCCGAGACAGGCACCAGGGCATCAGACTTATCCGCCGGGTCCAGTGGGATGCCTCTGATGCCCTCGTGTACAGAGTAGAGCAGGAAGGAACCGACCCCTTACACCAACACAGACAGACACAATCACTGCAGTCCACCAATACAAACAGACAACCACTACAGTCCACCAATACACACTGTTGCAATCACTACAGTCACAATTCTATAAACTCAAACTCACTCAATTCTACAAACACACATTTACAATCATTGCATTTACAATGCAAGTCACTCTGGGTAAGTGCATCTGCCAAATGAAATAAAATTCTGTAAATACCCATGAAGGCAATTACAGCCTGCAACTGTTCAACACTGGTACTATGGTAATAAAGGATGACAACCAATCACATACTATTAGTATAAAGATAACAGTGTGGAACTGCTCCCTGTTCACATATGATCCTCACGTTTTCCCCACAGTGCCTCATTCTCCTGCCCTGCTTTCCTGCTGCTACTGAGGGTCTTGAGGAGAACAGTCTGAAAGACCTGCAGAATCTCAATGTCCTCCACAGAAAAGCTAAAGTTTAATAATTAAATCACAAATTCCTCATCTGAAAGCAATTAATGGTGCTGCTGAAAACCATGTTTACAATGCTGGGCTAAGTCATCATGTCGTCATGTTAATTAAACATGACGATGAATCTGTGAAGCTGGTTTAGATAAGAGACTTAAACATGAATCTGTGAAGCTGGTTTAGATAAGTCTCTTAATTAAACATGAATCTGTGAAGCTGGTTTAGATAAGAGACTTTAATTAAACATGAATATGTGAAGCTGGTTTAGATAAGATACTTTAATTAAACATGAATCTGTGAAGCTGGTTTAGATAAGTCTCTTAAACGTGACTCTGTGAAGCTGGTTTAGATAAGTCTCTTAATTAACATGAATCTGTGAAGCTGGTTTAGATAAGAGACTTTAATTAAACATGAATCTGTGAAGCTGGTTTAGATAAGAGATCCCCACAGGTCTGGGACTACAGTGGCCACTGTGCTGAACATTGATCTTCAAGCCTAGTTCTTGTTCTGTTTGATCTGAACAGATCATCATGCAATCCCCTCTATCATGTTTGTGCACACGTTTTTGAATGTATACTTGTGTGCGTGTTTACCTTCACAGGACTGTTGTCCCATCCTCAGGCTGTATCCAGCAGTGCACATGCAGGCGTGAGTGGTGGGAGAGGTCGGCAGACAGAGCTGGGAGCAGTCGCCATTATTCTTACTGCACATGTTAGAGCCTAAACCAGATGAAGAAGTAGTTTAAGATGACTGGGACAGAAAAGACTGGGATCCGAGAGTCTACACTGTGAACTATGTGAAGAAATGTGAGGGACATGCAGGTGATCTTCATATCTATTTACTCAGGAATAACTCCCCCAACCCACCGCACCTCTCTGTGCAGTCTCGTTGTAGGTCTTCATGTGCGTGACAGGTGAGGTGTTGTTGCGCTGGACTCTCCAGCCGCCGCCGTCCTTCTTATCACATGTGCCAATCTGATCCGTCCCCTGGTCTGCCCACCACAGCTGGTCCCCTAGACAACAGAATGCATAAGCCAGGAGAATAGCTAAATATAGTTAAAATTAAAGAATTTTCGTGCAGATTGTGTTCGAGTGTTTTTCATTTAATGCTGATGTTAAAATCAACAAAAGTGGCTTTATGTGGGGTCATCAGCTCCGATCCTGACAGCCATCACAGAAGTACATCTCCTGGGGGGAGACCTAACCCAAACTAACCCCAACGTTGGACTTTATAAGCAGCTTTTCACACTCTTTTTCTGGTTCAGGAAGCACAACCCTTCTGGCTTGTGAATTACTGTGGTGTGTATGATCCCTCCCACGTTCACTCTAACGCTATATGAACATGTCTGGAAACAAAAGGTGTGCATTGAAGAAGTGCACAGCATCACTCAGACAATGGCAGAGCATCGGCAGCCATGTTACACTGGTTCCTCCCCTCCTAAAACGCAAAGCCTGCACATGTAATGTTCCGTAACACTGTAGTTAAGACAAATGTTAAAAGATTTTTTTCTGACTTCCTGACTAAAAAGCAGAATTCCCATGATGTATACTGAACAGAAATACAGGCTGCCTTTGTTAAATGGCTGCGGAAAATGCAACCATAACAACCACTGTTACAATACAGGAAACACATAAAAACATAACCACTCGCTTACAATACAGGAAACACGTACAAATATCACAACCACTCTCACAATACAGGAAACACATAAATAAACATTTTGAGAAATGGCAACTAAAATGTAAAGATGCTACAAATTAAATTCCCTGATGTTCTCCGACATGAAACGTAAAATCTCCTGATTTGCAACATCTGGAATATTGACATTCCAAATATTCCCTGACCAATGGGAACCTGGTGTAACATCTGCTGTACCCATTATAGCCAGAGCTGAGGCCTTGTTCAGTTTGCCCTTCACTCCCTCCAGCACCTCCAGGGCGCTGCCGTCTAGCCTGCAGCGGCTGATGGTTCCATTGCCAGAGCTGACCCAGTACAGACGGTCCTCATCAAAGTCCAAGGATAGGCCTGCAATGTCAAGAGATGAGATTCAGTGAAATGCATGCAACGAGCCTCCACACCACAGGGAGGTGCTATAACCTATAAAGACACAAATGCAAGTACCTGAGTCATGTAGGAAAAGAGAATGTAGTAAGAATGCAATTACAGACACTAGACAATTGTTAACCTGAAGAATCAGGAATCTCAGCTTTCATCGTCAGTCACAGTGCGCACAGCTGCAGTGGTGCCCTGGCCTTGGATTCCCAGCCAACTGACACACATTGCAAGAATCATGGACCTTCTGGTCCAATTAACGGGACTCTAGGGTTAGTGTTAGGGGTTGGGGGTTAGGGTTAAGTAACCGTTTAACCACAGCCCATCCTCCAAAAGTGTTAAGGGTCAGGGTTAGGAACAGTCTAATTAACCGTTTAACCACAGCCCATCCTAAGTAAGGAACTGAACCTCATTGTTTTTTTTAACCAGAACTCTACAATAGGCTCCTGAAATGTCTTGCAATGGTTAGTTATTCGTCATTTTGTGTGTCAGTCACAAAGGAGCCCAAGTTATAGCCCTTGAACGTAATAAACAATAGGTGCCATACTTTACACTGTATACTCCATACTCTACGCTATGTGGCACTAGTCAAATGTCTGAGTAGTAAAACCAGCTGTCATAATTTGGTCAGACGTTAATCATCACAGGTGAACATGATAAATAAATAAAAAATCAACACTAACCCACGGGTCCCTTCTGACCGGTAAACAGAATCGTTCGGTTACTGCCGTCTGTGTTGGACATACTGATGTTGTCCCCATCCGTCCAGTAAAGCTTCCTAGACAAATTTAAATGACATATTAAATGTTGCACTCAGTGGCATTTTGAAGATACTTAAAATTACATGCAGGGGTGATAGTGGGAAAAATTCCTGAGCCTGAACTTTTTCTGAGCGGGGGGGGAGGGGGAGAGAGTGTTAGTGTACCATATGTAGAATATTTTATAATTAATCTTTAAATTAATTAATACTAAATAAGTCAGGTAATCATTATAGTGAAATAAAAAACTAATTTCTATTAATATTCTGAGAAAATGGGAACCTCGTAAGGATCATAAGGATCATATTTCGGCCTCAAAACAGATAGCATGCGCGCGCGTGTGGTTTATCATTATGATTTGACGGATTTCCCCCCCCCCCCCCTCAATTTTTTTTTTCTCGCGGACACGTCGGTACGCCTGAATTCCGGCGTGGCGCCTGAAAACTATCAGGTTCACTGCAGTGGTGAAATAATGATTTAAGGGTTCAGTAAACGTCTCTGACTCTCACCTTCTACAAAACCTGCGAATATGACAGTTGGACAATCAGTCGAGACCCAATAACCCCAACACCTAACCAAATAACCCTAACCCAAACACCTAACCCAATAACCATAATGCAAAAAAACACCTAACCCAATAACAAAAACACCTAACACCAAACCCAATTACCCTAAAACCAAACCCAATAACCATAAAACCAAACCCAACCCCTAATAACCGTAACCCCGTGACAGAGCAGGTCAATAAAGGGATATTAAACAAACTGCCTTAGTGGCAGTGTGTCAAACTGTCCTTCCAATGCTTTATCTGCTGTCGTCATTCAGTCAGAAAAAATCAGAAACCATACAGTCTGCAGCCAGCTAATGAAACCAGGGTTAAGGTTCGGGTAACCCAGGGTAATCCAGAGCAAACTAAAGCCAGCAGTGTCTGTCTGTCATCTGTCTGTATACAAACATCTCCAGGGGAGCCAGGGATCTGTCCTGCCTGTTATGCACTGTGTGTATACATACAAACACACACGCACACAAACGCTATCTGAACCTGTGGAGAAAGTGGAAAGTGGAGTATTTAGAGGTAGATACCCCTTTGTCTGCCCCAGAGCTCTAACTCGCACACAGACACACTAGCTGCAAAAAATAATGTGCATGTCTAAGGTCCCTCACCCCAGGATTGGATGCACAACAAGGCAGTGGGGTTTGTCCAGGCCGTGGATGACAGCGTTTTTAAAGGAGCCATCCAGTCTGGCCACATTGATTTGCTTCTTATTGGTGTCATAGCTGGTCCAAAACAGGTTCCGAGACACCCAGTCCACTGCCAGACCATGAACATTTGGAAGATCTGTGAAGACAAACATACGAATCCACATGCACACAACACAGCAAGACAAACGTGAGGCAGTGAAAGGATCAGAATATAAATTAGAATGAGAACATAATTTACTGAGAGTTTAAACTTTGGGACATTTCATCTGAAAACTTTTGGTATTACTCATCAGTGAATCATCATAACGAGAATACAAGCTTAGCAAATAAATAGAAAAGTACAACAGATATGTACAAAACTTAACAATTTAAACTAAGCTGAAAACACATCAAATGTCCAGCTATTGTATTTTCAAATAAATCTTTAAAAAATAAATTCTATTATCAGTTTATGAAATATCAAAGCACCATCATCAATGTTTCTTTGATTTTCTGAAACCACGGACGAAATACACCGGTGTATGACATACCAGCAGAGATTACAGTCTCAATGCCAGTGCCGTTCACAAACGCCCTTTTAATGGTCTGTGTGCGCACGTCGGCCCAGTAGATTCTGTGCTCCAGCGCATCGTAGTCCACCACCGTCACATTGTCGATGTCGGGCACGGTGAAGGAGATAATGTAGTTGTAGTAGGGGTTGTAGATGTCCACACCACGGATCTCAATCTGACGAGCGTACAGCAGGAACTGACGAGACTCTGGGAGGAGAGATGAGTGAAATGCTTGAGCAGGAAGGTGTGTGTGTGTTTGTTTTCATACATTTTCAGAATTAAAAACATCCTGAATAAGGCAAATGTTGAGGACCCTACATATGAGGACCCTACATATCAGAACCCCCCCCACAGTGGTTCTCAGTGGAAGACTGGGGCTGACAGGAGCACAGCCAGACTGTACTGCTATGGACTGGGACCCTGCTGGTTACCGTAGCAGGTGTGGTTATCCGAGCTCAGTCTCATCAGGTGGGGGCAGGCGCAGGAGAAAGTCTGATTGTAGTTGATCAGACATAAGTGTGAGCATGGGCCCAGGCCCCCGTTAGCCGCACAGGGATTAGGGGCTGGCAAACAGAAAACACAAACAGCACATTTTAACAAATTACTTTTGAGTAAAGATTTTAAAGATTTCACACTAAAAATAATTTCTTGTAAATGAAACGTCTGAGTCTCCTAATAAATCCTGATGAAGGACCAAGGGACACGGGGATGCTGAAAGACATCAACATCAAAACAGAGGAACCGATGTTTGAGTAGACTGAACAGCCAAGTTGGGGCTACTCAGCGAGTGTGCTTGCTTATATAAAACAACATTTGTCAAGTAATCAACTAAAGTGCTGTATCAAGCTCAGCTGCATGTTCTCTGCTAATATGCTTTTTTTCAAATGAGCTGAAAACCTCCTACTTCTGATCTCAGGTGCTGAACTTCACTCTAGTTCCATCTAGAAGTACACTTCTAGTTCCTTGGCTTGGTCTGGAGAGACATGACAGGGTCACGAGGACCTACTGCACAGAGCACTGTGAGGGACTCAGGCTCACCTGCAGCGCCCCCTACTAGGTCCAAGTTAAAGCTGCTTAATGTGGAAAGGTCACACAAAATCTTTGAGGATTAAAGAGGTTTATGTGCAAATACCAGAGTGGAGCTCTGCAGTTCTACAATCCACGAGAACTCCAGCATAGCTTAGGTGCCTGCTAAAACTGCAAAAATCGATGCAGGTTTCTACCTATTCAGTTCTAGTCCGTTTTGCCCTGACACAAGTGACATATTATTTCATTCACCCTGTGGTTGTCTGGACGGATGGTAAACCTGGAGATCGAAAGGCTGCGTGTTGGTCCTCTGGACCACAGTCACATTATTTCCTGTCCACTTGTTGGCTTTTGCCAGGGTGTTGGTGCGCCAGTCCGTCCAGTAAACCTCGCCCCCATACATTGTGACAGCAAAAGGGTGCGACAGAACCTCATGTCCCCGAAGAACCTCAATCAGACCGGAACCATCATACTTGGCAGAATAGATTGCATCAGATCTGGAGAGAGAGTGCCAGAACAAGCACTTCATTATCTTGGGGAGGGGAAAGAAAGACAACAATCCAGATATGTCCATCATCACTGTTAAACTTTAGACTGTGATGAGAAGAAAAAAAAAACACTGGTGAAACTATCGGTTTTCATGACTTTTCGCAACGTATTTCAAATATAACTATCTGTACCGAGAATGCAGGACTTAAACCATGACACAACCTTCTCACCCCTGCATGCATACCTGGCATCAATCCAGAGAATGCGTCTCTCCAGGTAGTCGACGGTGAGGCCATTGGGCCAGCCCCCGAACCCAGTCTCTTTGTGGATGGTACGGCGGCCCACACCGCTCATAGAGGCAGCCTCGATGCGCGGCATGCTGGCGTCCCAGTCCGTCCAGAACAGGATTCTGCAGGACCAATGAGGAAAGTAAATTACACTGTTGTTATTGGGAACAATTTACATGTTATATGGAAACGTAATGTAAATACTGTTGCAGAGTTTTCAAGAATTAGAGCTTGTTTCACCCATCAACTCCCAGTGTGTCAAGCCAGTGGGTCAAGACCTAAATGCTCTTCACCAAAGTGATGACCAAGCTGGTCATCCCTGCTGAAGTCATGAGCAGAAGAGCCCTGCATGGCAGCGGGCGTGAGGAGCGTACCCCTCTCGGGGGTCCAGAGCGATGGCACGAGGGTGCTCCACATCCCCAGCCAGCAGGGTGGTGCGCATACGCCCGTCCAGCTTGGCCACCTCAATCTGGTCCAGGTTGCTCTCCACCCAGTAGATGTTCCCAGCTATCCAGTCCACAGCCAAACCTTCAGGGGTAGCCAGGCCATACTGGATGACCACATCGAAGCTGGTCAGAGCCGCTGAGAAATGGAGAGAGGAGTTACACGGAGGGGCAGGAGAGAGGGGTTACACAAGGGGGCAGGAGAGAGGGGTTACATGGGGCAAGAGAGAGGGGATACACGGGGCAAGAGAGAGGGGATACACGGAGGGGCAAGAGAAAAAGGTTACATGGAGGGGCAAGAGAAAAAGGTTACACGGGGGCTGTGTGCGTCAAACCCTAGACGTCCGATTGGCTACCATGTATGGCAATCAAAATACAACAGTCAGTGCAGATGGAGGATAGCCAATTAATTCCTCCACTACTTTTTTATGTCATGCGATCTACCCACACTTCCTTCGCGATCGACCGGTAGATCGCGATTGACCGGTAGATCGCGATTGACCGGTAGATTGCGATCGACATAATGGGCACCCCTGCAGTACAGCAATATGATGTTTTCCAGGGAAAAATAGCCAAAATTCTACCAGACTACCAGGCAAAACAACATTACCATGAGATTAATCATCCAAGACAAAACTGAGACCAATCATCTGACCACCAATCATCTGTGAGGACGAGAATGAAGCCAAAGCCAAAGAACACACACACACACACACACACACACACACACACACACACACACACACACACACGCGCACGCACGTACGCACAGTCGGGTGCGTGTGTACTCACATACACAGTTACACACAGTTGGGTGCGTGTGTTCAGAGGCATGCTAATGTGCACACACTGACTGCAGTAATGAGAGGACTTTCATCCTCAGAAGATTAACTCTGATTGATGGTTTCATGCTTTTGAATGTGACTGTTTTGATTATGACTGATTGCATGGAGAGGTGTCTATAAGACTATGACTAATGAGTTTTCGGATTTCTAGAGGAAGTCAAAACCAGATGCTCCAGGATATCTGCCAATAATGGAACTGCATCGCAGAAATTCAAGCCCACAGCAGGTACCTTGATGACCGTCTGGGCTGCTTTTTACATTGTTCTGCTGTTGCTCGTTTTGTTTTCATAATTTTGCAGAGAAAATATGCTTGTAAAAGCACAACCTGTTCAGCATTTCCTCAGAGCTCATTTAAGTCTGGCATCGTTTTTGCCTGTGGGAACATGTGCACTGCTTACCACCATTGTCAGACAGCTTCCCACGGTAGATCTTGTCTTCAACCACATCGGTCCAGTAGAGGGCACTCTCACTGAGGTGGAAGTCCAGGGCTATGGTGTTGCGCAAGCCTGGCACAAGCACGCTGAACTCTCCTCTGTGCAGGTCGATGCGCCGAATCTCATGGCGATTTGAGAAAATGATGAACGGTTTGAAGGGATCTGTGTGATGGGAGAGAGAGGGAGAGAGAGAGAGGGAGAGAGAGGGGGAGAGAGAGAGAGGGAGAGAGAGGGGGGAGGGAGGGAGAGGAAGAGAATGACAAGATGCCTGTGGGGACTGTGAAGGGTCAGCAGACCTGCAGAGTCCCACATTGTGTTGGGTGATTTTATTCCTTTCTACTTCAGAAACAATGCTGAAATGCAATTTTCTTAGCAGAGAAAAAAGGTGAACATAGTACAAGACAGCACCTTTGCCAGATAAACTTTCATCATCACCCATGATGTATTGTTTTAAGGGCTTCATTAAATATGATGAGATGGTAAAGCCATGTGTGTATAAAAAAAAAAAAAACCAACAACCCCAAAACAAAACACCACTAAATGAGATTTAAATGTTTCCTAGGAAAGTTATTAGTTACGAAAACTGCATAATTGTCTGGGTGTATTAGGAGGAGCCTACATCACTTTAGCTGTGTTCCTCAAAGGAGGAACTGATACGCTGGAAGAACAAAATAGCTTTTTCATCCAACACAATGTTCTCACCATCCCATGGCTTCCTCCTTAGCTTTTCCAAGGATATCAAATCTATTAATTTGCAGATGTAAGCTCTGCCACCCCACCAACCACAGCACTTCCTGACAAAACAAAGCCTCTCCTCCACCTCAAACCCTCTCCTCCTCCTCCTCCTCCTCCATCCCTCTCCTTCTCCTCCACCTCAAACCCTCTCCTTCTCCTCCACCTCAAACCCTCTCTGGTTTGCCTCTGGAAACTGCTATTTTATTGGTCAGGTAGGTGATCCAGGCGTTCTGAGCACAAAATAATTATCTGGAATTATAGAGGAAAACCCCGTAAGTTTGGTTCTCTTTGTTTCACAAAGCACCAGTCATCCTCCATCTCCCTTGAGCCAGACCTGTACCAGCCCCACTCCTCCACTCCTCCTGTACATGTGCCAGTCGCCCCCACCCTACCCCTGTGACCCTCCCCCCAGGTACTGTACCTGTGCTCCTACAGCTCTCCATGTCTGGTTCCAGCATCCAGCCCTCGTAGCACGAGCACTTCACGTTGAACTTGTCCTGCTCGCAGCGCTGGCTGCACTTCAAGTGCTTGGCGCAGAAGCCCTGGATCTGGCACGTCTTATTGTCGGCGCCCAGCTCCATGCCCAGCGGGCAGGAGCACAGGATTCCCTCCCCTGGAGACACCGTGCAGTTGTGGCTACAACCGCCATTGTGCAGCGAGCAGAGGTCTGCAGCGGCCATGCAGAAGCAGAAGAGGACACACTGGGAATGAGGCCTCATCTCTGGCTGTCTTAATATATTGATAATAATAATATTAATCATTATTATTGTTGTTGTTATCATCATCACTCTTTGAATTTACAGTATACAGTTTACAGTTTACAAAGACGCTTTCCAAAATGCAAAAACATAAAACACGAGCAAACCACAAAGCCAAAACATACAAAACCGACAACGATAGAGAAGAAAACTCGCAATCCAGACAAAAGCAAACGAACACCACAACATGCCAAAACGTCATAGAATAAAAAGAAAAAAAGAAAAAAATTTGAGTTGTGTTGAAACCAACAGAAATGAAATGAAATGCTCAGGTTAATTTTATATAATCTTAATTTTTATTTGATATATTTATTTGAGACTTAGATCCAAATAAATGTGTTTTTGTATTTGTATTTTTGATATTCTTATTTTAATTCTTATTCATATATGTATGAGTGCATTGTATTTTTAATATTCTTATTTTAATTCTTATTCATATATGTATGAGTGCATTGTACAGCACTTTGGCTGGCCCTTGTGGCTTTTAAATGTGCTTTATAAATAAAGTTGACTTGACGAGTTCAGATTTGGAAGAAAGTGGATGTGAATGTGGGTGAGCCACTAAGTTCTGATGCCAGTATGCTGACAGACCTGCCCCAGCAGAGGCCAGTTAAACCCTAAGAAGTGAGTGTTCAGATGGGAGAGTGCTCCTATGAGAGGAGTTAGCATGTGTATTAGTTTCGGTCTCTTGGTTGGTAAGCAGGTTCTCGTTGGAGGGGAGTTTGCTGAAGTTCCTCTTCTCTCAGGTGTTGTGCCAATACTAGCCACTGCCTTAGCAAGGTCAAGAAAATTTGAACTATGGGATTATGGGTAACGTAGTTCACTCTTACCACATAGCTTCTCATCAGAGCCATCGGGGCAGTCGTCCTTGCCATCACACAGCTTCTCGGTGGGCAGACAGACGGCGGTGTCATTGGCGCACACGTGGTGGGACAGCTTGCACACTAGTGCCTCACAGTTGTCCTCATCAGAGTTGTCCTCACAGTCACTGTCCCCGTCGCACACCCACGCCTTGCTGATGCAGCGTGCTGCAGGACAAGCACATGTGAACAGGGGCCGCTGCCAAAATCCCACAAAAGAGCAAAGTCACGGGACCACATTACCCACAAATCCTCACCAGAGTCGCGGCAGCCAAACTTGACGGCGGGGTCACACATGTGCGTGACCCCCTCACAGTGCTTCTCGTCACTCAGGTCCATGCAGTCAGTGTCGCCATCACAACGCCACCGCAGGGGGATGCACAGGCTGTCCATGCGGCACTGGAACTCGTCTGCATGGCAACCACCAGGAGGTCGGGTCGCTGCGGAGAGGGTGAGTTGGACAATTTAGAGACACCAACAGACACTTGGCAGGTGCCGTGTGATTCCCCAACACGCAGGTTCTATCATCTAAAGCAACCCGCATAAATAAATCAGCAACATGACCTCTCTCCCCATGAAGTAAAGCTCAAAACGGCAACGAGGTTAGATTGGTAGGTCACAAGGTCAGGCAAAGAAACGTACTATTTCCTTAATGTCCACACGTCCCCTCTCAGCTCACAGGTGAATCCACTTGAATCCACTTATGAACCTCAGGTAAGACACATCATCTGGGCTACACTATAATGCTGACCCAATACTGTTATCAATCAATATAGTTCATACAGCTCTAGGGTTAGGGATAGGGTTTAGGGTTCGGGATAGTTCTCTACATTGCCTGGCTGTACTTTATCCACATTATAAAATATTACTTCCAGACAAGTGCCAAGTAGATGAAGACGAGACTGTTAGGTGGAAACTAAGCAGACCTGAGCACTCTAGCTTGACATTACGGCCATCTTTGTTTCAGATTACGGCCATGTCTGTTTCAGATTATGGTAATGAGACTATGGTAAGCACAAAGCAGCCTTACTTCCATGAGAGGTCGAAAAGCAACATGGATACTGATTGGTCAGCAGTGGATGTCACTTTGTTGTGCTTAGGAGAAGTGGTTTTCCAATGTAACGATGCAATTAAAAAATGTAACGCGCATTGTGCAGGTTAGAATTTCTACTTCCTGCTTTCCTCCTGTACAGACGCTTTTCTGTCAGCTCTGCCTGTCCTTTCATTTATTTGAGTTATATCTACAAGTTCAAGTTATTTTTACAAGTTAAAAGGATCCATTACTCGTTACTTCACTTGGTAAGCTTTTTTACATTCATCTATAAAGGATTATTTAGCATTTTTTACATTCCGACAGTCCGACACTGCGAGTGAACTGTTTTTTGTGCCTCATCCTTGTGAGTGGTTTTTGTGCACTGTTTTATCAGCAGCTGATATTGTTTTCAGCTGTGAAATACCTGCCAGAACTTATTGGGTGTTATTTTTGCACTTTGGATTTTTAACTTGGATATTTGAGCCTTGTGCCCGGTGCTTTTGAGATTATGGCTCATGCTTCCACATCATCTATTTGCTCTGAGTGTATCAAACTGTCTCAGAGGGTTGCAGAACTTCAGGAAAGAATCCATACCTTACATTCTATAAGGGAGGAGGAAGAATATCTGGACTCGATTCTTGCCACACAAACTGCTGACAAAACCGTCCCTGTGACTGGCAAAGAAAGAGACGTTTCTCTCCATTGTCGCTGGGATGTACTGGGGGCAAAGCCTAAGCTCATCTTGGCCTCAACTCCTAATCCTGTTAACAACAACAATGATAAGGGCTGGACTCTTGTTCGGGGGAAGGAACGTAGCAGAAACCAGCACAGCAGCGGCGGCAAGCAGCAATCTTCAGAACAGAACATTCTTCTCGATAACAGATATGAAGCTCTTGCCTCAACTGAAGTAGCAGAAACTGAGCAGTCCCATCACAACATACTGCCTCCCTCTCCAGGACATCAAGGACATCAAGGACATTCGCGGACCAACCACCAGACTGCCAACTGTGTTAGCCAGCAGCATGCTAACAAGCATGCTAAGAGGGTTAGCCATCAGGATGCTAACCATGTTGGCCATCGGGGTGGTAACCATGTTGGCCATCGGGGTGGTAACCATGTTGGCCATCGGGGTGGTAACCATGTTGGCCATCGGGGTGGTAACCATGCTGGCCATCGGGGTGGTAACCATGCTGGCCATCGGGGTGGTAACCATGTTGGCCATCGGGGTGGTAACCATGTTGGCCATCGGGGTGGTAACCATGTTAGCCGTCGGGATGCTAACCATGTTAGCCGCCGAGGCATTAACGGTGAAAGAAGACGAGGAACACCGCCACAGCCCAAAACGCTGCTAATTGGGGACTCAGTCATCAGAGATGTATGGAGCAACAGTATTAAGGCCTTTTGCTTTCCTCGTGTTACTGTCTGTGAAGTGATACCCATGATTCCACACATATTGCATGACCATTCAGCCACGGAAAGACTGATTGTACATGTCGGCTCTAGCGATGTTTACAAACAACAGTCTGAGATACTGAAACAGGATTTTAACCATCTGCTCGACATTCTGGAGTTTTCCCGGTGTGAAGTGTTCATTTCTGGACCGATACCAACTGCACGTCGAGGCAGTGGTCACTTTACCAGACTGCTGGCTCTAAACAGCTGGCTCATTACAGCCTGTGCACATCGGAAGGTAAACTTCATTGACAATTTCAACATCTTTTGGAGGCGTCCTGAGCTTTTTAAACCTGATCAGCTTCACCCTAACAGGGCTGGGACTCAAATGCTTGTGGATAATCTAATGTATGGAATCACTCACATGCGGAATCTGCACCCAACCGCCAGCAGTAACGTCAGTAATGTCAGTCAAAGGAGCCCATCTCCTGTCAGAGAATCTGTCCACAGTCTCAGAGGTAAACTCCAGGAGATTGAAGAGGTTCCACAACACTACAGTCTGCAGTCTTGTAGGAACTCACCTACTTCTCCTGCACACTCAGTGATTTCTCAGGTCTGACACACTGGAACCCATGCTCCTAGTCAGTGCTACATTCCAGTTATTTTAAATAGCCGGTGGCATGGCTCTCAGAATCGAAATAAAAATGTAATCAGAAGAAAACATAAGGGTACAAAACATTGTAACAAACAAAATTTGATCCCAGTGAAATGCACAAGTGATGTAAGCGATGCTGATCAAACACATCAAGTCTTCAAAGTCTCCTTACTAAACGTCCGCTCACTCACAAACAAGTCTTTTGTAATAGCTAAATTAATTGAAGATTACTGTCTGGACTTTCTTTTTCTAACAGAGACTTGGCTTGATAGCAATGGAGCAATAGTGCTAAATGAAGCTTCACCTCCCGACTTTAACTATTTTAATGTCTCCAGGGTAAATAAGAGAGGTGGTGGTGTTGCATGTTTTTACCATAAAGCATTCCGCTGTAAGCAGATCTCATTAGGGGAACATCCTACGTTTGAATATCTGGCAGTACAACTCAACAGTACTTATTCAGTTCTTTTGATTGTTATCTATCATCCTCCCAGACTACATGCAGATTTTCTTGAAGATTTTGAAGAAATGCTTTCAAGGATTTTAATTGATTTTGATTATGTTTTAATTGCTGGGGATTTTAATATTCACATGGATATATCCACAAATCCAATCACTTCAGAATTCATGAGGATGCTTAACTCTTTTGATCTCATACAGCATGTATCAGGCCCGACTCATAAGCATGGCCACATCTTAGATTTGGTCATTTCTAAACGTATAGAGGTTAATAATACTGAAATTACTGATGTTGCAATCTCTGACCATTTTGGTGTATTTTTCAACATGTCATTATCAACTAGAACACTCAGTGAAAAGCGCACAATAACCAAGCGTTATCTCAGTGATGGCAGTGCCGTGGCCTTCACAGACATAATACAGTCCCTCCCTCCCCTCTCAGAAAATGGGAATGAGCTAGTTGAAACATTCACACACAGAGTTAGGAACTGTATTGATGCTGTGGCACCAAAGGTAACTAAAATAATCTCTGGTAAAATTAAGATGCCCTGGAGAAACACTCCATCTATTGTAAAATTTAGGCAAGATTGTAGGCAGGCTGAGAGACGTTGGCGAAAGTCAAAATTGCAAGTACATTTTGATATTTATAAAACAACATTGCAGAATTACAACAGTGAAGTGAAATCAGCAAGGAAAAACTATTTCTCTACCTTAATCAATTCATCCAATAATAACTCAGCTGTCTTGTTCAGAAGCATAGATCAGCTAGTAAACCCCACCTCCTGTGTCTTCCCTGAGACTGTTTCAGTTGAAAAATGTGAGGAGTTTGCTATATTTTTTAGGGACAAGATTACTAGTATAAGGCAGAACATAGCAACAAGCACTAATAGACCATCCACCCTTATATCAGTTACTCAGCCTAACTTTAATATGTCTTATTTCCAAGAAGTTGACATGGTAACACTACTTGATGTGATTTCATCACTAAAATCCTCTACTTGTGAACTGGACCCTTTACCAACAAGCTTTTTCAAGCAGGTTCTGAGCTCATTAGCAAATGAAGTTCTAACGATTGTTAATCAGTCTCTGCAATTGGGAGAATTCCCTAAAATTTTTAAAACTGCAATGGTTAAACCACTATTAAAGAACAGAAATCTTGATCCCACAATTCTTAATAATTATCGACCTATATCTAACCTTTCCTTTCTTAGCAAAATCATTGAAAAAGTAGTGTCAATCCAGTTGAATGACTATGTCAAAGTAAATCAAATAAATGACACTTTTCAATCTGGTTTCAGAGCTCTCCACAGCACTGAAACAGCCCTAGTTAAGGTAGTAAATGACTTGAGATTGAATAAGGATGCAGGCAAACTCTCAGTCCTTTTTCTGCTAGATTTAAGTGCCGCTTTTGACACCGTTGATCATGAAATACTTCTTGATCGACTACAGAGCTGGGTAGGCCTTAGTGGCTTAGTCTTAGACTGGTTTAGATCGTACCTAACTGGGCGTGATTACTATGTAGCATTAGGTACCTCTTCCTCCACACATCAAAAAATAACTTGTGGCGTCCCCCAAGGATCAATTCTTGGGCCGTTACTATTCAACCTATATATGCTTCCGTTACCACACATCATTAATAAACATGGTATTAGTTATCATCAATATGCAGATGACACTCAACTTTATATTTCGCTAGAACCTAAAGCCCTAAAATCAATTTGCTCACTGTTTGACTGCATAGATGATATACAGACATGGATGTCTGACAATTTTCTGCAGTTAAATAAACAGAAGACAGAGGTTCTTGTTCTTGGCAGTGATTCACAAAGGAATGATGTCCAGACTTATTTAAATCAAATCAATCTGAAAGCCAGACAATGTGTTAGGAACCTGGGCGTCACCTTTGATAATGAGCTCAGCTTCAAATCACACATCATGACTACATGCAAGACAGCTTACTTTCATCTTCGAAACATCGCTAAGGTCCGAGATATGCTCTCTCCTGCTGACAGTGAAAAACTTGTCCATGCATTTATCACATCAAGGCTAGATTATTGTAACGCTGTTCTATCTGCTCTTCCAAAGAGCTCTATTTCGCACCTACAGCGAGTTCAGAACGCGGCTGCAAGGGTTCTGACCCGCAGGAGAAAGAGAGATCATATTACACCTGCACTCCACTCACTGCACTGGTTACCTGTCAGCTTTAGAATAGATTTTAAGGTTCTAGTCATGGTTTTTAAATGTCTTCATGGTCTTGCCCCTCTTTACCTAAGTGAAATGATGGTTAGATATGTTCCAGTCAGGTCTCTCAGGTCTTCAAACAGTAATCTACTGGTGATTCCTAAAAGCCGATTAAAGATTGGCGAGGGTGCTTTTAGCCACTATGGCCCAAAGCTCTGGAATTCTCTTCCTGAAGAGCTCAGAGGCATTTCATCCTTGCATAGTTTTAAGAGCAGTCTCAAAACATTCCTGTTTAGATCCGCTTTTAGTTAAGAAACTATCTTAATAGTTTTATCTTATTTACTTTACTTTTTATTATCTTACTTCACTTTTTACTTTTTATGTTATTTTAATATTTTTATCTTTAATTTCTTTTAACATTTTCTTTTTGTCTTTTTGTCTTTGTCTTATCTCCTTTTAATGTTTCTTTTATTTATACTGTAAAGCACTTTGAGTTACATGTATGTATGAAAGGTGCTATACAAATAAAGATTATTATTATTATTATTATTATTATTAGACACACACATCCATAGACAAGAATGTGTGTGTTTCTAACCAACATGTGTGTTTGTGTGTGTGAATCTAACCATCAGGTGTGTGTGTCCAAACTCATCCCACATGGAGAGAGGGTGTGCAAATACAGCTGTAATTTCATTACGTCGATGTCACTTTATTTAAGTTGCATATAAATTCATGATGCACGCTGAGCTTGAATGTGGCTGCAGAACTGGGAATGTGTACGCCTCCCCCGAGAGCTGGGGAAACGCCCCCGACTGTGATGGGAGGAGCCTAACCCCGAAGCTCACCATGATTGGTGCAGTTGGCGTTGTTCTCGTCGCTGTAGTCACCGCAGTCGTTGTCGCCGTCACACTTCCAGTAGTCAGGCACGCAGCGGCCGCTGTTACACTTGAACTGTGCGCTGGAGCAGGAGTGGCTGCAACCCGCCTCGTCGCTGCTGTCGCCGCAGTCGTTGTCTGAAACGCAACGTGATGTCACCACCCTGCAGCACTCTGGGAAATGCGCCCAGGGATGTTCACGGGCGCCGAGTAGGGCCAGAATCACGCCCAGGAGCTGGAGCACTAAGGTGTGCCACCTCTTTTAGCGCGGCACCACTGAACGGCCGACGCCCACGCTGGACGGCCGACGCCCACGTCAGACAGAGTGCACAGTGGGAAATGAACTTGTGTTATTCATACAGTTTGAAAGTAAAATATTTAAACAATCACAGAAACTGCATAGATCACACCATGCACCATGAAAAAACAAGAATTTGCATTTTGTATACTGAACAGCCACAGTACACCATTTATGTAATGCAAAATTCTCACTGCATATTAAGCCCTACATGACAACAGGATGCTAAACTCTCTAGTACCCAAGAAATAAAGAAAAAGAAATAAAAGACCTTTGAAGCCTTAAGAAACACAGACTATACCTCGTAGGTAATAAGGAAAAACTGAGAATTCTTTCAAATCACAACTGAAATATTTTTAGTTGTGTATCATCTGGACACTATTATGGTGCATGTTGATCTATGCACTAACCGGTCGGGTTTGGACAATTCAGCTCATCAGAGCCGTCCCCACAATCCTTTTCTGCAACAGAGAGGGGCCAGTGGCACAGAGAAGAGGACATGATGTCAAACAACAAACAAAGACATGTGAAATCATGAACAAAAACATGATCTGGAGGAAGCTTATACCTACAGAAATACTGTAGATCTCACACAAATGTGGACACACAGACACATGCATGCACACAGAGTACTACAGAGAACAAAGGTGATAGAAAAGGACATTCAACATAGCTGGAAACCATGAGCCCCCCCCTCACCCACCCACACCCACACACACACACACACTCTTCCCCGTCAGATCCAGCGTGTGCTCAAAGGGTGCTCACCATTATCACAGCGCCAGTTAATGTTGATGCAGCGGCCGTTGTTACAGGTGAACTGGGTGAGAGGGAAGCACGTGGGATAGGCTGCAACACACGGGCAGAAACCTTTAACACTGCACAGCACACAGTCACCATTTCACCATAGTTACGGACAATACCCTCATCCTAAGTTTGTCCAGCAGGGACAAAGCTGGTTATATTTATGCAGTCTAAGCCAGCCAAGGGACTTAGGAACACGTATAGCAGAAAAGCTTTTACATTATACTGGGTTATAGTGTCACTCTCTTATTGCCATCCGTCTGAAGCAGCTAGCGTCCTACGCAGAAGCAGAACGGCTAACATTGCTAACAGTCTCCATCAGTGCTGCTCTGGGTTACTGTGTAGCTGTAATATTTAATGCTGCTGTAAGCAAGGCCTAACTAAGATAAACTGTTTTAGGCCTAGGCCTAACCCTAACCTCTATATGCAGAGGTGGTCACACTACATGCCCTGAGGAATTTCAAGAAAACCATTAAGCACAAAGCTAAGTGTGTATACCACAGGAGGCAGGCTCATCAGAGCGGTCCCCACAGTCATCATCCAGATCACATGTCCACGAGATGGGGATACAGCGCCCACTCGCACAGGAGTACTGGTTCGGAGGACATGTCCGCGCTGAGGAAGAGGAGACAATGTAAACTCCTGGACTGAACCTGCACTGTAAGCACAAGTGATTTATAACGAAAATCCTTACAAACCTGCTGGAGATATCTACTCTAGTGTCACATAGAACATGCAGATTCTTTTTCCTTTGTCTTCAGCTCAGTGAGTTCAGATTAGATTATCAATGCGGCAGGTTATGTCCGACAACTTGAAATCTCGATTCCATACAGTGCTCTTCAATTTTCCAAAAGTAGTTAATTCCACTACATTCACTACATCGTGCGTTTTAATACAACCAACCCTAACCCTGATCCCCAACACCTAACCCTGACCCCAACACCTAATACTGACCCCAACACCTAATACTGACCCCAACACCTAATACTGACTCTGACCCTACACCCTAACCCTACATCCTGAACCTTTTGCTATAACACATTTATTCCAATAGGTAAATTTCTCTGATGTTGAATAAATGAATGAATAAAAACAAAGAGCTAAGCAGTCAGTGCTCATTCAGGGAGACGTCTGAGCATAAACTTCATCACTCCCATATGGTTACCCATAATATCCCTAAAATATTAAACCAGTTTACACATCAACATGACTACAAATTAGAGCTATGAACCCAATGAAAAGTGTCACTCTACAACTAGAGACTAAGGCATTTGTAGGAAGATTGTAACAGGAATTCTGCAAAGTGTGCTTTAAAACCATGAATAAAAAAATTGATTCAAATTTACTACAGTATTAAAGAACCTGTAATTATACAATAGCTATTCCTTTGCAGCGGGTACATTGTATTCTGGATAACAAACATCTGAGCATATATAAACAAACGTATGTAAACTGGGAAGGCTATCTTCATACCACATGACCCCCTGAACAAACCCCCTGACCCCTGCATGCGTCACTGTGCATGAACACGCATGTACGCCTGTCTGTTCTACCTGAGCAGGTGATGTTGGACTCGTCCTCATCGTTGCCACAGTCGTTGTCTCCATCACACAGCCATCGCATTGGAATGCAGCGGTTGTTTTGACACTTAAAGCGATCGGCAGGACAAGTGTGCTGATCTAGAGGAAGAATGAAACAGTGTCTCTCTGTGCGCGCGCGTGTGTTTATGTATGCATGTGTGTGTGTGTGTGTGTGTGTATGGGCGTGTGCCCTTACAGCAGAGTTCCACAGCCTCATCACTGTTGTCCAGACAGTCATTGTCTCCATCACATTTCCAGCGATCCTGGATGCAGCGATTATTTTTGCAGGCAAACTCTCCAGGCTGGCAGCGAAGAGGCGGGACGTAGAAGGGGTTTGCTGCGGTACACACACACACACACACACACACACACACACACACACACACACACACACACAGATGCATGTTACTACAGGTATATAATAATAATGAGAATGCTCCAGACTCTTATAATATTACATAAAATGTTAATTAAATGCATGAACACATCACCTTAAAGGAATACTGGTAATACTTTCTATGAAGCCTGCATTTATAAGCCATAATAATAATTATAATATTTTCTATAAAGCCTGCATTTATAAGCCATAATAATAATAATTATAATAATAATACATTTTAATATTATTATTATTATTATTTATTGTTGTGACACTTGTTTTACTACATCTTTATAAGTTACAAAATAATTCAATACAGTTCATTACAAGTTCTTTATGAGGCATTATTGGAGATTATAAATATGCTTACAAAGCATTATTACAAAGTTACAAACAGTTATTATAATCACATTTATAATGACAAATACAGGCTTCATAGAAAGTGTTCAGACTAGCTTTGGTTCAATTCAAATCAAAGCCTGGAATAATGAGACTGTTAGTGCAGTTTGTACAGTTCCTTTAGAACACTGGTGCACACCAAATAAGCAAACAGAGACTATGAGGGTAGGGATTTAGAGGTTAGGGTTAGACCTGGATTCTTTACTAGGGTAAGGGTTTACTAGAGTTAGGGTTTACTAGAGCCATCTACTTATTATGAAAAATGTATTTATGGTAGTTTTTCTTCTGCAGTTATGTTTGTGTATTAACTGGATTCAGTGAATCCTTTACAGCTGGTGTGTTACCTTCACAGTTGGTGTGGTGTGAATTTTACTTTTACAGCTGGTGTTGAGTGTGTTACCTTTACAGCTGGTGTTGTGAATGTGAGTGTTACCTTTACATCTGGTGTTGTCTTCTGGCTCCAGGATCTGGTCCTCTGCACAGGCACATGACCTCCCCTCCGGCGTGGCCAGACACAGACTGCTACAGCCACCATTGTTTGCACGACACGCATTAGTGCCTGCACACACACCCATGCACAGCCAGCCATCCCATGAGCACACAAGACAGGACAGTAAATGTATCTGCTTAAGTGATAGAGAAGTAATTTAGGGTAAATAATATAGGTGGTGTATGATGTGTAGGGTTAGGGTCAGTAATATATGTGGTGTATGATGTATAGGGTTAGGGTCAGTAATATAGATGGTGTATGATGTGTAGGGTTAGGGTCAGTAATATAGATGGTGTATGATGTGTAGGGTTAGGGTCAGTAATATAGGTGGTGTATGATGTGTAGGGTTAGGGTCAGTAATAGGTGATGTTTGATGTGTAGAGTTAGGGTCAGTAATATAGGTGGTGTATGATGTGTAGAGTTAGGGTCAGTAATATAGGTGATGCATGATGTATAGGCAAGGGCTCTCCTATCATAAGCCGTGATAGGCCAATGTTACATACAACCAATTTTTTGCCTGATTTTATTCATTTAAAGGGTTGAGCTTTGATAGTCAGTACTTAAGCTGTTGAGTACAAAGGCTTGGACAAGGTGGGAATCTACAGAAACACTGACAAAAGCAAAACTAAAACACAACACAGGGGACACAGTCTGGTTACAGTCAAGATGCTAAATGCTAACCCTAACCCTAGATGGCTGTACCTTGCTGCTGCTGGGCATCGTACATGCGGATCTCAAAGATGGGCGGGCGCTCGCTGCGCAGCAGGGTCACAACTTTGCTGTCCTGGTCCAGCTTGTAGATGCTGCCACTGCGGTACTCGTTCCAGAACAGGAAGTGCTTGTAGTGGCAGAGGCCAAAGGCGTGGCTCAGTTCCTGCCCTTCATACACCGTCTGTGGGGAACGGGAGTGTCAGCCCACCATTCCAACACCAAACCCCACACCCAAGGCCCACGGCTTCCCACCACGTGCATTGATACACATTTTAAAAGTTATTATTTGACCTTGTTTTCAATTGGAAATATGAAGCCTGCATGAATGTTTTAAATGCACATGTGCTCAAAAATCAAGTGCATAGGTCTATGAGTATATAGACCTACATACAGAGGGCTTGGATGACAAGGGTATCTAATAGTGTGCGGACCTTGCGTTCCGTGTTGTTGAGATAGACCATCTCGATGCGGTCATAATAGGCATCCACCCAGTAGAGGACGCCCTGGGGGACATCCAAGCTAAGACCGTTGGGCCACAACACTGTTTTCGAGGTCAAGAGGATGTTCCGGTTGGTGCCATCCATCCAGGCCCTCTCAATTTTCCCCCTCTTGCTTTCCTTTGGGTCCTCCTCCCAGTCGGTCCAATACATCCAGCTATAGAGATAAAAAAGACTCAGTCACCCTGTATGTGTGGCTGAAGAGACATGGCAGGTCACCTCATATCAAGAGAAGTGCAGTGTAATATGGAGACCAGGTGAGGTGAGGTAATCCGAGTGGAGGTGAAGTGAGGTAAGCTGAGGCGAGAAAAGGTGAGGTGAGGAAGTGTCTGAAGGTGCTCTGAGGACTGCAGACAACTCAATGTGAAGAATACAACTCCCTCCACCCCACCCGCACACACAGTTATGAGAATGATCTTAAACTAGACAAACACACAATCCTTCTGGCATAGCCATACTTTCCCCAAGAATCCTCACGCTAGCACAGCGTTTCTCAAAGTGTGGGGCGTGGGTATTGCAGGTGGGGCGCAAACAATTGGAAGAAATGAACCTTTTTAAGCCTGTCGTTTTAACGCCTGATCGTTTTGCATAAGCCCCGGATGTTTAAAATGTCTGCAGAACAGCGTGAACCTGGGCTAGATTCGGCCCTTTAATGAATTGGTACCGCCCCCCCCTGGTCAACAAATTACGTTCGCATGGAATGGTGGGGCATGGAATTTCTCCTTCTTCTGAGGTGGGGAATGATAGAAAAAGTTTGAGAACCACTGCGCTAGCAGAACCTACACTGTGTACATTTTGAGGGGTTTATTTTTAACAACAGCTGTGCCGATACCCATTGTGAAGCCTAATTTGTCTGCTCAGTGCAGAACACATGCACAAGCCAGACTGCCACAACATGCCTGTGCTTTGTTGTTGAGTAACACCCTAGGCTCACCCATTTTTGGGGTCTACTACGATGGCGCGTGGGTGAGTCATCTTGCCCTCAATGAGAGTCTTTTTGGTCTGCGCAGCTTTCTCCAGCCTGGCCACGCTGATTGTCTTCTTAGGGCCGTCATCGGTCCAGTACAAGTTGTTAGCCATCCAGTCGACAGCAATACCCTCCACTGTGTGAATACCTAAATACAGGAAACATGAAGAGCTCCCATCACACCATGAAGAATCAACTTCACTCTTTACTAATATCACTCAAGTTTTGTAATGAAATAAATTACATGTTCATTAATAAATACACTATATTGCCAAAAGTATTCGCTCACCAAACCAAACACCTAGCCATGCACCAGCATTTGTGAAACAATGGATACCATGATAGTGTGTGTGTGTGTGTGTCCTGAATACCTTCTTTCAGGATAGTGTCTCGTTCTGTGCCATCGATCTTCTGCCTGCCAATCAGGTAGCTGGTGGCATCAGCAAAGTAGATGAAGTTGCTCTGTGCGTGGAAGTCCAGTGCGCGAGGGTTCATCAGGTTCTCTATGGGGATCATGTACTCATCCTGGACCTTGGGATTGATGTCCATGCCTCTGATGACTCCTGGACGACCCTTACCATATACCAGAAACAGCTCGTGTTCAGGTTCTGAGGAACATATAGGAAAAGAAAGTCTAAAAAAATACAGAAAGCCAAACACAGTCCACAGAACCACAGCTCACTACTTCATTCAGCAGTTATGCCTTCATGATATTATGTCATTTAGGATCAGTTAGGATACATTTCTGATCAGATCATTTCAACATGTTCCAATAATCCAATAATAAATAAAAACAATGTACTTCTCACCAGTCTTCAATTATCATTCCAAAGTCTTTGTCAAGGGATCAATATCAACAGTTCATTGAATATTAAAAATCTAGTTAATTTACTTCTGAGTAAAATCAATACTGTGCTTAACAGGGAAATTATTGTTATTGTTGATGACTCAGCAAGTTCAAGAAAGGGTGGGCGTCAGCAGGCCAGACATTACCCTCAAGGGTTTAGCCTTTTGTGGCCAACTGTCAGGGTGAAGGAAGAGGAACTGCTGCTTTAAGGGTTTAACCATGGTGCCAGTTGTATTCAATCTAAATAATCAAGTGGTTGGTGTGGTAATTACTAGTGTGGTGATGTGGGGGGTGGTGTGGCACAGCATGGGTTGTGGAGGTGCATAGTAGAGGACATTCACTCACGGTCAGGGTGAGGGTCAGATTGAGGGTCACGGTCAGAATGAGGGTCAGATTGAGGGCCATGGTCAGAGTGAGGGTCAGGGTAAGGGTCACTGTGAGGGTGAGTATCAGGGTGAGGGTCACATACTTTTGCAGGACTTGCCGTCGTTGCCCAGGCTGAATCCCGACCGGCAGCGGCAGGTGCGACTCTTGTGGCTGTTGGCCAGGAGGCAGATGTCCGAGCAGCCGCCCGCTCTGCCAAACTGATCAGGCTCACACGCATGGCTGCGCACTAGCCAGATAGGGTGAGAGTGGGGAAAAATAGATAGACAAGAGAGAGTCAAACAGGCAGACAAGCAGATAAGGTTCAAGAGGTGAAACAACTAATTTGGAAAGAAAAGCGAAAAACATTGGTTAGTTAGTTTATACCAGGCGTACTCAACTAAATTTGTGGCGCACGTAAGTTGTTGAGCGGGGTGGCGAACGTAACACTCGTGACGGAGTGTTTTTTCAATAGCCCTGAAATAAATGCTACGGTTTTGTTTTGGTCCGTATCCAGTTAATCAGGAATGAGATTGGGTCCGGACAGGATCGCGTTCGGGTCCGGATCCGGACCGCGGTCCGCCAGTTGAGTATACTGGTTTATACTATACAACCAATCTGAGTGGCACAATTTGAAAAACATGAATGCATGTCGACTTAAAAAAGCATCCTGAAATTGTAAGAATTAAACAATTTGAAGAATTAAATTTATTTAAGAAGAAAATTCACATCAATAACACTGACCTGACAAGTCCACACAATGATCTCTGGGAAGAAGTTACAAAACACATTAATATGACTGTAGCCAATCAGAAGGTGCTGTACCTGGAGGCTGGCGTCTCTGGTGGTACACGTGCAACGCCCCGCCCTTGTCCACACGGGTCACCACTTGGTAGTCGGAGCTGTTGAAACGGTTGACCCGAATCACACTGGTCTTTGGCTGCATGTTGGCATTGTCGGAGTTGGTGGCATACAGATAG
Organism: Brachyhypopomus gauderio; assembly: GCF_052324685.1. Classification (NCBI taxonomy): domain Eukaryota; kingdom Metazoa; phylum Chordata; class Actinopteri; order Gymnotiformes; family Hypopomidae; genus Brachyhypopomus; species Brachyhypopomus gauderio. The sequence goes on along the minus strand of NC_135211.1, from coordinate 25,542,526 downwards.
TTCTCAAACACTGTCAGTCCATAAAGGTGCTCGATCTAAGAGACAGAGACAGGACTGGATTAGCTGTATACACACACATGTATACAGGGATGAATTATTTGCTTGTTTGTAATGTATTCCTCACTCCATAGTTACACACACACACACACACACACACACACACACACACACACACACACACACGTGTAAAAAAAAAAGTTATTAAAGCTTTTTCTTCAGATTACCCAAGTAATGACTAAAAGTCAGTTTTTGAGATAGGGTTTCTTAATACAGGGGGTGCATTAGACCAGGGGCTCATCTCCTGTTTCCAAAATGCATCAATGACTGCTTGAAAAAGCTGTTCTACTTTGATACTTGAAGAAAAAAAAAAAACATGCTCAATAAAATGTAGGCTACTCGTGTTCAACGGTTTATTCAGTTAAACATGAATTTGTAAGCCCACATACTGTACATTAAAAGGGGTTGATAACATGTTTATTCAGCTAAAACATGATATTTGAAATGTAAGCCAACATTTAGTACATTTTACCTTAGGGACGTAATTTGGGGGAGGGTCACTTTTTCAAAAGCCGGTTTTGGTCCTCTGCAGTTTTAACGGTTAAAAAGAAATATTTAAATAGCAACGAATCTAGCGCTAGGACCATGCAGAAAACGACCGCTCCAAGCTCCGCTCTGGTAACACTTTATGTTCCTAAAAATGAATTTTCCATGAAGCAAACCTGGCGACTTCGTGGCTGCATCCATGTAAACACACGCACGATTTGTAATTCACAGGTTTGAAAACTCGTTCTCGCCCCTACTGTGCAATTTGGTTAGGAATACAGCCAAGCTAAACTATCAAGTTGAAAGTCATCATAGTTTGCTTACCCATTTTGACCCAGTTCCCAACCCAACTTTAAGAAGTTTCTGGAAGTTTCTTATATTTAAATTTCCCATCCACCAGCGTAGCCTCTTCAGTAATCTCCATCATGCTCATCTTATTGTGCGTCGATATAATCTGTCTGCCTGGAACTCGTGCACTGAGAAACATTCCACAGTGCAAAAGTGTCTCATGCGTTAAATGCGTTATTTTCTTTAGTTCGTTAATTTTCCTGTAATTAATTAATTGAAATTAACGCGTTAAAGTCCCACCACTAATACAGATGTCTCCCATCAGTTGCGCAATCATCATACACACACACACACACACACGCACGCTGAAATTCCAATGATAAAGCCCCTATAATGTCTCTTTGAATGAACATTCAGGAATATGATGCTGACAAGCACGTGGCGTGATCTGCTTAAGGACCATGAGGACTTTACTGACCACCACGTGAAGAGAAGGAAGTTATACTTAAGACAAATTAATCCACCCGTGTAAAATAAACCCGCTCTGCTTTATATCAGTAATAGTTTGCCGTATGTATGAGATTAGAAACAGTTACAGTTGAGTTTTGACAATACAACTCTTGAAGAGACCAGGTGCACAACTTCACTTCCTGTTAAAGATACAGAGGTGCCGCTGCTTCCTCACCAGGAGTCCCTGTATGATGGTATGTCTGTTCTTGCCCTCGTAGTCCACAACCTCTATGTAGTCCAGGTAGGCATCCGCCCAGTACACCAGCCTGCTGACCAGGTCCAAGGTGATGCCATGAGGGAAAACAATCTTACTGTCCACCAGCTTTGTCCGATTCTGACCGTCCATGTCACAGCGCTCCACCTTAGGGATCTGACCGTAGTCTGTGAAGAACACCTTCCTGTTTGAAGCAAAAACACCAATAATACACACAAACACATAACTACATCAGAAAATATACTGAGAACTAACTTCACAAGCTTTCCTTCTAGACAAAATGTGTGTGTGTGTGTGTGTGTGTGTGTGTGTGTGTGTGTGTGTGTGTGTGTGTGTGTGTGTGTGTGTGTGTGTGTGTGTGTTGATACCCTATGGGGGTTAGGTCATGAGTGTGAGTGTGTGTGTGTGTGTGTGTGTGTGTGTGTGTGTGTGTGTGTGTGTGTGTTCATACCCCATTGCAATGCAACTTTGGGGTTTGGGCAGGTGGTGTGTGTGTGTGTGTGTGTGTGTATGTGTGTGTGTGTGTGCGCGTGTTGATACCCCATGGTGGGGTCCAGTGCGATGCCTTTAGGGTTGTAGAGCTCTTGGTCCAACAAAGTCACACACGTAATGCCATCCCTATCGCACACAAAGACACGGTCGTCCACGTCGTCAACAAAATAGAAGTTTCCCGTAAGCCAGTCAATAGCCATCTGCTCCACATCTGCAGGCAAATAAAAGTATATCAGAGTTAACAAGTAGTAGTTAACAGAGGTGTCAATTCCAGGTTCAGAAAGTAAAAGTCCTCACCAGGATTTTGCTCAAGCTTGCTAGATTTTCTAATTAGTGCAATCCAGGTAAAATTTGTGACCAACACAATCCAGGAAGCCTGAGCAAAATCCTGGTGAGGACTTTTACTTTCTGAACCTGGAATTGACACTTCTGGTAGTTAAAGAGTGAAAGTTCGCAAGAGTGTTATCACACTTTCAATGAGCAGAGTGCACACGAGTGTTTCCAGTTTTATGGTCATTTACTGCCACTAGGCAAACAGAAATAAAAGAAATTGGCAGATTTTTAAAGTTATAAATACTTACAAACTTGTTAAGTTATAAATACTTACAGTAGACACAAAAACAAGTGAATGACACACGCACTTAGTTAAATACATAAAATGATGCAGCAATGCAAGCGCTGCCATTAAAACATTCAACACTGCCATTAGGACTTTAAGAGTGTTTCATTTGTGCTCTGACGCTCACACCTTCATTAGTCTCACAAATTCCCACTTCAAGGCATGTGTGCCTGAACAGAACCTTAAGTGTACTAGTGTATCTATAATCAAGTGTTCCCAGAAGTATCTCAACTCAATGTCCCGATGCAACTTACTGCCACTCACAAAGGACAAGGCAGGAAAGAGGAGTGTGATAGTTAGTGCTCCCCAACATATGAAAGAATGGTGATGTATAAATGAGAGAAAGGGAGAGAGAGAATAATGATCAGATGTCTTGGCACACTTCTCTCGTGGTTCCTGTTCAAGTTAAAGGTCATACATAACAGTACTGACAGATGACCCCAAAAGTCACCTCCGCTAGCTGACCTGCCAGTCTCACTGCTACAGCCATTATTTTTCAAAACGGATCAATAAAATAACAGTACATAATGGGCTGCTTTCACTTCAATGATTGTTTGAGTCTTTAAAGACTAACACAGTAGAAACCCTGGAGCAACAGAGAGCTGAAAGGCTGGTGTGGCTTTCTACAGACAGCTAATAAAACACAGCAACGAGGAACGTCCTGGTCCATCTGTGGGTGACAATCCACTCAAAACCCCCAACGCTGGTGAACAGCGGATCGTTAGGAAACAAGCTTCATGATTCTTAACATGCTTCTTAATTCTCTTGGTTTGCAGAAATGGGCGACAGCTCTTGAAAGCAATCCCAGTATGGCCTGTGGTGAGCTGCAGATGGTGAGAGAGATGCTGACAATTATCCAAGCTAGTTTTATGATAGCAAGAACATCCCTATAACTTTTTCTTGGACACAGTATTAATGTAAGTAATGACAGAACGTGCCCACACGGCACATCATACAGCTTCATCCACACACACCACATGCTGTGGGGGCACAAGGAGTGTGTGTGCAAATATTCTGAAGTCCTAGATAATATTAATACTGGGGTCTATGTGAATGTGCATTAATATTAATACTGAGGTCTATGTGAATGCGTTTTATACGAATACTAAAGTCTATGTGAATGGGTATTAATATTAATACCGAGGTCTATGTGAATGTTTATTAAGACTAATACTAAAGTCTATGTGAATGTGTATTAATATTAATACTGAGGTCTATGTGAATGTGTATTAATATGCTCTTTCTCCCTCTCTTACAATAAAGCCTTGTTAGTAAAAGCTGAGTCAGGGGTCTCTGCGTGTGTGAAATAAAAATTCCAAAAAGGGTGTTTGAACAGCTGCAGCCGCTGAGATAAACCACAGGTTCTGTCTTTTTTTTTAACGGCCCCAACGTCCAATATGTCCAGTCCTGACCTTCCAACACCACCAGCACATGCGGTCAGACCAGTTTCATGTGTTCTTAAATGCAATCCAACATCTCGCCAGCTCCACAGTGTAATCCTGCCACAGTACCAACAAAACTCGCATGGCCCTTGTATGGGAACTTTTGCCCTTGGGTATAAACTATGTGAACTGGTGGGTAAACACTATGAACTGGACAGACTTTTGCCCTTTAGGTAATAGAGTGCAACACAAACGAAAAAATAATGAACATTGAATAATGAATAATGTTCCACACAGACAAACAAATGTTAGGGTTAGGGAGTGGGGAGGGTTAGGCGTTAAGGAGGGTTGGGGAGTGGGGAGGGTTAGGTGTTCAGGACGGTTGGGGAGTGGGGAGGGTTAGGTGTTCAGGACGGTTGGGGAGTGGGGAGGGTTAGGTGTTCAGGAGGGTTGGGGAGTGGGGAGGGTTAGGTGTTAAGGAGGGTTGGGGAGTGGGGAGGGTTAGGTGTTCAGGAGGGTTGGGGAGTGGGGAGGGTTAGGCGTTCAGGACGGTTGGGGAGTGGGGAGGGTTAGGTGTTCAGGACGGTTGGGGAGTGGGGAGGGTTAGGGAGTGAGGAGGTTTAGAGTTAGGGGTTAGGGAGGGATAGGGAGTGGCGAGGGATAGGTAGTGAGGAGGCTTGGGAGGGATAGGGAGTGAGGAGGGTTAGGGAGTGGGGAGGGTTAGAGTTGGGGGGAAAGGGAGTGAGAAGGGTTAGAGTTAGGGGTTAGGGAGGGATAGGGAGTGAGGAGGGTTAGGGAGTGGAGAGGAAAGAGACAGACGTATAAAAGATGAGGTGGCCTTGATTTCTACAAAGGAAAATTGGTCATTGTACAAGTCTTCGACTTTTACTGGAATCAGTGTTGTATAACCATTGTCCTTAACTGTATATCGGCAACACGGAGCACTACACCAAGCTCTAACGTTTTCCAGCTGCTTTAGCCAAAAGACAAATGATTGAAATCTGAGATTAAAAAGTAGAGAAAACAGAGGAAAAGGCAGAAAACAGCTCTGTACAGCCAGCTAAAAAAATCAGACGACGACGCTGACCCACAATCCAGACGAGTCTAATGAACAAAACCTGCCTGCTTACATTTCTTAAAATTGCAGCTTTTGCTCTGAACAGACCCAAAACCTTCAATTACCACACATTTACATTCATCATTACAAAGGGTTTCAAACAGCCCAAAAGTCAAACTAAGGTGGGGACGAAAGGCTGTATGTTCACAAGCTTCTGACTCATGGACATGCTTTCCAAGACGTGAGAAGAATACAGCATAACCTGTTGGCTGCAACGATCAATCAGCCACATATCCATCGCCATGTTAACTACATGTCCAAACATGCATACACATGTACTATATGTCCAAATACATGTACACATATGCAACACCCATTGCTGACATGTTATGTGCGAATGAAATGACGCACAATGACATAGCCATGTGTTCTCTATAGGCAAACCATGACAGTGGCTGATACTGAAGCTTTCACAAATGTGGTACAGTCATAGGATGCCACATTCTAGTAACATAATGAAATGTCTTTGCTGCTAGAGCTGCCCTGGTAATCTAAACGTTCTAAAACTGTAAAATGTTTAGGAGCAACCACAGCTTAGCCAAGCAGTAGCAGAGCACCACATGGCAAAACACATGCAGATATCTACTGGTCTCATTGAAGAGCTGAGAGCTTCAGGACAAGATGGTCAAATCCAAGATGGTGTACATGTCTAAGAAAACTGTGTGATGTCAAGATTCATCTGGGCTGTGAATTAGTGCAAGTATGTTCAATGGAGTGAGGAATCACACTGCACTCTCTAGCAGGACGAATCTGGCTTTAGCAATTGTCCAAAGACCGCTACCTACTAGAAGTTCAGTGTGGTGTGGTGCGGCTCAATGTTCTGCAGAGTGCTCACCTCAACCCCACTTGAACAACTCTGGCATGAACTGGAACTTGGACCACAAGCCAAGCTTTCATGCTCAACATCGAAGCCTGGCCTCACAAAGGCTCTTGACTTAATGGACACAAATTCCCACTCAAAAACACACTCAGAAATCTTCTGAGAGCCTTCCCAGAATACTGGAGGCAGTTACAGCCACAAACAAAAAGGGCAACTCATTATTAATGACCATGGTTAGGAATGAGATGTCCTGCAAGATCATATAGGTGTAGTGGTCAGGTGTTCAACACTTCTGACACACAACAGCAGGACATATCGATCTGCAGACACACACCAAGTTCATCTGCTGAGAGAATGAGAGCATTAACACAGAGCTTCTTTATTTGAACATCATGGAGTGAAGAGATTACAATGGACGGCAGTGAGCCAAGATTGAGCTTGTGCATTGTTATGGTGTGCACAGCCATGTAGAGGGCTATGTCAGGATGGCCACATCAGGATGAGCATGTTTATATCCACAGTACACCGTACCTGGTAGAGAGTACAAGTCCAAGTCAAGTCTCAAGTCAATACCAGGGTAAGCTTAGGGACAGGAGATGGACAATAACTATTTTATATATTAGCTATATTGACAGCTAAGTGGCTAGCATAATCTAAACAAACCTATCCAGATGTGTATTAAGGTGCCTTATTAAGTATGATGTGGTCATTCTAGAGTCTTTGTTTCCCACATTCCTTACACATTGCCGTCCTTCGGCCAGCCGAAGTCATGCCACCCACGTTTGTTTACATTTGACACTTCTCACCGTCTATCGCAAAAGGGGCTGCAAAAGTCAGAACAAATGGCAACAAAGACACAAAGAAAGTGTTTTTTTCTATAACTTGAACACAGTGCCCAAATAACAAACTGACTCTTATTGTTCACGAGTGCAAGTCAAGTTGAGAGTCATTAGGGATGAGTTTCAAGTCAAGTCAGAAGTCTTTTTCTAGGCGACTTAAGTGCGACTTCGACTCAAGTTGCTCACTGGATTCCCCATCTCTGAGCCGTGAAAACTATGTATTGTGAAGATGTAGTGGCTAGACTGTGCAGTAGACACAGACAGACTTGTATTTAACCGCAGACAGATTCCAGGGTTACCACAGAGCCAAAGAAGCCTTGTGTGGATCTGTGCGACATGACACCCCAGTACTGCTATGTGTGGCGCCTCCCTGAATTCTCTAAAAGACTAAATAAAACACTAAACTCCCTTAACAATCTAGTCAGATGAAAATCAAACATTCATTATGGATCTTTGATGTTTGCTGATATATATGCCGGATGAGCATATATACCATGTCAAAATGTTCAAAACATTTATCAGGTCTTAAAAAAAAAGGTGATCAGTGCTTAATGTTGTAATGCTTGATTTCTGAGAGTTCACACAGTTGAAGTTTTACAGCTGTCCCAGACAGACCCCCCCCCCAGCACTGCTCCTTCACAGCAAGCAGCACTTCACAAGGCCTCGTGACAAACGTCATCTGGACAAAGCAGCAAGCAGAGACCAGAGGGCAGAGAACTCGCCACAAATGACTGAGTGAGAAAAAACAGGAAGCATCCAAAATTGAATCTAGAGAGAGACAGAAGAGAGACAGACAGACAGAAACAGACAAACAGACAGAGAAGGTGAGGAAAGAGAGAGAGAGAGAGAGAGCGAGAGGGTGAGGAAAGAAAGAGAGGGTGAGGAGAGAAAAAAAAATGGAGAAACAATCTAATGAGACCACTAGCCCAGCCCATAAGAGCACTAGCCCAGAAATCTTTATATAAATTATATGAAAGTAATGATGTAATAAAAACGGTCAAATCAGTGGTCAAACCTGCAAAAACCAGGTTTGGGCTTGCATCTCAAAACAGAAACTGGATTAAATCTGAGACCATCTAGTCCACATGACCATGCAGATGCTTCAGAGATAGTTCCATATGATCAGCATAGAATCATCTTCCCAGAAGTGAGATCTGGTACTACCTGAAGTGCAGGGTAATGATCTATGAAGAACAGACATACTGTCAACATGTTCTAATACATAAAAATGACCATTGATCATTCATACTGGTTCCAGTTACCCCATCCAAGTCTGGTATAGGAACGTGGCATGTCCTCAGTATGTGGGGATCAGTATGCAGACACTGCATGTGGGTTTGGACAGTAGGGGTTGCAGGGTGCTTCGTGTTTACATGTCTGGAACGTAGTCCTGTTTCAAAACAGGATATAAATATGCCCAAGCAAAACCTAGACGTCCTACGCAAACCACACGTAGAACAAATGCAAAGAGCAGCACTGGGACTGGGACTGGGACTGGGACTGGGAGTGGGGATCAGAGCCTCCTGGTGGTAGTATCATAAACATCATTTTACATCAAATGCCTGGTAACCGTGTCCTCTTCCCCGGTAACCCTGGTAGCAATGTCCTACAACTATTTTCCTGTAACTTTGGTAACCTTGTCCTCTCTTGCCCTGTAACCATGGTAATTATGTCCTGCAACTCATTTTTGCATATCTCTACACATTGGGATGTGTGTGTATTCCCACAAAAACACTTGGAGGAAAAACCCCTTTCACACACAAAACCCCAAAACACAAAACACATCACTTTCACAAGTATCAAACATTAGTACACAATATTTCATATAAATGTCTTCTTGGTTATCTGTCTGCATTTCAGCTACATACTCTTGATTTCAGACAGGGGTGTGGACACTAAAACCAGAGTTATTAATATCCAGGCTGTTTACATAACTCCACATTCCACACTGGATTCATTCTAGACTAAATACTCCAGCTTCAACAAACACCATTTGCACATTCCAGCTCTGTACTACTGTAGCTATGGAAATAAGTCTTGGTAGCATTATTCAAATTACACTGAATATTTAAAACAGCCATTTACCATTACACGTCAAATTAAAATCTAAACGAAATGGTTGAATATTTGACATGTTAAATGGGAAAGAGTAACAGTACTCAAAGAGAAAAAGACAGGGACAGAGAGGAGACACTGAGAGGGAAGGAGACGGAGTGGGGGAGTGGACATGTGAGAAAGAGACGGAACATCTGGAAGTGTCGTCTAGGAGACATGCCGAAGTCCTGAATCACTCTGCTACATCATTTCCTGTATGACCCCAACATGTGGCTACCATAGCGACCTTGCAAACTTACCACCACATACAAATGTCAGCTATAAAAATGCTGCAGCACCGTAAGAATGTAACATCACATCACCACATGAATCAGATTTTACACTTTGCCCCCAGGATTTTTGTAGTGTAACCCTATTAAAACCCATGAAAAACTAAAACCCTTCGAGCACAACCTCAATGGGTCACTTCATGTGGGTCAGTGCTGGAGACCACTCACCAACCCACCAACATGTCAGCACAGAGGAAGAAACCAGAGAAAAGGGGTGGAGTGAATAAACACATGTGGGTGTACAGAATGTCTATATGTGTACATTTCCAACAGCTATCTGTGTGCGCGCGTCTGTGTTTGCCCGCGTGTTCATTTGTACATTCACAAAAATCCAGCTGGAATGTAAATACCAGCAGCATGGCATACCACACACAGCATACAGATCGCATACAGCACAGACCACATACACTATACAGACCACAGCAAAGACCACATACAGCTCAAACCACATACACCATACACATACAGACCACTTACAGCACACCACATACACCACAGACCACCACACACAGACCGCATATAGCACAGACCACGTACACCCTACACATACAGACCGCATACAGCACAGACCATAGCACACCACACAGCACAAACCACAGCACACAGGACACCACAGCACAGACCAGTGAGTTTGCTCACTCATCTTTCTTCATTCTTCCCTCTTTTCTGACTACAGTGCTGACTTCAGATCCACCACAGTCTTATTCTCTCCAACCACAGGCTTGACTGTTGTTCAAGAGCCCCAAACACTCTCTGAAATCTCATCTATTCCACACACTGTTTCACTTTACTCAATATATCCAACCTTTTCAAACTTTCCTTTTCAAACCTTTTCACTTTCTTTCAATAAACAACCAAAGACAATTAACTGAAAACACACATAAGATGGAAGAAAGACAATTACTGGGCTATCTGTGGGGACCGTCACCAAGTACATCACAAGCCTAACATCATGTAGGAAGACAGAACATATCCTTTCAAACCTCCCGACTCACAAGATCTTAACGCAGCGAAGACGCTTCCAGGACTGCTGTACATAACTGTTAATTGATTATGAACAATTATTAACAGTCATAAATGCCGAATTATTTTGGATTAAAATGATAAAATGCAATGATAAAGCTATGTACAACAGTGTTAGTGCCTTTTATATGGGGGAGTTATTACGTAACAGTGAGGATAAAGAGAACAGTTTTGGGCTCTGAGACTCTCCTTATCCAGCGAACCCTTAGACAATGGATAAATGAAGATCCTGAAAGCACCTGATGTACTGAAGCATGTTTGATCACTATGGAGATATGATCAGATGCTTAGCACATTAGCATATTTTTTCGATAATAAGTGTTTACTGCTTGAAGCTATAGAGGATGTGGGGACAAAACTAAGGTCCCACAGTAACCCCAATCCAAAACCCCACTCATAACCCCAACCCCATTGGCTTTTTTTTTATAGAGTTAACTATTTTATCTGATGGATGTAGAGGATTGTAGAGGATGATGTTTCTGAAAGGAAGAAGCAGGAGTATGCAGGGTGGCACACATACCTTAACCCTAAACCCTAACCCCCAAACTTTAGTTTAATAGTGGGTAAATCCAAGGAGACCAATGAAGAGGTAAAGCGGTGTATGTGAATGTAAAATGTGTGCATGTAAAGAGCCTCCTGCTGGTGGCCTGGGCTTACTGCACTGAAACACCCAAGAAGGGAGGAGCCGACCTGTTGACCACAGTGCAGAGCTCAGGTTGTGGCTCTGGTGTGAGGCGAGTGTGCCGTGCTACATGTGCAGCTCCAATAGTTTTAAACGGAATATCTTCATACTTGATTTCTATTAGTAGATTGGGAATTTGTTATTACATATTTGTAGATGTAATGTATTTGTAATTATGCATTTGTAGATGTATTTGTAGTTATTACATATTTGTAGATGTCATGGATTTGTAGAGGTATTTGTAGTTATTACATATTTGTAGATGTAATGTTTTCTTTTATTTCCTGATTTATTTCTTGCCCAGTTTAGTTTTATTCCATTGCAGTAGATCCCTCATCCACAGAAGGTTGTCTTCCTAACTGTGAATCTAAAATCCCATGGGCTATCCACACAGAAGATCCACAAATGAAGCAAAACCGGCCCAAACGTTCCACAGCCAAAGCCTATTATCACAATCCATCCCAGCAGTCCCCGGGCCAAACTGGCTGATCTTACGGTGCAGGCTCAGGGAGATGTTGATGACCCGTTCCTCAGCAAAGCTCTTCAGGCCAGGGATTCTGGAGCACTTGAGCTGAGTGCCGGCAGGCGTGTCGCCCACGTGAATCCAGCAGACCGTTTCCTGGGCGTAGAGGAAATCCATGGCTGTGGTGTGTTTGGTGCTGGTATAGAGGAGGCTGCTGCTGGAGCCGCTGAGAGACGTGGCCTGGATGCTCTGGGAGTTGGCGATGAGCAGGACGGGGAGGCGGTCCACAGGCACTGAGGATAAAGCATAGAATCCTGGTTAGGTCGAGGCTTAGAGTTAGGGTTTAGGGATTAGGGCCAATCTGCTCTGAATTGGGACACATTAATGGATCTTTCTCACAATAATGCTATGCATTCGATCTGTCACGTAGGGCTACGCCCCCTCTCCTCGCTGTCACTCCAGTGTATCTGTTCCTCGTGGTTCTGTTGTTCCTTGCCCGTTAGCCCCGTCCTACTTGTCTGTCTGCCTGGTTTCTGTCTGTCTGCCACGCCCGTATCGTAATGTTCCTCCACTTCATTTCCTTCGGGATTAATAAAGTACCTATCCATCCTATATCCTGTGTCTTGTTAGTTCCATGTACTTACACAGTCCCTGTGTTTCCCTAGCCCTTTTTCGGTTATTCGTTCTCTCGTGCTTTTGTGAATTCAAGTGCCCTGTTCCCGGTATTTATACTCTCTGTTGGGTTATTCTCTGTGCTGTGTTATCCTGACTGGTTTTGTTTCGTGTCTGTCTTGATCATGCCCCTGTATCTGTCAAACCTGGACGGCTCTCCTGTTATGACCCCTGCCCGTTACCACGACTTCGATTATGGAATCCCCTGTAATAAATCTCGCTCTTCTCAGCGTTTGTGTCTGTCCCCTCGCTCCGCAGCACATGCTGCGTTATAGAATAACCGACCCTACAAGACACAGCTGAGGACGATTACGACACGGGCGTGGCAGACAGACAGAAACCAGGCAGACAGACAAGCAGGGTGGGGCTAACGGGCAAGGAACAACAGAACCACGAGGAACAGATACACTGGAGTGACAGCGAGGAGAGGGGGGCGTAGCCCTACGTGACATGATCAAGCTGCTCGTTTTAATCAAGAATGTTTTTTAAAAGTTTAGAAAGTCTATTTCTGAATGTCTGCAAATTTTTTATGTAGTCATCTGTCTGTGCTGATGTGCATCAAGAAAGCATTTGTATTGAGACAAAAGCCTTGGACTTAGCTTGGAGATATTACTCTTGTATGATTCATCATGATTAATCAAGATTTATTAAGAGTAATGGTACTCTTACCATTCTTGGCCTTGCAGGAGCGGTTGTCTGGCTGAGCCAGGTATCCCTCCACACAGCTGCAGGAGAATGAACCCTCTGTATTTGTACATGTCTGACTGCAGGTCCCATACACTGTGCACTCATCAAAATCTGAACAGGAAAATAATACACTGATTAAATTGTGTATTCGTATTATGCATTAAGGACTTATAGGCAACCCAAACTTTTTAAAAACAATTCTTCACACCCTTTTAAGAGAGAAATTTATTTTGTTCCAGTGATGCACTGTTTATAGCACAAAACTGACAGTCTCATCCAGTATTTTTGCCACTATGAATATCCTAACCCTAAACAAGGTGAATACCCTAACCCTAAACACTGTTGAAAGCTTCTTGCAGATTCTCAGAAAACAGCAGTGTACCAATTTTCATTCTTTTCCTATTTATAAAATACTCCCTGTATCTTCTTGGCTTTGGTAAAGTCACCAAGGAGACTTTAGACTTCCAGAATACTTTTCCAGAGTGAAAGTGTGTGTGTTGGAAGAGACGGACCTTTACAGGTTTTCCCATCTTGGCTGATCTCATAGCCACTCTTGCAGTAACACAAGGGACCTGTCCTTGTGACAGCACAGTTGTCCTGGCAACCAGCAATGGTACAGTTTGAAATCAGCTCTGCAAATTCAGACAAAACACAGGGTTATCAAAACATAACAGTTTATCAACACTACAATTATCTGCTTAACTATGCAAAGGAATTATAGAACTATTTGATGCCATTGCTGAGAAAAACGACACTGTAATGTTACAGTAAAGTATCAGAACATGAGTGTGATGTATAATATTTCCAAAGTATAATATTTCCAAGTGCTTGGAAAACGTTCATCAATTCATCAATTATTTGAGGGTGTTACCATCCTCACTGAGCTGTCAAAGAAAATAATCAAAAGTAAAGTGCATTTAAAATTTTAGCCTACAAAAACGTTCTCTGCTTCAACAGTTCATATCTTCTGTGGAAGAAATAAAAAGGGAATCTCCACTCCGAGTTCACATTTATAGGTCCTGCTCATTTATGAACACTCTCTTGGCATTTGTGTGCCTAGATGAGATTTCACACAAATTCATCAACCAAAAGAAAGTAAGAAGAGCTTCAGCTTTGGTATTATTATTATTGTTTATATTATGTTTACATATAAACTCTTTTCACTTGAACCGTATGATTTTGGTTTACCATCACTAACTACTGGTTTATAAACATGGCCATCTCTCCATCATGTTGTTGCCATGTGTCAGAATGGTCAAATAGGAAGGTTAGTCTCAATTGCATTCTCATTTGCCAATATTCTGATCTCAGAAATTTCAAAACCTGCACATACACCATTCCCTACACACACACACACACACACACACACACACACACAAGATTTATGAAGATGTCCTGTCCCTTCTATTGTTCTGCATAGGTTAGGGTTAACCGTAATCCCCAACTCAGGACAGTCTGGACATGAAAACACTTGCCATTAAAAATCATGATGTGGTATTCATCACAACCCCAGTTAATGGGTCAAGATGTGGTTACCATCACAAACTTAGTTGTTGATAGTTCACTCTCAAATTTCTACTCTTAGAAAATAATACAAGAATGTGTGAATAATAAAGAACATTTGTCTAGCTGTACAGTTGTACTGTGCATACAAGTATCAAAATTTTACAGTTGTGTCCAAGTAGCACAGATTTGTTTATCTGCATTTTTTATTATTTTTTTTTTTTTATGGATTTCCTGATCCTGTCCTGCACGTCTGCCGGGCTAGTTAATTACACTTACACTAATTACATTTTTTAACAAGTGGGGTTGTCATTTGTCATTAAACTATGCTGTATTAATTTAATTACTGTATTCACTATACTGTATTCATTTAATTACTGTATTCATTTAATTACCATATTCATTTCATTACTGTATTTCATTTAACTATGCTGTATGAAACCCTCCCCCACTCTGTAAGGTCTGTTCATTTCTGCCGCCTGACCTTGTACTATTATCTAGAGATTATTTGCTTCAGGTTCAGACTTGCTCTAAGGGTTTATCTGAGCTTTATCGTCTGCCCTACTTGTCTGACTGTGGCTGTGCTTGCAGACAACATGCAGTACTTTCCCATAAACCCAGAGAGGTTAAGGTCACATGACCACTGAGACTAGCTCATCAATGGTGACATTAAAAGATTCTAAAAGATTTGGAGATAGTTACCAAACAGTCATACAGCACAATGTTGCTCCACAACCCATATAAAGAACAAGAGACAACAGTCTACCTGAAATACCAGCACAATCTAATGAGTATTCTAATATTTACCAGAAAAATTTAGATTTTACATAGAGGGTTAGAGCCACATAGAGGAAGAGCGTTCACGCGGGGCTAGCGTTCACACATCTCACTCATTCTAAGGGCTGAATGTACTTTAAGTGTTATTGAAACAGCCACATTTCAGCAAGAAAAATTTATTTATCACAAAATCAGACTTGAGGTTTTTTTTCCAAGCTGCACATGTATAGGAGGATTTCACAGGACACAATGCTTACCACCCATCTAAACATTTATATTAGACTGTGACAAATCTCCACATCAACAGACAGATGCGTACACACACACATACACACACACACACACACACACACACACACACACACACAAAATCCATACCAACTCCACATCCAGACACACCACATTATGCTAAGCTTGACCAGACAGGAGTCACATAAGGGCTGTTATTACATACATATCACATAATGTCGAAGAGCTGAGAGGAAGTGGAAGAAAGATAAGTTGCCTGTTTCTAAAGACGCTCTTCGTGAAAGCCTGTTGGCGTTCTGCTCTTAGGCCACCTACCTCTCTATCTGCAGGCATTATCTCTGATTTTACCATCCCTTCTTCATATAATTTATTTAATCAATTTGAGCCGGTATCTCTATCCTCACTGACCAATGTAGTTCAGCATTTACAACCTACAAATTGTTCTACAGATAGCATTCCTTCTCGTCTGTTTAAAGAAGTATTTAGTACAGTGTCCTCCGATATACTTTTGTTTATTAATTCTTCTCTTAGTACCGGATGTGTTCCAGCTGCTCTCAAACATGCGGTTGTACAGCCTCTTATTAAAAAGAAAAACCTTGATCCCTCTGTGTTGTCAAATTTTAGGCCCATTTCTAAATTACCATTCTTATCTAAAATTTTAGAAAAAGTGGTTTTTAATCAGATTCAATCATTCCTAGCAGCTAATGATATTTACGAGAAGTTTTAATCTGGCTTTAAACCTTTACATAGCACTGAGACAGCACTATTGAGAGTTTGTAATGACCTAATGGTAACTATTGACTCAGGTAGCCCAACTATGTTAGTGCTTCTCGATATGACAGCTGCTTTTGATACAGTGGATCATGAGATCCTCTTATCACGGCTAGAGCAGTGGGTGGGTATTACGGGATCTGCTCCTTTATGGTTTAAATCCTATTTAACTGATCGTAGTTTTTCTGTGCAGTTAGGGGAATTCACTTCATCCACCGCTCCCCTTACTTTTGGGGTCCCCCAGGGTTCTATCCTTGGACCGATTCTCTTTTAACTCTATATGTTACCATTAGGGTCAATTTTCAAGAAATATAATCTTTCTTTCCATTTTTATGCTGATGATGTCCAGATTTACTTGCCTTTGAATTCTCAATCTGTTAACCCTGTACAGACATTACTTGATTGTTTGACTGATGTTAAAGCCTGGATGTCTGCAAATTTTTTAAACCTCAATGATAAAAAGACTGAAATTATTATGTTTGGATGTGGCCCAGCAGATATAGCCGCTGGCTCGTTAGGCCCCCTATCAGCAAAGCTACAGTCTTCCGTTAAAAATCTTGGGGTGATATTGGATGATAGGCTGAAATTTGATCGCCAGGTTAGCTCAGTTGTGAAAAATAGTTTTTATCATTTAAGGGTTTTATCTAAAGTTAAAGGATATCTGCCATATAGAGAGTTTGAAACTGTAATTCATGCTTTTATTACTACAAGATTGGACTATTGCAACTCTCTCTATTCTGGCCTTGACCAGTCATTGGTGCGCCGTTTACAGCTTGTGCAAAATGCAGCAGCCCGTCTCCTTACTGGTAAACGTAAACGGGATCATATATCCCCGGTTCTAGCCTCTCTTCATTGGCTTCCAGTTGCTTTTAGAATAGATTTTAAAATGTTAAATGTTTACTTTTAAAGCCCTTAATGGACTAGCCTCTCAATATTTGATAGAGCTTCTTCATATTCATGCTCCTGCTAGACTCTTGAGATCATCAAGTCAGCTTCTTTTGGTCCCTCCTAGAACAAAACTTAAAACCAAAGGTGACAGAGCCTTTGCAGCAGTAGCTCCTAGGCTCTGGAATAATTTACCTGAGCACATTCAATCTGCTGATTCCCTTGAGACTTTTAAATCTTCTTTAAAAACATATTTATTTTCATTGGCATACAATCATAGTTAAGTACATTTTTAATAGATTCTATTTCATTTTAACTGCCTATTTGGGCTATTGTATTTCATGTATTTTATGCTACTGTTATTGTTATTGTATTCTTTTTTCGTTCATTGATTTTAACTACTTGAAAGTTGTAATACTGCTGAATTTACCTTAGCTTTGATATCGCTTCTCATTTGTACAGCACTTTGGTCAACCTCGGTTGTTTTAAATGTGCTATATAAATAAAGCTTGACTTGACTTGGTGCAAGTATGTAACTACGACACAAAAGGCCGACGTACCTCGGCAGTGTGCGCCTTCATCGTTGTCATCGGGGCAGTCGGGGGTGCCATCACACAACCTACTGGCGGAGATGCACATCTCTGTGCCCAGGCACTGCTGTTCATTGGGGGGACATCGCCACGGACGGCTGTGCGGGCCTGCAGGACACACGGGACATTGTCGTTTACAAGAGCAACACGTAGGTTGTTAATGAGTCTTTTGGTAAGTTTCAGACATAATATTATACAATATCTTTACAGCCTATTGATGTTCAACTAATATGGCAGACATCCATAGCATCACATATTTATGAGCGGATATCTTCACCTGTCTGCATGTAAAGATCTGAGACTTCTGTAATAAACATTTCTGTGCTTTCTATTTCAAAAAAATTGAATGGTGTCCCCTGTAAACTGAGAAAGTGGAGTCGCTCCATCTGGATCAAACCAGCAAACGCGAGGCTCCATCTCAGGAACATGCGAGTGCAGCAGTAAAAGCACAAGGGATGAGGTCATATCCTGTTTTCCTTCTGTGTTTTTTTTTTCTTCCCAGTCGAGTGACTAAGGCAGAAGGCTGAGGCAACGTCCCAAACACACCAGACCCTAGCGAAGGATCAACTAGAATAGAGCAAAGAGGATAAGCATTGGAAGCAAAGTAGTGACCCATGCCCACATCACACACCCCAGCAGAACAGCCCCAGCAGGACAGTCCTGCCCCAGCTCCATGTCAATAATCAGTTGAGTAGTGGGTCATATACCCGAACAGTGAGGAAACTAGACAAATGCAGAGCCATAAGTTCCAGTATAGATTCTAAAATACACAAGTGAAACTGCAAAGGGGCCGCCTGCACCATCTCTCTGTGCCTGTACCATCTCTCTGTGCCTGCACCATCCCTCTGTGCCTGCACCATCTCCTCCTCTCTATTACTCTGTCTCATGTTCAAACTCAAATCTGGTGGCTCATTTTGTAGTAACACATGGAAATAAACAAAGAAAGGAAGGTTGACACTGCACAAAAAAGAGTAAGACGGAAAGTGGGAAGGAAAAAATGGGAGATGAGACAGCTGAAGAGGTGACATATGGAAAAATGGAGGGAGGGAATGAGACAGAGGAGAGAGAGAGACAGGAGAGAGAGAAAAAAATGGAGAAACAGTCTCATGAGCGCACTGGCCCAGGCCACGAGAGCACACACCGCTCTGGTTTTCACTGGCATGACTTCAGTGAAAAATGCACTAATAATGGAGGAGAGGCACTAATAATGCATTAATAATGCGAGAGAAACAGGGGACCTCTTTTTTTTTTTTTTTTTTTTTTTTAACATGTCTTGTTCAGTCATGAAGGGAAGCACTAAAGCTCATTCAGTTCAGTCACTCATTCTAACAGAATCCAGCTTAGGGTGGTGAGTTTCCATCGCAAGCAATGAATATAATGCATGTAATGCATACAAGCAGACCCAGCAGCTTATATACACCATCCTGAACACCCTTAACGAAGAGTTCAGAGATGAGCAGCAGAAACCACTCAGCATCAAATTAACTATATGCTGAATTAGACAGGGATGAAAATTTAAATGCCCTACTGCTACAAATATGCCTAATTGGTATATTATATTATTTATTATTATTCTATTGTTATTATTATTAGGATATTATTATATCTAGGTTATAGCTTGTCTTTTTACATGTCTGTATTAATTTTGAACATTTCATGTTATTCACGCTAATAGAATAAGCCTGCTCGTTGTGCGTCGGGAAACTTGCTCATTGTCAACCGAAGTATGACGTTCAACTTCAGCGAAAGCATTAATTTTGCAGTGCAAAGGCTACAAAATAAAATTGACACAAAGGTGTTTATAAACACGTTTATTAAAAGTTGAACAACAAAACGAAGCCACAGCTTATGAATGGCTATGGTATTTACCTTTTTTTGAAAAAGCTTTAAAATAAATGGATTTCACTATGATATCACAGCAGAACAACAAACGAAGGAAAGAATAATGAATGAAAATATAATAAGAGCAAGAAAAATATAAAACACACAAACAGAAAGCATGACTTCCCAAAACGCACTAAACTGTAATAACTTAAAATGTTAAGAGGGCAGACATTGTGTAGCCTATTCCAACACGTTTACATGTCAATGTTTCTGGCCAAAAAAGCAAACATGTTGACCTTCTCTGGCTTTAATAAGCTGTGGACTGGGGTGACCACACTACCCACGGTGCTGAAAACTCTTTCTGAGTGCGTGCTGGTAGCGCATATGCAGAGATATTTTCGTGTGATTTTTGCCATTAGCAGAAACCTGCTCTTGGCCATTCAAAGGCAGTGGAAGGTTTTTTCTCTCCTGACACGTTAAAACCTGGGTAGAATTATCACCATATAGCTTATTTTATACTCCTGTTCTTTTATAAATCATTATGTTTGTATATAGTAGGCCCCTTTTAAATTTGGTCATGACGACTCCCCCCAACGATATCATCGTCCATCGCAATGTTTCACTGAAAATTGCCAACTAAGGAGACATCGCCCAACCCTAGTTCATAGCTTATAGTTATATACCTGATTTGATAATTTTCCGTACAATCCCTGCTAAAGTTCTAGGTGAAGGAGACCTAAAGAAGGTCAGTGCATGTTTGTGGAAAAACAAAAAAGTAGGCATGGCATCACGATGGTTACCATTCATCTTGATGGTGGGTCATAAATGACATAAATCAATGAGTTTGGCACAACCCTATGCTGAATCATTGATTCCAGTCAACTGAATCATTGTGAATATTCAAAAGTAAGGCTACAGAACCCAGTAGTCATATAACAGGCAGATCATGACTTTTATGAAGGTAACACAGTGGGTAAACCAAGACCGTTACTCAGTCAGAACAGTTCTCGGTCAGCATGACCTACACATCCAGATTCCGCAAACAAACAATGAGCTCAGATGAGTCAGGGACCCTGTCTGTCTGCCACCACTACTAATTTGTAGCCCAATTTAACATGTTTGTTACTCGTGTGTGCAGTGAGGTGGCACCAAATGTGTACAGAATGGAGCTCGACGAAAGGGCTTTACATCCATTAGCTAAACCATCAGGGAAAAAACTCAAACTCTTGTATGCATTTTGACACTACTGTGGTGGGTTTGTGTCTTGGGGACAGGGGGTTGTACTGTGAACACTTAGCAGCAACATGTGCCCAGTTCTTAAGTCTCTTGCAATATGAGGTCACCAGGGGTCACGCGACATTCCTGAAGGGTTAGGAGAAGATCACCCAGTCTGGACTGTTAATTTTGTTCAGGGGTCATATATGCATGCAAGGTTTTGAGACTCAGAAAGCCAGAATAAGAGTCACATGACGATGTCGATCCCAGGAGGAGGTGGAGACTGTGACACAGCCCACATTTCATGTCTGAAATTC
This sequence comes from Brachyhypopomus gauderio, assembly GCF_052324685.1. Taxonomy (NCBI): domain Eukaryota; kingdom Metazoa; phylum Chordata; class Actinopteri; order Gymnotiformes; family Hypopomidae; genus Brachyhypopomus; species Brachyhypopomus gauderio. Next base: position 25,521,660 of record NC_135211.1, on the reverse strand, counting down.
ACACTAAGCAGCCAGTCCAAAAATCCATTTTCTTTGGAAAAAGAGAGGTAGAGGAGCAAGATTTTACAGACACCTGAACAGAATCAGTTCATCTGAACAAAGGCAGTTCTGAACCAGTTATTTTACAAGACTGTTTCTGTAAATAACATTTTCTAGCATGGCTAACTAAGAAATCACATTTTGTTATCATCACACGTGAGCTGTGAGCAATTCCCCCGATGGCTAGATAAACAGAAGTCTCCAACTTGACCCAAGTAATTTTCCCAAACAACCGTGGAGTCAATCGGTGCTTCATCTTTCAAGTCTAAACACACATTGATAGTCATCTACTTGCAAGCAGACAAAAGCCGTTAGGCTGTACAAGGCTTCAGAAGGTAGCTACCTTGAGGCATGCCAGAAACAACTTGTATAAAAACGTTTATAAAAGTCACACGCATACACGCACGCATGAACACTTGAAGGCGTATTTATATAGTACCTTTCAAGGAGCCTAAGGTAACTTTTCAATTAACATTTAACATACACAGCTTTTACATCCAATCACATGCCGAGGAGAAGCAGCAGCCAATTACAACACCCAGGACAGAGGAGCATCCACACGTGGAGACACAGACACACTCACTCACATGACCATAACTGTATTTGTGCAGGCACCACTGGACATCCACGCATGTATATATATTAATGTATTTATGGAAATGACAGTTACTGGAACCCACATGCAGCCAGAGTCAGTCTGGTGATTCTCTATTAATGTGACGTCTGCAGGCTGAGCTCAGGGGATTCATTTTTGCTGAAATATCTGGTAGCTTCTGAATCCCAAGACTACACTTAGTGCTCCTTAAGCCTCTTGGATTAGGGTTAAAGGTCAGGGTTAGGGTTAAGGGTTAAAGGTTAGGATTGCCCTAGGTTTAAGGTTTGAGTTTACCCTCTTGTCATTCATACTGATTCAGGTTATTATATAACAATATTACATAACACCCATTTGGAGTTTAGGCCCCCCGCATCCTACCCAATGACAGAATAAGAGGTCTGTGTTTGCATCCTCAGCATAAGGCCTGGTGCCACCATGCAACTTCCACCCCAAATACACACACTCCCACTCCCACACACTTTGAATCCTATTTTCGCTCTCTTTTTAGATGAATAGGAGAGATCCATCAACATCTAGAATAACTACAGGGTAGTGTAGGGCTGTATGGTAGTGCAAGAATGCAGGGTAGTAGGGTTGTAGAGGTGTATGGTAGTGTAGGGATGTATGGCAGTAGGGTAGTGCAAGAATGTAGAGTGGTAGGGTTGTAGAGTAGTATGGTAGTGTAGGGATGTATGGCTGTAGGGTAGTGTAGGGATGTATGGCTGTGGGGTAGTGTAGGGATGTATGACTGTGGGGTAGTGTAGGGATGTATGACTGTAGGGTAGTGTAGGGATGTATGGCTGTGGGGTAGTGTAGGGATGTATGGCTGTGGGGTAGTGTAGGGATGTATGGCTGTAGGGTAGTGTAGAGATGTATTGCTGTAGGGTAGTGTAGAGATGTATAGCTGTAGTGTAGGGATATAGGGTAGTAGGGCTGTAGGTTAGTGTAGGGATATAGGGTAGTGGGGCTGTAATTTACAAGGTTAACAAACAACTAACAATAATAACTAAAGGTTAGTGTAGGGATGTAGGGATGTATGGCTGTAGGGTAGTGTAGAGATGTAGGGTAGTAGGGCTGTAGGTTAGTGTAGGGTTGTATGGCTGTAGGGTAGTGTAGGGATATAGGGTAGTAGGGTAGTGTAGGGATATAGGGTAGTAGGGCTGTAGGGCAGTGTAGGGATATGGGGTAGTGTAGGGTTGTAGGATAGTATAAAGATGTATGGTAGTGTAGGGTAGTAGGGGTGTAGGTTAGTGTAGGGATGTAAATGGGCCATATTTTGTCAATTGTGATTTTTCACTGCAATCTAAATTTGTCCTCCGCGTTTTACCCATCTCTGCAGTTAGAACACACACACACACACACACACACACACACGTGATTACTAGGGGACTGTGGTGCACACGTGCCCAGAGCGGTGGGCAGTCCTAGCCCGGCTTGGGGTTAGGTGCCTTGCTCAAGGGCACCTCAGTCATGGCCTCAGGTCTGGTAATTGAACACAAGACCCTCCGGTCACAAGACCAGTTCCCTAACCACCAGCCCATGACTGCCCCTACACTGTAAAAAATCTTTGTTTGCTTATGTTCTGTGAATATAAAAATTTATGTGGGCAAAGCATGAAACATAAAAATAGTTACTCCAAAAACAAAAAACGAGTTGTGCCATCAGCTGCTGCATTTTTACCATTCAACTTAATATTTTGTGTTCAGTGAATGAGCATTATGGTTCTCAGTCAACATGTCAAGTCCAAAGTAAAAAACTGTGTTGGGCGAGCAATAGTGGTAGTGGTGAAACTAATGCGCATGCTCGAGAGAAGATTTTCTTGGCGCCTTCTGCACCAAAACTAAAATGAAGACCCAGCGTTTCACCATTTATCTAGAGGACTTCAAACATTCACTGAGTGAAGTAAATGTGGATCTTTACTAAGCTAACACAACTAACTTGGTGGTGTTTGTTGAGTTTGAAATTTGAACTAGGTCGTATTTTAACATATTTTCCAAACGTATAGTTATCAAAACTAGAGCTAAGCCAACAAGTTGTTTTTCAGTGTTTAACTTTGCTATGAGTTTAGTAATGTTAGTGTTAATACTGTTGTGGTTGGCAAGGACAAGCTACCGATTAACGGTTAATTAACCGTCACGCGTTAACTGTCCGTTTGGAATTTAACTACCTCACGTCGGCAAACTGTTAGCATGCGGACTAACGTTAGCTACCTAGCTAGCTAGATCTGCGTAGTAATTAAGCATTTGCTGAAGCCCAATCGATTTCTAATTAAGTACTTTTTTTAGATACTTTTTCCAACCACATACAGCTCCGCGGTCAGTTCTCCCGTTTCCCTGGATGTGTGTTGTATGCGTGTTAGTGTCCCCCCTCCCTTAGAACCAGTGTGTTTTTGCCGTTAGCGTATTGCTAATAAATTAGCATTGAGCTAACGTTGGTGTCATGGCTCATTCTTGTCCTCCTGACTCGACGACGTTTCAATTTTTATTACATTTATAAAGCAGCTCTCATATGCCTGTTTGGTAATATTTTATGTTTACTTCTTGACATGCAAATAAAATGCACAATTACTTAATTATATTCTGTATATTTTGAATTTACTTCATAAAGCATAAAATGTATAGTTCAGGCAACTTGGATACTAATGAATAATTACCTGAACTAAACAATTGTAGCTGGAACAACATAAAACATTTTGTTGGACTCACTAGGTGTATTTGGTTAATATATAACATTTTGTTGGCACAACTTATTTTCTTTAATTAGACTGAATTCTGTAGTTGTCAGCAGAACTTAAAATTTGCAATTTGCAGAGCTTAAATTAGACCAACTAAAAAAATTAGGTGCAACGGGTCACTAAGATTTTTTTTAATTGGTGAGACTTGAAATTTTTTACAGTGTATGTATGGCTGTAGGGTAGCGTAGAGATGAATGGCTGTAGGGTAGTGTAGGGATATAGGGTAGTACACTCTCAGAAAAAAGGTACTGTTGAGGTCCAATTTTGTTCCTCAAGGCACATGAAATTTAAATGTACCCTCACAAGTACAATATTGTTCTTTAAGGTTGAATTTTGCATCTTTAAACCTCACTAAAGGTGCAAAACATATATTTTTCAAGTAGAGTACTTTTTGTACCTTTTATTAATGTAATTAAAACATTAATACCATACTCATATACTAAATTGCTATTTATATTTCCTTGTGATGTTTGTGTTTTGTGTGTCAAAAACCACCACCACATGTTATATGCTACATTACTATGCTATCTCACTTAAAATACAAGTTGGATTCATAACATCACAAATTCTTAAAGATTCATACAAGGACTGCATGATTTTTTTTTTGTTTTACACTTACTTTTATTAGTAGCAGTGAGTTTTTTCTGTTATGGACCCTTTACTTTGAAGTTATTTAAAATATTTAAAATTTTAACAGACAAGCAGGCAAAAAGTAAAAAAAGGTTTATGTCTGCAGTGCTGATACATTTGATGTGAAAAGGGAATTAGTAAATTAGTAATTATTATAAATATAAACTTTTTTCAAGTGCTCCATATGAACCTATTCATTTTGAACTCATTTGTCAGGAACCCCTCTGATGGTCAAAAAATGCATAAGAGTTTCTTCTCTGGATAGTGATTGGGGGACCTAGTGCATGAACTAATAAAGTTCGCAATTAATGTTACTGAAGAGGAGGCAAACAAATTCAAGGGGAAGTGAAATTTGTGATGCTAATATAACCATATTTGTTTTCTCTGTGTACGCTATAAATAGTAAATTCGAGCTGCTAGCTAGCCAACTACCTAATTAAACTATGTAACACTAAGCTAGTTAACTAAAATTTCAGAGTTTGTATATGCAACTTGAGTTATAATATCATTATACTAGCTAGTTAACTAGTTAATTAACATGTTTTTTTCATATTTGTGAGGTTCTGCGGGATAAGCCAAAAAAATTTGGGTTAGCGTTATTTAGCTAGCACTAGGTTAACTAACTTGCAAGCTTTGTTAGTTAGCTAACTAGTTAGTGATGCGCTTTGATACTCTCCCACCTTAGTGCAGCATGTTTGTTGATGCAAATGAAAACATCACCAATCTTGTCTTTAACCTTTTATTAAAAGCAAGTAAAAAAATAGAGACCTCTGGGAGTACACAAGAGTGAAAAGCCACTCAGTGTGTAACTCTGAACCAGTCCGCTTCTGTCTCCATTTTATAATGAACCTGAGTGAGCCCCCCCTGTTGGAATTCATCGAACTCTGCCTGTTCTCCAAAAACTTTTGTTTTTGCCTGTTTCTTCACAACATTTTAGGTGGGAACTGCGCAGTACGACAGGGGTAGGTGTCGCTAGGTTAGCTAAGCTAACTAGGTTAAGTGCTACGTTTATTTTGTCTATAAGCTAGTAAATTCGAGTTGTTAACTAGTTAGTTAGCTAAAACGTTTTATTGTTCATATTTCAATAAATTGAAAACTGAAAGTTAGGTAAATAAATAAAAGAAGATATTAGTTTTAGTGTTGAATAATATTTGAATGTACTCATTTATCAATACTTTTTCTCACAGGCTGAAAAAACACGTTTTAATAAACATGTGAATGAAAAGAAATAGGCAAAATACAAATGTTGAAGCTGTGGATTGTGGTCTCACAGAATCTATGATTTCATATCTCGGAGTGTTCATTCAAAAAGCAAGCCAAGTTTCACAGATTTGTGTGACAGTGGAAAGAGATTTTGACATTAACACTTGAACCTGTGTCTTCGGAGTGTCATTTGCAGTCTTCAACTGAACCAAGGCATGTGTTTCTAAATCATGGGTTAAAGCAAGAAATTTTCATTTGACTGAAAAATTTTCCTGGCAAAAGACAATGCCAGCAATTACTGACAATGTGGTGTAGTTGGGACAAGGCCTCTTTTGCCTAATTCTACACAATAAACACATTTATAAGGTATATTTATCTAAACAGCCTGTGTAAGGAGAGAAGAGAGAATCTATGAAGCGACAAAATGCAACACCTGAGCAATAAATGTACATAAATGTTTATATAATGGAGTTATCTGGGGGTCCTCTTCCAGAAAATTATTTAAAGATCAAGTCAAATTTAGTGAATCCTGGTGAGTTTTAAAAAGGTATGAAGCTCTTTTGTTTTTATCAGATTCACTATCGCAAAAACATAAGCCATAACATTACCTGCTTTAAGTAGGTATGTTACAAAAAAATTAAATGTCCAAAAATGGCTATTTAAATCACACCACTGGATAGAGCTTTTAAATACAAACAGAACAACACGGGTTCAAACAGAACCAACTGTATTCTCCGACTGTATTAAAGCTAAATGAAGAAAAGTCTGTGATCAGTGGAGAGATTCTTCAGTATAAATAACTATAACTTCTATATTTCACTACAAATTCAAATAAAAATTGAAATGTAGTCAGTCAGTCACTTTACAGTATGGACATGGAATATTATAATGGAATGGAATATATGGAATATTATAATATTCAAAATGAATGAACAAATGAAAATTTTATGATTACCAGAATTATTTATTAATTAATTTAAAGATTAATCATTATGATGAAATGAAAAAAACTACATTTCTATTAATTCTGAAAAAATGCTGTAACCTTGAAAGTGATGTACAAAAAATGAAAATGGACCTTGAATGTGACGTAAAAGTGCTTGAATTCCACCTTTTAAAGGTGTATGAGCCCTGCAAACATGACTTTGATCGTTGCGCTGAGGCGCAGCACGCTCGCTTACAAGGTGGAATTCAAGCACTTTCAAGGTCCATTTCAATATTTCCCAGCACATTAAACTTAATAAAGTTAAATATTTATACATATACTCGAAATGATTTGAAATAATTCGCTTTTTTATCACATTATTTAATGGTGGTTTATTTTCAAAAAGCCCAATCTTAACGTCTTCACGTTCCCTCATGTTTCTTCCTGGAATTACAACGTAATACAGGAGAACAGTTCAGTCAGACAGATATTTGTTGTGAAATGAAGTAGTTACAATTTCAAGCATTTTGAAGTACTTTAGCCTAAATTCCAGCACATTTCAAACCTGGAACACAATGCAACATTAAAATTCATCAGGTAAATGTTCATTCCCCTATTTTTGAGGGGTGTTTCTTTATACTACCACATATCATTTTGGACAACACTGCAAAGACGCGCCAAGTAGCCTCCGCCGTTCGTGCAGGTTTGCGGAGTCACGTGCTACAGTCACTCGCAAAAGTATAATCCAGCCAGGCAGGAGGGAGGTAACTTTTCTACGTAATGTCCGAAAATCTGAAGGCGGGATGACCCGCAAGTCAATCAAGTGACACCGCCGTCATCCATCCAGTGCTGATGATCCAGTGAGAGGATCATATTTCGGCCACAAAACAGATAGCATGCGCGTGTGTGTGGTTTATTATGATTTGACGGATTTTTCCCCCAAAAATATCAAATGACGGAAATCCGTCATAGTGACGGAGAACTTAACCCATGTTCTAAATGTACTTGTTTAAATCAAACCATTCATATGCAGTACTTTAGGTAAATAAGGGTTTGGGAAACACTCTTTAATTACAATCAATCTTAAGTACAAGTTATTGATGTTCTTAGCCTTACGAAGCTTTTGGAAACCAACACCTGGTCTGGTCATTTTTTGCTTCTTATGTTGTCATTGTGGCAACATAAAAATGGCACAGGCAGTAAATACAATGTTGGATTTATTTTTGCGCCTTGCATTTTTCCATTTACATATTTACAGATATGTAAGCTATACATATGTTGTAAAGACAAGCTAAACCAGCCAGAACCAATAGCATTATTTGTGACCTAGCTAACTGCTAAGTGCAAGCCCAATGTTTGGTAAAAGCAGTTTTCACTGTGGTTACCTCCAGTTAACAATATTGAAGAAATTTTGATATTGAAATTTGACATGTGCTAATGCATATTGTGACTTGCGTATTTCTTTTATTCATTACAGTAACAACAGTCCATCCACAGTTTTTCCTGCAATTTTTGTTTTTGCCAAATTCCTTAAAATTGTTCAGACAAAACTGGACCAAAAACAACCAGAGAACTTGATATCTTCAGATGACCACAAGATCATAAGAACACTGTATGAAAGCATGGCACAGCACAGCATGTAGGTTTTTTTTTATTATAAACTATGTAGCCTAAGATCTTATTGCTTTTTAAATCTACTACATTTTATTTGTCTAATTTGTCTGTCTTGTTTTAAATGATGCTTTGCAGGTATCCATCCACAAATGAATATATTCAAGTCTGTAAAGCTCTCATTTTGAAATACCCATTTCTGAAGGACAAAGAAGGGAACGGATACGTGAGTTAAAACATTTGTAATATATGTATAATATATATTATTAATATTAATAACTTCTTGTTTGTGAGATTTATTTTCAATTTGTTTGGGTATTATGTTTTCTATAGCACACATGGCACATGTCTCTAAAAAGTAAGTTCAAATTTGAGAGGACTCCCCTGGTAGATGACGAAGAGGTGAAAAGTATAAAACAGGAATTTGGGTTTTCCAAGAAGCCCCATCAGCCTGCAAGAAGCACATGCAAACAGATTAGGAAGTCCTTGGTGAGAGCTTTGTGTTTATTATTGACTTTAATAGACCCTAAAGTGTACACATTACCAGTGTTTATCTCTCAAGATATACACAAAGTGGGAGTAGACTTATGACAATTTCATGATCAATTTGTTGAATGTATTGCCTCAAAGTTTAGCTGATTTTGATATTGTTTCATCACATGTCTTTTTGCATATAAGTGAACTTGACATACTTTATCCAGTCACACAGTCATTGGATTAATATTCATTTACAGAATGTAGGGACTGCTGGGTTAGTGCTCGACATAAACCTAGCTAATTTTAAAAGCTAATTCCAACCAAATGGAACTGTGGTATAATCACAATAATACACTTCAAATATCATGTTTAGCTGAATAAACATGTTATCAACCCCTTTTAATGTACAGTAGGCTTACAAATTCATGTTTAACTGAATAAACCGTTGAACACGAGTAGCCTACATTTTATTGAGCATGTTTTTTTTCTTCAAGTATCAAAGTAGAACAGCTTTCTCAAGCAGTCATTGATGCATTTTGGAAACAGGAGATGAGCCCCTGGTCTAATGCACCCTCTGTATTAAGGCAAGACACTACAGGTGAATAGGGTAAAAATTTTATCTAATAGCAATCACCATGAAACTTACCACATTGATTACTGACATTAAGAGAATAACTTTTTGTATTACAAGTTTTCTGAAATTTTACATTTAAATATGCAAATTAGGCATTTGCTAATTTGCATATATTTCAAGAACAGAAATCTGAACAATGCATAATGTCAGGTTCAAAATTCTTGTTTCATTTTGTTAACATTAGAATCAAAGGTTTTTACAGAAGGAATTCTGAAGGAATCTCTTTTTATTGCTTTATAAATCAGAAAATACTGTCATAAGTAAAAAAAAAAATCAACTTTCGCCATGTTTTTAGGCATAAATTGTTAGATAATTCAGGCTATAATTGATATATGAAAAATTCCCTCTGTAAAAACCTTCTAAATATAGATATTAATAAAACTGGAAAGTTTCATATATATGTAAGTGCAAGTGAACTGGAGATTTCTGGCTCAGAGTATAAGAAAAAACTCATTTTGAGAAAACGGCCTTCAAAGATATATATTTTGAAATTTCATACATTTTTATTGGAAACCGTTATTCACATCATCAATATCTTATCATATCATTAGCAACAATAATCTAGAGCATCTCCAACAATAAAAGGACAACTAACAGATATATAGAACAATGTAATGACTAATAAAATGGAATCAAATAAAACGGAAACACATGAACACGCATACTGCAACCTGTAGAACAGCCACCCTAGATGGTTGAATATCTATCCTGCACAATAGTTACCCAGTCCTAACCTAGTCCATCCCTGCTCCATATGTAGGTCCCTCACCCTTTCCTGCTGATGTCTTTTCAGCTTCTTAGCTGTGCTCAGAGTCTTGCGCCTACGTATTGCACTGGCAGATGTAACAGCCTCTGCTTTAGAAATTCTGAGCATATCAGCTTTTTCATTGCATTGACTGTTATAATTGTAGTCTGCAGCCACAATCTCTCCATAACAGTCAGCATGGCAGAGGCACCTTCATTAAAGGTGGAGATGGCCATGCTTGCTGCTGCCTCAACCCTGCATTTACCAACAAAGACTGTTTTTGGACACCGTGCCCATATAACAGAGTTAAGACACTCGTTGTTATTTTGAGTGCCTCCATGTTGCATTCTTTGTAGCAGGCTGTCACTTGACATGCGGTGATACACAGGGATGAGCTTCTTCCCCACCTCTCGTGCTAAAAAGTTTCCTGCGTGGTGTTTATGACTAGCAGGTGTTTCTCCATTCTCCTCTGCTTTCCTGTACCAGCACCAGGAGGGATTACACCTGGTGTGTAAGGGGTTTTCATCTGTAGACATGCAGTGGAGGAGACCTGCCCATATTGCTGCCTTCATCTGTTCCAGTGATCCCAGGTTATTAAGAATTGCCCCCCTGTAATAATTCTGTAATGTTTTACATTTATTTGCAGTCGGCTTCCCCACACCCTTCCCTCCTAACTTCCCCTGAGCACTCAATTTCCTTAGTGCTGTACCCATTCGCTTGTGGGCATGATTGACACACTCCAATTTTACAACATTGTGCCCAGAATATGGATTCAGTGCGACCACCTCCCTAAATGCTGCACTGTCTCCATCTGATAACATCTCAGTGTACCGCAGCTGTTGGCGATTCACAGACCTGGCCCACATCCTCTTTGCTGATTCTTGCTCCATGGCCTTACTCGATCCGGTGAAGTTCTTAGCACAGTCATGGTGTTGGTCTCTCCAGCTATCAAACTCCTGCTCTGTTATTTTTTTTATCTCACTTGGCATTTTCCTTCAGGGCACATGCATGACAATATGAGGATATGACCTCATAGTCTATCACAAGTCCTGTAAAGAGGTCAATGCACACACCGATTTCATAATGTGAACTGAAGCCTCTTTCATGCCAAGTGCCATCAAAAGACACACTTATATTAATAACTGCATCTGGATCCTCCCTCAGCAGCTGTGCGACATCTGGGTCTACTTCTGCATAAGCCTGTCTGACCTGCTCCCTGGTCCTGTGCAATGACTCCAGCCCTCTCTCAATTTCTGTCACTAAAATAAAATACATAGGATACCACTACCTGTGCATCTCCTCAGGTTTTATTTATTTTTTATGTCAACAAATCACAAATTATTAAGAATATGCATTATTATTATTATTATTATTATTATTATTATTATTATTGTTGTTGTTGTTCTGTGGATCAGATACTTGTCTCATCCATCTCAACCCTGTTCCATACCTGTCACTCTCTTGTCATGTCTCTGATAAGTTTAAGATGAAGGCCAGGGATCCCCAACACCTTGCTGATTTTTTTTAGTCCCGCGTATCCTAACCCTAATTCATGTGCTAAGAGCACCATTCGCACGTTTACATCAAATGCAACGTCGTTCCTAATTTCATCTTGAAAACGGGGAGATGTATAAATAGTTTTGCGGTACTCATCTCTTTTGCACAGACTGCAAACTAAAATTAAATTGCTGCAGAACCCGTGGTTCTGCGGATCAATATTAATTTTAAGGCCTGTACTGCCACAATTAGGACAAATTAATCCATTTATCAATTCATTCAAACGCGCGACGTGCACTATTAGCCACTGCTGTGTTGCGCAATGGTCTGCCCCACTATCTAAAGACTCCTGATTTCCAATGGACAGTTTACGCATCGATGCACTTCCTGTAGGCATTTTAGTATCTAATTTAGCAGGTTTTCTCTTATATCTTGCAAGCGACAGTTGTTGTCGTCTTTTTTGAGAAGCTTTGCAATGTACTTCTTTCGGCATTTTTGCAGTATAAAGATAGCGCTAAAGCAAAACCAGGAAGTGTGAGCGCTTGTGACCACGTGACGCTTTTGCACAAATCACGTAGTCAGAAATCGACACCAGCCAATGAGATTTCAAGTTTGCATTTAAATCCCCCTTGTTTCTTTCACGATTAGTTGCTGATAGAAAGGAAATGACCATATTTGGATCTGACAGCCTTGTGCAGGAGAAAGAGAGCTTTCCAACGATACCCGTGATGACAGGGTACTGATAACGGGAGCGGCGTTTCATGCTCCGTAAGAACGCTAACTTTTTGTCAATTTAGGGAAAATCTACAGGCGCAAACAGACAAACTGTAAAGAAATAAACACCTAAATGTTTATTTTGGACATTTACTTTCCAATATTCTGAAAGAAGACATGTTACGGAATCAAAATAGCCTAAAATGTCAAAATTGACCAGTGCATGATAAAACGATGTTTTTGCCTGCCGTGTCTCGCCTTAAGAAACCCTATCTCAAAAACTGACTTTTAGTCATTACTTGGGTAGCACGCATATGAGCCATTTTAATATAGATTAATCTAGATTAATTTCAAGATTTCAGTGAGATTAATCTAGATTAAAAAAATTAATCTATGCCCACCCCTAGTTTTCATAAATCCTATATTTGTTAAAGGTTAGACTAACTTTGATAATTTAAAAACTGATTGTATTTTGTTCCAGATTTTGAGAGTGTTTATCCCTTTTACACTCTATATATCAGGGGTCGGCAAACTATGGCACGCATGCCACCATTGGCACGCCGAGGCATAGTCACTGGCACGCGACACACTGGACAAGCATCAGCAAAAAAATATATAATTTAATATAAATTATTATATTAATGGATTATACTTTCGCGAGTGACCGTAGCATGCGACTACGCACGCACACCTCGCGCGAACGGCAGAGGCGTTTATACTTGGCGATCGATCGCGATATAATACTTAATTTGTGTCCATTTACACACACCCCCCCCTTGGTCAACAATTTAAACTCGCCGCCATAGTGGCACACTCATTGACTGGACATGTTAAAGTTGGCACTCCATGTCTCAAAGGTTGCCGACCCCTGCTATATATCCTCAGAATTGTAAGCCATTGTGAACAAGAATGTCTGGGCTATCCTTACAGATGAGGTGTTTTCTGTTTGTTTTTTTTTCTTCTCTATGATGTTTTATCTGGTTCTTCTGTTTTCTTGTCCCCTTGTTTTTCAACCTTCATCATTGCCATCAACCATTATCATTGCTTTGTATTTGTTACTATAATTCTGTAATTATGGTAAATGTTTGAAAACAAATAAAATTTGAGTTCCAAAAAAAAAATACCGAAACCCATTGAATGAGAAGGTGTCCAAACTTTTGCCCTGTATATTGTGTGTGTGTGTGTGTGAGAGAGTGTGTGTGTATACTTAATTATTTTTGTTGATTAGCTGCATCAGGAAATAGGTTGCCTGCATGAAGCAATCAATGTGAGTTGTCGCTTTCAATCTGGATTTGGACATATTGTGTCAAGTGTTCCGAGGCTGACTACAGGAAAATCGCCCTTAGCAAAGCTACACACGGAGGCAAGAGAGGATGCACTCAATGAGGATCTTTCTAGTATGGGATCTTAATCAGTTTTTATGCCATTATGTTTCATCCATAAAGTATTTTTTTGTTGTTCTGCTTTAGCAAATAATTTCAGCTCTTCTGACGTTACCGGCCTTGTTCATCATGCTTGGAGAGGTGTGTTGCTTGTTTTCTTTAATTTAATACAATTTTATAAAGGTTAACTTAAAAAATGTTATTGTTAGTCCTAAAAAACTAAAATTTTACTTTTTTGAGTCATATCCATTGTTGTCTAAACTGATATTCTAGGTTGTGGGATAATGGTTAAAATGAGAAACCATTTTAGCATTTGAGCATATTTAATTGTTACTTCGAGTAATGAAGGTATTGCTAAGCAATAGGGGTGTAACAGTACACAGTATTCATGGTTCGGTTTGCACCTTGGTACTAACCTCATGGTTTGGTATGATTTCGATACAGTGGGAAATGGTTTATTTTGAACAGAGAGTTGTGAAACTTGTAGAATGCACCAAGTACCATTTATATATCCCAGCACCCCATGTGTAAACTGATGTTGTATTCTTTTCTAATCTGAAAAGCATGAGGATGTCTGAAACTGTACGCAGAAAAAGTCCTCACTAGGATTTTGCTCAAGCTCAGGCTTCCTGGATTGTGTTGATTCCACTAATTTTACCTGGATTGCTAATTAGAAAATCTAGCAAGCTTGAGCAAAATCCTAGTGAGGACTTTTAATCTCTGAACCTGGAATTGAAACCACTAGGTAGAATATGTAGATACTGTATGGCTACACACTCTGACATAAAACAAAATCTGATTCACTGAATTTTGTTTTCAAGGACCACTGATGTCCATTAGAGGTGTGCCAAAAAATCGATTCATATATCAAAAATCGATTCTCATTTACTACGATTCAGAATCGATTTTAAATGTCCCAAAATCGATTCTAAGTTGTGGTGAAGACTCGCGTTACGTAATTACAAAATTACGCGAGACTTTACGCAGCAGATTCTGGGACACACTCATGTGCGGAAAAGTTTCAAACCAAATGGAGGAAAGAGATATTCAACCTGTCCCGTCTTCATTTAAGGCAAAAATATGGGTTCATTTTGGTTTTTACTGAATGCCAGGGAAGACCAAACTTGACACAATGTAGCTCGTGTGCAAGGCTTGTGTAACGCGGTGAGCACGGGAACGTACACACCGCGTGAAATAATATAGAGAACCCAAGTTCTCAAGGTGGACCCAAGTGCCGGCTCACAAGAGCAAGACGTTTGATACTTGTCAAATGTATTGGCGAGAGGGAAACACGCACAGCGACCCAGAACAAACAAACAAAAATCGGAATCGAATCGTGAGATAGTAAACGATTCCCACCCCTAATGTCCATAAGTACCATTTAGAGCAGGGGTGGCCAACCCGTCATAGACCAAGAGCCACTTTTCTTACTGTGTTACGGCAAAGAGCCACATCGTACATGGGCGAGTGTAATCTGTTGAGCTGGGGGGGAGGGGGGGGGGGTGGCGGCGGGTGTAATCTGTTGAGGGGGGGGGGGGGGGTGGCAGTGGGTGTCCGCGCGGCAAAAATTACGCAATCGCGGTCGTGCACCTCTCGATTTTTGTGCGTGTGAAGTTACAAGGTGCAATTCATGTACTTGTACGGCACTTTGAAGGTCTATTTTCAGTATTTTCCAGCACCTTCAGCTTAATTTACATATTTATACACATATACTCGAAATTATTCCACATAATTCGCTTTTTATCTCATTAAAAGAGATGGTACCGTGTTTGGTAACAGCAGAAGAGCAGCATAAGTGCTGCATAATAAGCTTGTTGGCGTTTAAATGTACATATATTGGCACCTTCCACACCTTCAACATCGAGTGATCGTGGCATTGAGGATGAGGAAGGAGACCATCCTGGCCCTACCTAGAAACAGTGTTTGCATTTGCTGGAGTGAAAGTAAATTCCTATAGGATGAAGTGCCATCTCTCCCTCCCTAAAGAGGGTGAAATATTGGCCTTCAAATATTCACCTTCGAACTTGAACACATCAATGTAAGTTCTAAATATAACATACAGAAGATACACCAGCTTGAGCTGTCAGTAAGCACTAGTTAGGCTAGATATCTTGGCTAACTAACTGAATTATGTTCATGACATGCTGCAGTATTCACTTAACATTAGCTTGCAATCATAAAGGCGATGTCACGCTGAGTTGTGTTTTTAGCAACAGTAAGCCGTGTTTCTTTTCATGCTGACTAATCATGTGCCCATTTTTATAGTGTAGTGTTTTTATAGCGTAAGGGCATTTATTGAGGGTAAACGCAGGGCAGTAGGCTCACCCTTAGAATCCGACGGACGGATTGCACCTCATTTTCTCAGCTAAATTAAGGCAAACTTGTACTTCTGCGTCAAACCTACGACGTAGCGGGTCATACAGGTCATCTGTTTTTATTGTACAAAATGTTAAGCCAAGTTTTTTAAGTTGCTACTTGTTTGTACATACAGAACACTTGTATTTATGGTCTAACATATTTGATTTGTAAGTGATATATAAAAACAACTGATAATCAAACTTTGATGGCTTTCTTTAATTAATTAAAAACACAATACTTGTACTTTTAACTTTCAGTACTTGAGTAATACATTTTAGAATAAACTACTTGCAATGCTTAAGTACAAAAATGCTGAACACTTCAACTTCTCAAGTCAATTTTTTGATAGAGTACTTGTACTCAAGTATGGGTCTCTAATACTTTATACAAAACTGGCGAAGACACAGTAAAAACTGGAATGAATTATATAAATGGGTGCACTGGAAAACCCAGATTGGACTTTCAAAAAAAAAAAAAAAAAAAAAAAACTGGATCGGGAGTCTGGATTGGCATTTTCTCGTGCCTGCTGATCCGATACCAATACGCATTTTTTGCAAATATCGGCGGCTGTTCCGATCCAAATATCGGATTGGGACAAGCCTAAGCCCTACAGTATTCTCTCGGTACAAGTGAGAAGTATTGTGATGTCAGTGTTGAAGAACGAACACTCCAGTGTATAACAGAGGTAGTAATTAACAATAAAGACGTGTTTGCAGTGGGTCATGTGCACTCAGAGAACATTCCTTTGTTTTTTCAAATTAAGTATATTGTAAACATTGACACAGATTGGGCATTGTGTGGGAAGCTATTAATTCCGGTTTCCTTCTGTTATTATTATTATTCATATTGGGTGAAATGTGAGGACAACATTGACTGATTGATTACCAAGCACTGGATACACACACTGTTGACAGATTATTTGTCAATATTAGATATTCCTTGTGAAAGGGCAAAAGTTCCTCAACTCTCCTTTAGTATTTAGTGTTTGCACTGTTAACATGCAAATCTGTACTTTCCTGTGTTTGAGCTGTTATAAATAGATTTACGTTATTGTAAGTTTCATTGTTGATGTTTAGTTAAGTGTATGATTAGGCCTGTTGTGATAATTACATTATCGACTTATCGTACGATAATTTTTTTAACCACGATCATTTTTGCTGATGTCGATGATTGGCCATTGGGTTTCCGCGCAAATTTGTTTACATGAGAATAAACCGCAACTACGTTAGATTTCAGAAAGGCACACAGTGATGCTCTCTCGCACCCCCTCCCCCCTTAAGGGAAGACTAATCTGTGATCAGAGAGCGACATCTAACGGTTAGGAAATGAGTGCAGTACACGGAGAGTGTATGCGTCAATAACAGTGCCTCCACACACACAGGTGGAGATGTGTTAGCTCGCAAACATATTCGAGGCCAATAGGACTCTAAATGATTTGCTTTTTATCACATTATTTAATGGTTGCTTATTATATTGACCTTAGCGCGCGATTCCACTCACCTCGCACGAACCTCCGATCACATTCTTTGCAGTGTTGTTCGAAACGATATGTGGTAGTATAAAGAAATACCCCTCAAAATACCTGACGAATTTTAATTAACCCTTTGTTTTTCAGGGTTGAAAAGTGATGGAATTTGTGCTGGAATTTGTTTGTTTCACAACAAATAGCTGTCTGACCGAACAGTTCTCTTGTATTACGTAATTGCAGGACGAAACATGAGAGAACGTGAAGACGTTAAGATTGGGCGTTTTGAAAATAAACAACCATTAAGTAAAGTGATAAAAAGCGAATTATTTCGAATCATTTGAGTTCCACCTTATAAAGGTGTATGAACCCGGCAAACAAGATTTTGTTCATTGCGCTGAGGCACGGCGCGCGCGAAGTTACAAAATTCCAGGGGTGCAGACCTCGCGGATCGACAGCGCAAGGCCCTCGAGCCACCGCGATTACGTCATTTTCACCATGCGGACCCCATATGACCCCATACATGAGCTTTACAATACATTACATTACTGCAAACTGGTGTAAATATATTATTATGCTTCTATATTATTATTGTGGCACATTGTCTTAAAGCTCCTTTGGGGAGCCCAGAAGCAAGAAAATTCTATAATGGCACTTTAAAATTACAATATTATGATGAATTATTAAGGTTCAAAGTGTTTATTGTCACAGAGGAAACAGGTTTCCTTGATACAATGAAAATCTTACTTTGCTCCTCGCTAAGAATGCCACAGGAAATATACACTAAATAAAATAATAATATAATAATAAACATGAGCTACTACAGTAGAGGATCTTAAATATACACCAGAGAATAAATTACACAAAAAAATGTACAATGTATAAATTACAGTGATATGGATAGTGTTGTAAAGTGCAATAGTGCGATTGTAGACATGTGCTACAGTAAAGTGACAGTGGGGTGTAAATATGGAGCAGTAAGGTGCAGGTTATTCCTGAGGAAAGAGTTCTTTATCATTGGGATTACCCATCACACTTCTGTACCCATGTCTGATTCAGAACTCTGATTGCGATGGGGAAGAAGAGTTCTTTACTCTGGAGGTATTGCACATCATGCTCCTGTACCTCTGACCTGAGGGCAGAGGTTTGAACAGTCCGTGCTGGGGGTGGTTGGGGTCTTTGATGATGATTAATCAATGTTTTTTTTGTTTTTGCAAAGTAATTGTAAATTTTTGTAATTGGCCTGATCTACGTCTGTTTTCCTACAATTTAAAACAATGTTTTGCACATGTGCCATTTATTTTAAATACCTTAATGGTGCAGCTTAGACACATCCTCAGTGATGAACCTGGGGTGTTTTGGGCCTTGGATCATCAGATACCCTCGCCTGGGCAACACAGCCGGGGTTGATCGGTCCCCGGGTTCATCACTGAGGATGATTCCAAGCTGCATCATTTAGGTCACAAGTGTCAAACTCAAGGCCCGCGGGCCAAATGTCGCGAGAGCTTAAAAGGCCAAGTAAAATTGAGCAAAAACTACATTTCCCACAATTACGTTATCCGTGAAGTGACGGCATCTCGACACAGTGTTTGCATATCGATGCGATTTTCCCAATAAGTGTAATTGAGAAATACAAATATTGATCCCAAAATGTCAGGGAAGAGAAACATCGATGCAGATAGAAGGGTGTTTCAAAAAAGATGGGAAAGCGATGTTTGCGCTTTAAGGAGAAAAACGGGTATGAAGAGGTGACTGTTGTCAAAGAGTACAATATACATCGGTATTTTGCGACCAAACACGGAGCCAAGTATGCCAAAATTAGCCATCAAGAAAAATGACGAATTGTCAAAGAATTAAAAAGCAAACTACGATCTCAACAGAATGTGTTCACAACCACAAACAAAACGGCAGTAAAAGCTAGCTTTGTTGTGGTTGAATAAATCGCTGCGCTTCAGTCTTTTTCAGAGGAAGCGTTTTTGAAGCACTATTGCTATTTTCAGTTATTTGATATTTCAAGTTTTTTTTTTGATACTTTTTATTTATGATATTTTTTAAAGATAGGGAAACAAGGAAGGAGAAAAACAAAACAAAACAAGAACATGAGGTCAATAGGTGAGTACATGTGATAGTCAGTAGATGTTGGTTCTGTCATTCATGCAAACGGACCATTTTCCCCACTTTCTTTCTCCAAGTTCTTTTTGGAGCCGTAAAGAATAAGTCATCTGCTCAAGGAGGTGTAAATGTTTTACAATACCAACAAATGTGCCCACAGTAGGTGTATCTTTCTGAAGCCAATATTTAGTAATTGCCTTCTTCCCTGCTGCCATCATAATTTTCAAGAGGTACTTATCATCTTTATCTAAGTCCTCGGGAAAATTGCCCAAATACAGGTGAAGAAATGTCACATCCACACTAAAACCCAGCACCTTATCAATGACTTCAGTCACCTCCCTCCAGTAAGTCTGGATGTGAGGACACAGGCAAAATATATGGGCATGATCCGCCATGTTTTCTCCACATTCTCTCCAGCATTTCAGCTGAGTGTCTGTCTGTTTGCCTTTTTGTTATAAAGTGTTATAAAGAAGCGAATCAAATTCTTCCAGCAAAAGTCTCTCCACCCCAATGAGTTAGTAGTAGTTGACTGTGTTTTCCAAGCATTCATCCACATGTCCTTTGTTATTACAATGTCCAGTTCTTTTTCCCAACGTTGCTTCACATATTCTGTAGAGTCCTTCTTAAGAGATGTGACAGCTTGGTACAGCTTGCTTATCAGTCCTTTACTGCTCCTGCAGTTGTACGCTTCAACAAATAACTGAACAACCTTAGACCATTCTTTCCAGTCAGAACCCCTAACCTCTTTGCAGAAGTAATCGGACAATTGTAAATACCTGTAAAAGTCATGCCTCCTCAACCCATTGACCTTACATAGATGTTCAAAACTATGGAGTTTTCCGTCTTTAACTATTGTGCATAGAGATGTGATGCCATGGTGTGCCCATTGTTTGTACCTGAAATCATACAGTGATGGCTTATAGTCAGGATCATAAGCAGGCCAACTGAGTAGTTTTACCTCTCTCTGGAGCTGATAACGTTTAACAATTTCAAACCATATCTTCAATGATAAGTTCACCCAGTTACTCTCTGTCTGTGGTCTCGCCTTATACCTGTCATTACAACCTAGTAATGCTTGTAATGGGACATCTGTTAGAGATGTCTCTATATCTTTCCACTTGGCTTTATAAGATGGGTTGCATAGGCATATGAGTGGCCTTAGCTGAGCCGATATATAATAATCCTTTAAGGATGGGAGTGCCATGCCCCCCTGCCCCCTTGGCAGCTGGAGCGTGGAGAATTTCACCCTTGGCCTCTTATTATCCCATACAAATAGTGAAATGTGCTTATTCCATTTTCTAAATTGTTTCATAGGAATATCTATAGGAAGTGACAAAAAAAGATAAAGTAATCTGGGCATGATGTTCATCTTAACTGTTCTAATTTTATTGCCAAAGTCAAGGGGAAGGAGACTCCATCTATCAAGGTCCTCATATATTTTTTTACTAACGTTGTTATAATTACATTGGAATAATTGAGACAAATCTTTAGTCAAGTATACGCCTAAGTATTTAATTTGGGTGGAGTACCAGTTAAACGTATATTTTGATTTAAGTTCCTGTGTGGGAGCAAAATTAAATGTCATGACCTGAGTTTTATTTACATTAAGAACATAACCTGAATATTTTCCATATGTTTCCAGCATATCCAGTAGAATAGGTAGGCCAGAAGCTGGTTCAGACAATGTGACAAGTACATCATCGGCATAAAGACTTACTTTGTATTCCTCTCCCCCAATAGAAATACCTTTCAATTTTACCTCCTGCCTTATGGCCTGGGCCAAAGGTTCAATAAATAGGTTAAAGAGACTGGGGCTGGCTGGACAGCCCTGTCTACATCCTCGCTCCAAGCTAATAGAATCTGAGAGACTGCCATTTACCTTAATTCTAGCTGTAGGGGAGGAATAAAGTGCCTGAATGCAACTGATAAACCTAGTCCCGAAGCCAAATCTTTTCATCAGTGCATAAAGAAAATTCCATCCCACCGAATCAAAAGCCTTTTCAGCGTCTAGACTTAAAATAATGGCCTTAGACTGTGTTTTGTTGATATTTTCAATAATGTGAAGGGATCTCCTTATATTATCTTGTGTTTGTCTATTTCTAATGAATCCAGTTTGGTCCTCATCTATTAGATCATGCATTGCAATTTCCATTCTCTTTGTTAAGATTGTTGCATAGAGCTTATAGTCGGCATTTAATACACTGATCGGTCTGTACCCTTTACAATCCATCCTGTCCTTCCCTTCCTTAGGGATGACAGATATGAATGCCTCTCTCCAAGATGGTGGTGGTAATCCACCCTCTAATATACAATTAAAGCATGTATCAAGGAGGGGTATTAAATATTCTCTCATGGTTTTGTACCATTCTGGGGGGAATCCATCCACACCAGGTGACTTGTTATTTAGACTTGAGATGGCATTGTTTATCTCCTCCCTTGTTATTGGTTGAGTTAATTTTTCACTGATTTGTGTACCAATATTTGGTAGGTCCAGAGAATTTAGGAACTCTGTTATTGTTTGCATATCTGCCTGGTCCCTATTTAGAGTAAAGAGATGTGTAGTATTTCTCAAATGATTTTTGTATGTCATCTAAATTTTTAACAATCTGATTTGTGACAGGGTCTTTTATCTTATGAATTGTGTTTTCGGCCTGTTGCTTTTTTAATCTCCAGGCTAACAGCTTTGATGCTTTGGGACCGGCCTCGTAATATCTTTGTTTCATAAATCTGAGTTTTTTTTCCACCTCCTCACTAAGTATTTTGTCTATATCCTGCTTAATAAGTCTAGTTGTTTAGTAATTGCATGGCCTTTATTGGTAATATGAATTTGTTCGAGATTCTTTAATTTTTCTTCCAAGTCTGACAGATCCATTGTTTTTTATTTTTTTGATAAGGCTGACCAAGCTATTATCTTACCCATTAATACGGCCTTAAACGCATCCCATAGCATGCTGGGATTTACAGTCCCATTATCATTTTCCTGAAGATATAAATCTAGCTCAATTTGCATCATTGACACAAAACTGGCATCATTTAACATACCAGAGTTCAACCTCCAGAGTGTTTTGCGCCTTTTACCTTCTAAATGCATTGTTATATGAATTCCTGCATGGTCAGAAAGAATTCTCTGGCCCATTTTACATTCCTTTATTCTGTGCAGGTCCTTTTTATACACAAACACATAGTCTAGTCTTGAGTGGGTGGCATGTCTCCCGGAATGGAAAGTATACCCAGGTTGTGGACCATTTATTGCTCTCCATACATCACTCAGTCCTAGTTCTCTTAGAGCCTTATTAATCAATTTTTCTGTGGGGTTCCTTTTCCTGTTTCTATTAGTGGTATCTAAAGAGGGATTAAGTAGAGCATTTAAGTCACCGGCACAAATAAGCGTTCCATATGTCTCTGTTGCAATCAGATCGAACACCCTTTTAAAAAAAGATGCCTGACTACCTGGGGGGGCATATATATTAAATAAAGTCACTTCTTGCTGATCTATTTTGCATTTCACCAGGACAAACCTACCTTCTTTATCCCTTATTTCAGAAACAAATTCAAATGGAGTCAAATTTGAAATTAGTATTGCTACTCCTCTTTTCCTGCCATTTTTGTATGATGAAAAGAAAGTATTTCTAAAACCCAGCTTTTTAAGTTTTTCATGTTCAACTGCAGACATATGGGTTTCCTGCCAAAACAAAATATTTACCCTGTCCCTTTTAACCTTGGCTATCATCTTACTACGTTTTATAGGATTGTTAAGCCCATTTACATTCCATGACAGTATATTATAATATTGATAATGCATTCTGATTATCACTGGTATCCTGTGATTGTACATTCCAAGACCTCAAACAAGAAAAAGAAATAAGGGGAATACAACTATAATACAAACAAATTAAAAGGGCTTCCAACAAGAAAGGTGACCCATCACCTTTGGGAAGAGAGAGGGAACTGCCACTAAGTGGGGTCCCTCGGCCAGCTAACGCAAAAACAAAAAAGATTTGTGGCAGTCTGATGACTATGTGCAGTATCAGCGATTCAAATATAGTCAAGGAAGACGACTATTCGGGCGAGTGGTTCTCATCTTCTGAGGCATCTTTCCTGCGATATTCCTGTAGTCTCTCTCTCACCTGTTGTGTGTATTCTTTCCCTCTGCTATGAGGCTTGCTGATCACCTCCCAGGGTAGCAGCTTGGTAAGTGTTTCCTCCGTGAAGACCTCCGCGTTTTTCTCGCGTGTGATCTTGCCCATATTGAGCCCACGTCTTTTCAGATCCTCTGCTGCTTGAGTCGCGTTGTAGTATGTGACCGGACCGCGCTGTAAATGAACTCACATTCTGGTCATCGGAGTCCGAAATCGTATCCCCTGTTCCTTCAGTGCTTTCTTAATAGGAGCATATTCTTTCCTCTTCTTTTGCACAGCTTCGGCATAGTCATGGTCAACATACACTCGTTGGTTATTGTGGCTAAGACCTTTCTTCCAAGCTGCGTAGAGGATTTTTTCTTTGACTGTAAACTGGAGGAAGCGAACCACCATTGAGCGTGGTGGAGCACCAGCGGATGGTTTAGCAGCTAGCGCGCGGTGAGCACGTTCTATCCCAAGGCCACTACTCCAGCTAGGGTCAATGTCCTCACCGAGTTGCGTCTTGATCATATTCACCACGAATGCTGTTGCAGATGTGCCCTCTGCGTCCTCTGGTATTCCATAAATTCTGATGTTGTTTTGTCTCGCGTGCCCCTCCATCTCAGTCACTTTATCTTGCAGCGTTCGCTGGTTTGCCAACAACTGAGTTAGCGTATCCTTCACAGCGATATCCCACTGCTCCGCGTCCGCCATACTGTGCTCCATCTCTCCAACTCGTTTAGTAACCTCATCAATCTGACTGGTCGCATCTTGAAGTTTTGTTCGCATTTCAAAAGTGAATTTGTCCATCTGCTTTTTCATATCTTCTCTAAAACACTTGCTAAATTCTTGGAGGTCCCTTTTCAGCTCGGTTCTTAGGTCCTCCATTCCTTTAGCTACAGCTCCACTCACTGCTTCTCGAATCGCGTCCAAGCATTCGTCTCCACCATGGTCTTTCCCGCGTTTCTTGACATCTCTCTGCTTTTCCTCAGTTTCTCGCCCTTTCGTAGTCGTCTTTACTTTCTTGGGTTTGTCCGCACTCATTCTTGCAAGTGAATTTTAAAACAAATAAATATTTTATAATATTGAGTGGGAAAAGCTAAGCTGATACCGGGAGCTCAGATTTTACGCTGTCATCTCAAATCTCATGCCACCGGAAATCCTCATATTTCAAGTTTTTAACAGTTATATATATATATATATGAAGAGTTTGGTTCCAAAACGCGATAAACGACATAAAAAAAAAAAAAAAAAAGAGTTAGAGCCGGAATCAGAATGGTATGTGACCACTCTTAAAAAGCCAATATTCAATTTTTATCGAAACGCCACATCCGCCGTGTAATACTGCCCTACTTTCTCTCTTTCCAAAATGCAACAAACGCCACTCCTGATTTCCCGCAGAACGCCACATCTCCACTCATCCAATCACAGCGCACCACCACATATGGAAACATCATAGAACGCGACCTGTTGAGCCGCCCGGCATTTCTTGTAGCCTACTTTGTTAAAATATATCTCGTTTTTCACTCTCAAAATCAGCGAAAATGAACGGTTTTGATAGTATAGTGGAGCATGTTCGTATAGCAGTTATACTATTAATGTTAATAGTTATACTATTTTACTCTTTATGTCTGTAACGGGTCCGAGGGAGTCGAGGATGCAAAGACGAGGTGCGTTCAAAGGCTACGTTTATTGAGCTTGACGATGGACACACTCACGGCGTCTTGAAACAGCTGTCAATCACACTGAACAGTAAACGCTCACGGCGCATCATAACACCAGTAGAATACACTACACAGTACACGCTCACGGTGTGCTGACACGGTTTCCCACACACACAACGAATGTCACGTTAAAGACAAGCACCAAACGATACAAACACACACACTATATACACGTAGCCTAACAAGCACCGCGTGAAACACATTAGTCTTAACTAGGGATGCACCGAAAATTCGGCCACCGAAAATTTTCGGCCGAAATGGCTTAAATTTGCATTTTCGGTTTTTGGCCGAAATACTTTCATCACCGAAACAACACGGCCGAAACAATGTGCTGTGATGACGCAAGCAAAAATCGCCACCTGCACGCGCTTATTTGGATAAAGCTAGCAAAAAAGTTTTCCAGTGATGGCGCCGAGGCAAAGGACATTACACCAAAAATTATGGAACTCGTTGCCTTAGACCAGTGGTTCCCAAACTTTTTCTGCCGTGCCCCCCTTTAGTAGATGAGAATATTTTTGCCCCCCCCCCCCCCCCCCCCCCCCCCCCCCCCCCCCCCATATTGATTAGGGATGTACCGATTCACGTTTTTCACTTCCGATACCGATTCAGATATCTGAGGCTTAGTATCGGCGATAGAGTAAAACTGTGCTGAATCGACTTAAAACATTTTTTTTTAAACACAGACATACTGAATTAGAAGTTTATTGAAAACTCTGTACCAGTATAGCACACTTAAACACACACAAAAACATGTAAAAACAACACAACTTGCATTTGTTCAGTCAGTGCAATTATGAATATAACATTGAATGTAAAATAAATAATACCAAAGAACCTGAAACTTACAAAAACAATAGGTTCACAACTTTGGTCAAACATGAAAAAAATAAACTGCAAGAAACCTTTTAAATGGTTCAAGAATTCTAAATATAATTTAAAATAAATAAGGAGATGAAATAAGAGAAACAGCAATTCATATGCGGCTAGTTTGCAAGCGCAGACATCACGCAGAGCACAAAGCATGTAACGGCCAGAAATATGTGTACTGTCTCTTTAAGGGAGCGAGTTGAGTGCGCGTATGGAATATTGTTGACTCAGACCACTGCTCTTTATTTTATCATTATTTCATTTCTGTAAGTAACGCATTCAATGAGCTTTGGGCAACTCACCAGTTCATGTATGAACAGTCAAGTAGTGCTGGAGCCCAGGTTTAATTTGGTCAACCAGCAAATAAACGGACTAAGTGGAATAGCACCAGCGCGAGTACGAGTCAGTGATTCACCTCTCCTCTGTGTGCTTCGCGTTTCACTGTTAACTGTTCACTGTTAACTGTCCAGGTTCACTTCTATCCGGGACAGAGTGGATATTTAAGGTTGAACTAACTCCGAAAAGCAAGCAATACAAGCATAGAATTAGACTGAATAGATCTGTTTTTATGGATCGGTCACATTGTCACCGATACCCGATCTAGAATTGTTTCAGATATTAATATCGGAATCGGTGCATCCCGTTTTACTTCCAAGCTCCGCGCCCCCCCTGCAATAGCTCCGCGCCCCACCTAGGGGGCGCGCCCCCCACTTTGGGACACAGATTAAGTGTTATATCGCCGGTGGATGGCGCCAGAGCTAGCGAACTAGTAACGTATTGAATCATATATGGGGATCTGATGTAAATAAACTGGATATTTATTTTCGGCGTGAGATATCGGAAATACGGGACAAATAAAAATACGGGATGACGCCGGGACAGAGCAGTAAAATACGGGACTGTCCCGGCCAAAACGGGACACTTGACAGGTATGCTAATAATTGGCATAATGTATTTCGGTGTTTCGGTTTTCGGCCTTGGTTTCCTCATTTTCGGTTTTCGGTTTCGGCTAGGAATTTTCATTTCGGTGCATCCCTAGTCTTAACGAGACAAGTGAACACACACACACACACACACACACACACACATCAACGGACGTACATATAAAGACACGGACAACATTAACACACGCTCGAAGGGAGGGGTTCGGGGCTGCAGCGTGACAATGTCTTGTTCGTTAATGAAATGTTTTGTAATTTGTGTTTTTAGGCCCAATGGTCAAACTATTATATTAAGATGTACAATTTACAGATATTTGTTATTGTATTTTGCACATTTTCAGTAAAAAAAAAATTTCTATTGATGCCAAAGGATGTACAAGACATTTTGAAAAAAACATGGCATGGATTTATTGCGTTTTGCGAAAAAACGAATTGTTTTTTTAAAATAAATCTTTAAATATTAAAATCTTGATTTGATTTGTTTGTGTTTTTTTAACCTTAGTATGGTATTTGATAGTTTGAAACAGAAAACAGTGGTTTTCAGCTTACCACTTTCTTGCTAAAGAAAACACATTTTTACTCAAATTGATCAAAATGGATTTATAGCATTTTGGAACCAAACTCTTCATATATATATATATATATATATATATGTGTGTGTATGAAATTTTTCTTTATTCACTTGGATAGTTTGATCATTGATTGATTACTCCCACATTACTCCAACAAATTTAAAGGATTTATGTTATAATAACAGCAACAAGCAAACATTTTTTTTTTTTACATTTACGCAAATATATCTGTAATATTTGCAACTTGAATAAGTAATAAATTCAGAGGTATTTAACATTAAGGAGTAGGTACATTTTTAAGTTACATATGGCCAGTGGCGGAGCCAAAGGGGGGGGGGGGGGGCAGGGGTGGCAATTGCCACCCCCAACAGAGCCCTTGCCACCCCTAGTTCCACCCCACTGGAAATGGTAATTTTAAGAGAAAATATGTGTTTCCTTTCATTCATCATTTGTATATGGACCCCTCTGATAAAGCCTTGGTCACCCTTTGGCCACCCCTTGAAAAAAAGTCTAGCTCCGCCACTGCATATGGCCCTCCGTGGGTAATGATTATGCTGATGTGGCCCGCGGTGAAACTGAGTTTGACACCCCTGATTTAGGAGTTTCCAATAACATAAATGCCTATTTACTAGGGGTGTCACGATTCTCTAAATCCTCGATTCAGATTTTCGGGTCACAATTCGATTTGGTTCCGATTTACAGCAGAGAGGCCTATGCCAGTTTTAGATTAGTCTATGGTCAGTCATTGGTTTGGTTAATTCAATTTACAATATCTTATTTCAAAAGGTGGGTTTGATACAAGTGATCTGTAATACACCACATTAGGCACTAATGGTCAAATTTAAATAATTTAATTAAGATAAATGTAACAATCTTGTTCTCAGTGGAAAACAACAAAAACAACCAAATAATAACAAAAATGAGCGGTCACAGAGGGTACCTGCTATCTAGTGTCTTTTATGGTAGCAGCAATGTGCACTATTAAAACAGCAATGTGCAACATAAAATAAATAATACAAAAATACAGGAACAGTCATGTACAAAATAATAGAACAAATAGAGCCATAACACTATCCTACAAATTTTCTTAAGACAATTTCTTTAGTGTCTTCTATTAATCACCACTGATTTCCCAGTTCGATTAGATTCAGATTCACATGGTCCCGATTCAATTTGATTTTCGATTCGATTCAATATCGATTCTTGTAGGGAAATTTCAGTTACAATAAAAAGTGTAGTTTGAATGTGAAATGCTGTAATGATACAAGGAACACTCAAACTTTATTAAACTTTATTAAGATATTAGTGTTTATACAAGGGTTGCCAACTTTTCAAGGTCATTTGGAGTGAGATTTGAACCTGGAGGGGGTGGCGAACGTAAATTGTTACCGGGCGGGTGTAAAATGGACACAAGTATTATATTGTGATCGATCGCCAGTGGTTGGCGCCAGAGCGAACTACTAACTCATTGAATCATATAATAATAATAATAAACATTTTATTTAAAAGCGCCTTTCAAGCCACCCAAGGTCACTACATAAAGCAAGAACATAAAATCATACAAAAAAAAAATTTAAGTAAAAGAAATAAACATCAGCAAAAATAAAATCATGGTACAGAAGCTCAAGTATATGCTAATTGAAATAAGTGAGTCTTAAGGCCAATTTTAAACATGGACAATGACGCGCAGGCACGGAGCTCAGGTGGACGGCCATTCCACAGCTTGGGACCAGCAACACTGAAAGCCCTATCCCAGACAGTACGCATCTTAGAAAACGGAATTTTAAGTAGATTTGTGTCCAAGGAGCGTAGAGTACGAACTGGAGAGTAAGCATGTAGTAAACTACTTAAATAGGGAGGAGCAGTGCCATGTATGGATTTATATACCAGTATCAACAACTTATACTGTATTCAATACTGCACAGGAAGTAGGGATGCGGGAAATTTTCTATTGTTAGATGCATCTCGATGCGCAACGTGGACGATTCAGAATTGATTCACAAATGACAACAATCGATTGTCTAGACGTTAGCTGCGCACATAAAGACGCAAGAAGAGCGGCAAATCCAGCCAACACTAACTTACTAAAGCCTGGTTTATACTTGACGCGTCGCGAGCGGCACAAGGGTCCACACAGCGAAAATGACGTAATCGCGATGACTCCGCCCGTGCGCAAGGGTCTCACGCGCTGTTGATTCGGGAGGTTGTGCACCTCTCGAATTTTGTAACTTTACGCGCGCCGCGCCTCAGCGCAATGAACAAAGTCATGTTTGCAGGGTTCATACACCTTTATAAGGTGGAATTCAAGCACTTGTACATCACTTTCAAGGTCCATTTCAATATTTCCCAGCACGTTAAACTTATTTAAGTTAATTATTTATACATGTACTCGAAATAATTAGCTTTTTAATCACATTATTTAATGGTTTACTTTCAAAACGCCCAATCTTAACGTCTTCACGTTCTCTCATGTTTCGTCCTGGAATTACAAGAGGCTCGTATTTGTTAACGTAATACAAGAGAACTGTTCAGTCAGACAGATATTTGTTTCGAGACGAAGTAGGTACAATTTCAAGCATTTTCAAGTAATTTGGCCTAAATTCCAACACATTAAAATTCGCTTTGTGCTTAACTACCTCAACTTTCATAGCGAAGGATTTGCGTCCATATTCAGTCGTTGAGAACCAGGGCTTTCGCGCCCTGCTGCACACATTGGAGCAAAGATACAGCGTCCCATCTATATTATTTTTCAATATTTAGTCTGAAGTCTTGGAATCTTTATTTTTATATAAGGAATGCATTTAAGTTATTAGCTATTCAAAATATGCTGAAGTGTACAATCATAATTTTTTAAATTAAAGCTGATGGTAAAACAATTTAAAGTAATTTAAAGTAAAGAGCAGTAATGGAAGCGAGAATATATATATATATATATATATATATATATATATATATATACACACACACACACACTATATACACACAGGGTATAATTTAAGCGCAAAACAGTAAGTCCACAATAGCAGCAACATGTTGTAAAGTGACCAGAGTTCAATAAAGTGACCACAGTGAGTAAAGTGATGAACAGTAAAGTGACTTGAACAGTGTCGGAGCAGTGAGTTTGTTAGGTGGAGTTTATGAGTCTCACAGCTTCCGGAATGAAACTGTTCCTCATTCTGGTTGTCCTACACTTTATGCTCCTCAGCCTTCTGCCTGAAGGGAGCGGGACAAAAAGTGAGTGAGCTGGGTGTGTGGGGTCCCTCATGATGCAGGTGGCCCTCTTCCTGCATCTGGAGATATAAATGTCCATGGTGGTGGGGAGGCTGACTCCAACAGTCCTCTGTGCAGCCTTCACCACTCTCTGTAGAGCTTTCCTGTCAGCAGCAGAGCAGTTTCCGTGCCACACGTTGATACTGGAGCACAGGACGCTCTCCACCGCACACCTGTAAAACGTGGTGAGGACTGAGCTCCCAAGACCAGATCGTCTCAGCCGCCTGAGGAAGTACAGTTGCTGATGTGCTTTCTTCACCAGACTAGAGGTGTTGTTGCTCCAGCTGAGGTTGTTGCTCAGGTGAACACCCAAGTATTTGTAGCTGGAGACAATCTCCACCTCTGATCCTCCAACATGCAGGTGTGTGTGTGTGTGACTGCCTTTTCTGAAGTCCACAATAATCTCCTTTGTCTTACTCACATTGATGCAGAGGTTGTTGTCACTGCACCAACTCTCCAGATGTTCCACCTCCTGTCTATAGTTGGACTCGTCGCTGTTTGTGATGCGTCCAACCACTGCTATGTCGTCCGCAAACTTTACAATATGACAGCTTGGATGGGTAGGTGAGCAGTCATACGTAAGCAGTGTGAACAGGAGGGGGCTCAGCACGCAGCCCTGAGGAGAGCCAGTACTGAGGGTTATAGTGGAGGAGGAGATGTTGTGGATCTTTACTGACTGTGGCCTATTGGTCAGGAAGTCCAGGACCCAGTTGCAGAGGGAGGAGTTTAGTCCAATTGAGTAAAGTTTGTTTACCAGTATTTGAGGAATCACTGTATTAAATGCTGATGTGAAGTCCACAAAAAGCATACGTACATAAGAATCCTTTTGCTCCAGGTGGGTGAGTGCATTGTGGACCACAGAAGAAATGGCATCCTCTGTGGACTGGTTCTTCCTGTAAGCATACTGGTGTGGTTCCACAGTGACGTTGATGGTGGCTCTGATGTGTGTCATGACCAGTCTTTCAAAGCATTTTGCGATTATCGGTATGAGGGCTACTGGTCGATAACCATTCAGACCGGTCACTGTGGAGCTTTTGGGTACCGGGACAATGGTGGCAGCCTTCATGCAGGTGGTTACAGCTGCCTGGGTGAGGGAAGCATTAAAGATGTCTGCTAGAACGTCTGAAAGCACTCCGGCACATTCTCGTAGTACCCGTCCGGGGATGTTGTCCGGGCCAGCAGTTTTCCGGGGGTTGATCCTTCCGAGGGTCCTCCTTACTTCTGCTGGAGTCATGCTGAAGGGTTCTTCTCCAGGTGAGGGGGGGGGGGGGGAGTCTAGTGCTGGAGGGGGGGTGTCTGGGTCCTCAAAGCGGGCGTAGAATTTATTGAGGGCTTCCGGCAGGGAGGGGTCATTTGGGCATTGTGCATCGTTGATTTTGTAGTCTGTGATGCACTTAATGCCCTTCCACATGCTCCGTGGATCCTGGGATGAAAAATGTTCCTGGATTTTCTGAGCATAGGAAGCTTTAGCTCTTTTGACTCCTGTCAGCTCTCTTCTAGCCCTCCTGAGTTCCAGTGAGTCACCGGACCTGAAGGCAGCATCCCTGGTTTTCAGCAAGAAACGCACCTCTGCGTTCAACAGGGTTTTTGGTTCGGGTAGCAGGTCACAATCTTTGTGGTGGTGACATCCTCTACACATTTGATGATGTACCCGAAGACAGCAGATGTGTACTCCTCCAGGTCTAGCTCCCCTTCACTCTCAGCAGCGTCCCTGAAGACCTGCCAGTCCATGCAGCTGAAACAGTCCTGCAGCACAGCATCTGCATCGCTAGGCCACACTGTGATGGTCTTCTGTGTGGGTCTGGAGCGTCGCAGTCGGGGGTGGAAAGTGGGATCATTATGGATATGTGATCTGAGATCCCAAGGTGGGGGAGGGGTATGGGTCTCTGTATGCGTCTTTGATGTTGGTGTAGACGCGGTCTAGTGTATTGTCTCCGTGTGTTGGAATGTTCACATGTTGGAAAAATGTGGGAGATGGTCAGTAAGATGTACGTGATTAAAATCACCTGCAACCACGTAGAACGCCTCCGGATGCTTATTCTTATTCTTTACAGTCAGCTGTTCTGCAGCCTCAGAGCACTGACTGTTTACCACTACACAGTTTGTGCACCAGCGATTGTTCACATAAACACATACGCCTCCTCCCCGTGTTTTAGATGAGCGCTGGTCCCGGTCTGCTTGGAAGAGCTGCCAGTCGGTGAGCTGAAGTGCAGAGTCGGGAATGTTGTCCTTTAACCAAGTCTCTGTAAGACATATCACTGCACAGTTCCTCATCTCCGCAGAAACATTCATCCTCAGCCGCAGAAGGTCTAGTTTGTTATCTAGAGAGCGGACATTGGACAGGAATAAAGACGGTATCGGGAGTCGGTTAGCTTTAGCCTTTAGCCTGGCTAGCACTCCTCCGCGCACCCCCCGTTTCTGCAGCCGCTGACACCGCCTCCTCCTGCACATTGTTTGGCTGGAACGAGCCGCTGTCCAGAGGAGCTGAAGTCTACCCAGCGTGGCTCGGAGATTATTGTCAATTGTTGCCGCTGTTGTTGATATATTGTCCTTAAACTTAAAAAGTTCTGCTCGTTTATAACCAGTGTTGCGAATAACGGTAACGTCGTCATTTTGTCAGTAACGGGATAATATAATTAGTTACTTTTCCTGTCGTTACAACGCCGTTTAGGTTACTGGTCATTAAAAGCAGTGCGTTACTATATATTGATATACTAATGCGAGTGGACCGCTGCCCAGGCTAGTGAGGAGTAACAGATCTCGATAGGTCACAGTTCTCGGTGTAACACCTGTTTAACTTAACAAGTCAGTACGCGATTGGCTAAGGCAGCGTTACGGTAGCCAATCAGAGCCAGTGTTTTTACACGCGCACCGAAGCCCGCGAGTGACACGACACAAACGGAGAAGAGGCCGGAAGGGCGTCAGGTGCAAGCCGAAGAAAGTTTAGCATTTTCAAGGCGATATAAATACATTATTTAAGAAAATACTTGAAGTTCCTGAATGTCTACCAGACTGGGTATTTGATTTATTTAATTAAGAATAGAGGATTTATTGTTAAGTTTACTTCTGTTGTGAACAAACCAGTTGTCTCAGGTTGAGATAATTTAATTTAATAGATGTAAATGCACTTTATATAGTGTAACTGTTTACTTTTTTTTTGTTTGTTTTTTTTTTTTTTTTTTTTTACAAAGATTTGGGATTTTAAAGGATTTTATCCTGCACTGATCTGTGGATGTGCAATAAATATCAAAAGTTAAACAACTTTCTGATCTACTCATTTTAACTGACTGTGAAAACTGCTTAAAAAAACTTAATTGGCATATAACCTTTTTTAAACTGTAACACAAATAATTACTTTCCCTGGTAACGAGTTACTTTTATTATAGAGTAATTCAGTTACTAACTCAGTTACTTTTTTGAAGAAGTAGTGAGTAACAATAACTAATTACTTTTTTAAAGTAACGTTCCCAACACTGTTTATAACTCACACGCTTAAGGCATGTGAAGTCTGGCTCAGAATCGCCAAATAAACAACTAAAAACATTGTAGTTACCGGGAACTTGAAAAGCCGCTGCACTACCGCGCGCCGCCATCTTAGTTCTGAATTTTGTAAACATTAAGGTCCAAAAACATGATCATGTTGATCAACATGTTGAGGAGTAAGACAGCTCCTTTGTGCAGTAACAATATTGCCAGCTGTTGAGAAAACTTCAGTTTTATAGTTGACGCGTCGTGACCGGCGTGAGGGTCCGCGCACCGAAAACGACGTAATCGCGGTGGCTCCGCCAGTGCCCGGTCGCTTCGCGAGGTCGTGCACGTCTCGAATTTTGAAACTTCTCGCGCGCCGTGCTCCAGCGCAATGAACAAAGTCATGTTTGCCGGGTTCATACTCCTAAACAAGGTGGAATTAAAGCACGTCACAAGATATAAAACGCGAGATGTTAAAAGGGTACGCATATGCGGGGAAAATTTGCCAATTCTAAAGATCGATCTCAGGTTTAATAAATCGATATCAAATCATTCAAATGAAGATAGATTTGAATTGAAAAATCGATTTTTTTAACACACCCCTAGTGTCTTCATACATGGAGGGCAACACTTTAGTTGTAAGATGCGACCTTATACTTACGCGAATGACCATAGCGCATTTATACTTGCCACATCAAATTTTTTGAAAGTACTTGAAATGCTTGAAATTGTGACTACTTGGTTTCACAACAAATAGCTATCTGACTAAATAGTTCTCTTTACGTTAACAAATACGAGCCTCTTGTAATTCCAGGACGAAACATGAGAACGTGAAGACGTTAAGATTGGGCGTTTTGAAAATAAACAACCATTAAATAATGTGATGAAAAAGTGAATTATTTCAAATCATTATGAGTATATGTATAAATATTTAACTTAATTAGGTTTAACATGCTGGGAATTATTGAAATGGACCTTGAAAGTGACGTACAAGTGCTTTAATTCCACCTTGTAATGGTGTATGAGCCCAGCAAACATGACTTGGTTCATTGCGCTGAAGCGTGGTGCGTTTACAAAATTCGAGAGGTGCACAACCTTGCGAATTGCCAGCGCACAAGGCCCTCACGCATGGGCGGAACCACCGCAATTACGTGATTTTCGGCACATGGACCCTCGCACCGCCTCAAGTATAAACCAGGCTTTACTTTGCGGAGTGTGGGTGCTTGCGTAGCTTAGAGGGAGGGATCGTCAATCCTCTTTTTGACTTCGAGGCTCAAGATTGTGACAATTTCGATCGATTTTGAGTGAATATTGAAATTGTGACACCCCTACTATTTACTGTTCTAATCAGATAACTTTATTGATTTTAGCAATACAGTATCATTTGTATTAATTCTTGAAAGAAGCTTGAATGTCAATCTTTCCATTAAAAGCAGAAACATTAAACTGCAAATCAATTGCATTGTTGTTGTCTTACTTTTACTTAAAACCCTAAAAGGAAATATAAAAGTACCGTTTTGCCACCTGAAGGAACAAAATGGCTGTCACTGTGGAACCCTAATGTTTCAAATTTGTACTTTTTGGTGGGGTACATTTTTGGTACCATTACATTAGGGTACATGATGGTGCCTTAAGGTACAAAATTGTCTCTGAAAAGGTGCAATAGTATATGGTACAATAATGTTCCCTATCTAAAGGGTACAAAACATCTACTTGAGGGTACCACCCCAGTGACAAGTGTTTGTACCTTAAAAAGTACAGTTTGGCACCATTTTTTCCTGACAGTGATAGGGCTGTAGCTTAGTGTAGGGTAGTAGGGTTGTAGGTTAGTGTAGGGATGTAGGGCTGTAGCTTAGTGTAGGGTAGTAGGTTAGTTTAAGGATGTATGGTGCTAAGTTTGTGGTCCGGCAAACATATCGCTTTACTCATTCAGTCCCAGCACTCCAGCACAAACATGCCATTGTGTCAGAGAGGAGCTCACAGCTTAAGCAGCTGCAGTGGGCACAGAGGCAGAGTTCAGCCGTAATGATGGCCGCCTTCACAAACGCCACAGTGAAATCCACTATGTAAATAAATAAACCCCCTTTTCAGGCTTCAGTTTTTCGCTGTTCAAGGGCATCTGCACCGACATAACCAAACACAGAGCAAGAGCACACTCATTCACACACACGCCCACACCAGAGATGTTGAAAAGTTGCAAAAATACAAGTCCTGCTCAAGTCACTTTTGGCTAGAATCTAAGTCTCAAGTCAATATCAGGATAAACTTGGGGACAGGAGATGGAAAATAATAAATAAATGTTTTATTTATTAACTTGGTATCTCCTATTGTCGGCCATCTCCCATCATCAGCCATGTATCGTGTATTTTCTGTGTTTCTTATTGCCAATAACGTTGCCATTGAGAATAATAAAAAAGTAAATTTCAATCTTGCAATGACATTTAAACGTTATTTTAAAATATAATCTTCACCAAAACAAAAATAAGGAACAGTGTCAAACACACAAAGAAAGTATTTTTTCTGTAAATGGCACACAGCATCTGGATAACATCATGAATTATTGTTCATGAGTCATTTTGGACGAGTACAAGTCAAGTCAAAAGACATTGGGAATGAGTTTCAAGTCAAATCTGAAGTCTTTTTGTAGGCGACTTAAGTATGACATTGACTGGAGTCGCTCACTCAAGTGCCCATCTCTGACCCACACCCATGGCTCCCACACACCGTGCAGGCATGCTTTCTCATGCGCGCAAACACACACACACACACACACAGAAAGAGACAGACGCAGACAGCGACAGACAGACACACAGATACAGACACCGGGTTCAACACAAGTGATTTGTTATTTTCACATTGTGTCAAAACTAAATACCAGGGCAAAGACAGAAGGCTTTGTGGACCTGGGGTTGCAGTGGAATATCTCAGTCCACCATCAAATGAAACGCCTACTTCACAAACATGCTTCAGTTCACAGAGTAGTTCTAAAATTAGACTGGTTGATATCCTCATGTCATATCCTCACTGAGAAGCAAGGACTCAGTCTCTCACAGAGGATCCAGATTATGTGTGCACTAACCCAAACCCTTCCCCATAAGGTTAGGTTTAACCCTAACCATTGGGTCCTATTTCAGCCCAGTGAAGCACCACATGGTTTCCCTGAACCTAGGATTCAAGCAGGAAATTAAACCCAATCAGACATCAGTTTTTGCCCTGAACTGCCTTTGAATAGCAGTATGCTATGTCAGCAGAAGGGAACTGGAGAAATATGGTTTTAGCAGAATGTGACTGGTTTAATAGGATTTAATTTTATTTACATACATGACTATGTATACATGACTCTGAAGGCCTCTGAAAAAGACCCAGTATGCTGAGCACAGTGCATTCTGGGAAGCACTGCAGAATGTGCTCTGGTTTTTCAAAGCCATAATGCTAACCAAACTCCCAGCATGCCACATTCCCTGAGCAACGCAGCACTTTCAGTCACCAGTAAAGGAAAAAAGTGGAAAAACAGGGGTGGAGATTTTTATTGGTGAAGTCAAATCAGTGGCGGACTGCGCATTTCACACCTAAGCCTTCAGTAATGCTCCATCTGAATCAATCTACCCCTCAGAAACTAATATATGGTTATAAATATATGGTTAACATGCAGAAATGCAGTATAAAGACCCATTGCATTGCCGATAGATAACTATTGTAGCCTTAATAAATGCTTTTATTGAATAAACAAACCAGGGGTGAACAAGCCTCCTTCTACTGCAGCTACAGCTATGACACACAAACATCAATTATAACCTCAGAAATTTGCAATATTATTTAGGCAAATAGCAACATTTTACTCGCCAAAAAAATCGGATTATTTGTAAACAAAATCCATCCTTCTCTCTTTCCTCAAAAACAGTTACATTACAGATTAACTGTGCACTTCAGTTCCAACAAGTACTACTTTTCTATCACCTTCTAAGCTAATGCTGAATTTTGACCAGTATGTAACCGCAGAAACGCGCTTCTGGAAGAATGATGTTGGATGAGAAGGCCTGGCTCTCTGTCTCTGCTCTAATTCATCCCAGAGGTGTTCTATTGGGTAAAGTTCATTCACATTATACTCTGCCATCCATGTCTTTATGGACCTTGCTTTGTGCGCTGGTGTACAGTCATATTGGAAGAGGAAGGGATAAGCTCTAAAAACATGGAAATGTTCAATATGTCTCCGTATGCTGAAGCATTCAGAGTTCCTTTCAAAGGAACTAAGGGGCCAAGCCCAGCTCCTGAAAAACAACCCCACACCATAATCCCCACTCCACCAAACTACACTTGGCACAATGTAGTCAGACAAGTACCATTCTCCTAGAAACCACTAAACCTAGACTTGTCCATCAGATTGCCAGATGGAGAAGCACAATTTGTCACTCCAGAGAATGCGCCTCCACTGCTCTAGAGTCCAGTAGTAGTGTGCTTTACACCACTGCAGCCGACGCTTTGCACTGCACTTGGTGATGTATGGCTTGGATGCAGCTGCTTGACCATGGAAACCCATTCCATGAAGCTATCTGCTCACTGTTCTTGAGCTAATCTGAAGGCCACATGAAATTTGGATGTCTGTAGTGATTGACTCTGCAGAAAGTTGGCGACCTCTTTGCACTATGCGCTTCAGCATTCGCTGACCCCGCTCCGTCAGTTTATGTGGCCTACCATTTACATCTGGATTTGTTGCACAGGTGGCATACCATCACAGTTCCACATTGGAATTCACTGAGCTCCTGAGAGCTAATACTTTTGGTAATATAGTGTCTCACACACACACACACAAGAAGTAGAAGAAACAAGGGTACATCTAGGTCAGATAAAAGACTGCTCTTCATATATAGAGCACCTTACTTAACTGAAGGTCACACTGTTATGGTAAGCAAAATCAGAAATGTAAGTAAAAACTAGGGAAGAGACAACACTAACTAAAAATGCCTTTGGGCCCTCCTGATCAGTTCAACAGTTCTCAATCCATTTAAAAACAAGAGTTCTCCTTAAAACACATTCAAAGAGTGGTCTGGTAAAATCATCACAGAAAGAGAAGGCACAATGAATATAAAATACATTGGCTAAAACACTGAGAACATTTAGTTACTTTAAAATCACTTTTCAGATGATGAACTTGGAGAGAAAAACATGCTGGACTTACAGACATCAGAGGCCTCATCAGATCCATCAGGACAGTCTTTCTCCCCATCACACCGCCACCCTTTAGAGATGCACGTCACCTTGTCCTTACATACAAACTGCTTAGGGCTGCAAGTCTTCGGGGCTGCAAAACCAGAAGATAGAAGCAACAGCAATAACTATCATGAACAAATGTAGTTATTTGCTTAGGATGCCAAAGATCCAGATTAAAAATCTACACTATATGGCTATGGTGCCTTCCTATGTAAAGCTATACTATTGGGAGAATGTTATTGTTTTATAATGCAAAATACTTGTAGATAAGCTATTTTATGCAGTTAGATGGGCTGGGACAACCCCAATCACGACCCCGACCCTGACCTCATCCAATGTTTAATATGAAATGATTGAAATAGATCAAATTTCACAGTAAACTATGTAGGGATGTACCGATCCAGCTTTTTGAACTTCCGATCCGATACAGATATTTATTTGCACTTCCGATCTGATACCGATATCGACCGTTAAGCTCATGTTAAAAAGGGGTGTAAATTCACAATTGACAAATATGGCACATTACATTAAAAGCGTTTTACTCTTGATAACAAGTAGCCAGCTGAATTAGGTGTGTTTGAATAATACACAATGGTTGGTAAGGAGAAACTGACCAGTTTATTTAGCAATTAATAAGCTCAAAATATACAAAATAATAAATAAACAGAAATGGCATCAGTAAACCAAGGTCTAAAAAGCCATAAGTGCAAATAATATTGTAAACTGTATTTATATATACATATATAAAAAGTGGCAGTTTTTCACGCTTCGCAAACGTTTCTGCCAGTGTTACTTGTGTAGGACCTTTCTTTTTGTCTTCGATTTTCTTTAGAAATTCTTCATGTTGTTTATGGTGGTATTTCGCTAAATGCTTGATTAGATTGGTTGAATTAAAAGTTCTTACAGCTTTACCACCACGCTTGACTTTACTGTGGCATATGTTGCCTCTACCTCTTCGTCTTTGTCGTCCTTTAAGGTAAAATAATCCCACACAACTGCCATTTTTACCGATAACTTCAAATTTACATGGCCGTCTGAATGGTTAGGAGATGCCACTGAACTAAATTGGGGAGATGCTATGCTCGTGTGCTCAAGGTGTCCTGGAAAATGCGGACCGGATTTTACTCTCACTGGCGAAAACACAGCAAAAACTGGAATGGATTATCTAAATGGGTGCACGGGTCGGACTTTAAAAAAAAAACAGGATCGGGAGTCTGGATCGGCATTTTCTCGCGCCTGCCGATCCGATACCGATACGCATTTTTTGCAAATATCGGCAGTCGATCCGATCCAAATATCGGATCGGGACAAGCCTAAAACTATGGTAAACTTCCCAAAGGCTAGCATTGTTGTATCAAATTTTAACCATCATTAAAATTGTGGTTGATTACAACACATTAAATATTGTCCAACATCAGACAATGTTAGCAGCTGTCTCTCAGACACTGGTACAGCCTGCTGCAGGGGTTTGTTTTGGGTCTGTGAAAACATGGTGAAAGACAGTGACAGCGCTCCAGAGATTCTTCAACTTTCAATGTGGACTAAGTATAAAGTGTGGTCATAAGACATCAGAATGCATGGAAGTCTCATAGTTTGTCTGTCTAACTTGTCAATAATGTCAGCTGAAGCGTTCAGTGTTACCTACTCTTGGAAAAATGCCTCTTGGGCTATAATGCAGCCAGCACTTTTTTCGTACCTCGGCTTTAGAGCCAAATTTCCATGAGGAATGCTAATTAGGAATAAATTCCTAAAACACTGTTTAGACCAGTTTATTTGCTTCTGTATGCATTTTTCCATCATGACAACAATCTAATATTATTGGTGTATGTCTGAAGTTCGGTAAATAGCTGAATCACTCTTATTTGCAGCTGTATATGATACTATTATTCCAAGCCTCCCAGAAAACAACATGTACAGCCAGACCCAGCACTTTCCTTGGTTTGCTTGATTAATTTATGTTGTATATTTTAAAATAGCACAGAATGAAACTGTGACAGTTACTTGATTTCAGTTGAATTAATTTACTTTACAAGATCAAAAGCAAATTAATACTGGATAACATTAGCTACCAGCTAGCCAAGAAGTATGATGACCATGCTTATTTAAAATCATGGTTCAATTTATTTTACCTTTATGGCAAGTTAGAATTGTTATCCAAAGTGACTTATAATTATGACAGCAACTTGAGTAATTGTGGGTTAAGGGCCTTGCTCAGGGGCCCAACAGCAACTCGAGCTGAAACTGGAACTTCAGATTTCTAAGCAAATACCTTAACCGCTGAGTTACCATTGCCACCAGTTTCAGTAATATAATTCTACAATACAAGATGCATCTAATGCTAATCCTTTGTCAACAAGAGATAACTCAGAACCCATCTACCAAGCCAGTTTGGACTTTGAGATATCTACTCTATAGCTTGCTTCCAATTTGCTCCTAGCTAACGTTAGCTTCTCCAGCACAGAACCCTAACCCTGAAAATGATCATCATTACAAGACCTGTAGTCAATCTGTTATAATTTGTTTTGAGATATAAAATGCAGGCTATGAAATACATGACTGGATGTCTAAACGCTTCGAGTCTTAAAAGCATGATGTAACAGTAGCTAGCAAGCATAAGGAACGTTAGCTATTACCAGAGGTGGAAAGAGTACTGAAAAATTGTAATTGAGTAAAAGTATCATTACTTTGCCTAAAATCTACTCAGAGTAAAAGTTAAATTACCCATCTTAAAATTTACTCGAGTAAAAGTACAAAATTACTTCATTTAAAATGTAATTTGAGTAAAAGTTACTTAGTTACTTTCAGTTATTTAATGCATGGATGAATTATGAACCAAATTCAGCACAAGTTGCTTTAATCGATTTTAAAGTGTATTTAAGTGCACATCCACACTTGCAAAAAGATCAGCTGGGCTCAGGAACATACTTCCTCACAGCACAAGGACAGTCACAACCTGTACCATAAAGTGCAAACAATTTTCAGTCCTATTGTCCAACGGACAACACTATGATAAGAATAAAGAAATTTAAATTACAAATTATTCAAAAAACGAAATGCACAAAAAATTAAGTGCCCACAAGATGCCGCAAATCAAACTAAAATGCAGCAGGATTCCACTACTCACAATAAAATGGCCACAGGATCCCACATCAAAAATTAAAAAATGCTCATAGGATTCCACAATTTAAAAGTAAGTGTCCACCGGATCCCACTATTCATAATAAAATGCCCACAGGTTGCCACAACTAAAAATAAAATATAAAATGACCACAGGATCCCACATCTCAAAATAAAACAAAATGCGCACAGGATTCCACTATTTAAAACGCTCACAGGATCCAACTTTTCAAAATACAGTGCCCACAGGACTCCACTTTTCACAATAAAATGTCCACAGGATCCCACAGAACCTAATAGATAGAAGATTTAAAGATAGAACAATCTCATCCTTTTGGAAAAATGTGCACCAGATTACGACCTGATTATGAGACAATGGAAAGGGCGCGCGCAAGGCAAGGCCACGCAATTGGCTTTCAGTTCTGGGACTCAGAAGTTTTAATTTCTGCCCGCATTTAATTTTTCACCATCAATATTTTTTTACTCAGTAATGTGAGGGCGTTCAAATGTAGTGAAGTAAAACTACTTGGGTCAAAATGTACTGAAGTAAAAGTAAAAATTACATATTTCAAAACTACTCAGAAAATTACAAATTACTCGTAAAAAGTGCTCAATTACAGTAATGTGAGTAAATGTAATTAGTTACTTTCCACCCCTGGCTATTACATAGGTTAGCTAGCTCCAAGTAATAACCAAATTACCTGTTGATTTTGTGCGATCCACGGTGGCGACTTATTGTAAAGAAGCCACATCAGAGCAGATCTCATGAATTATTCATGAGTACAATAAAGGGTTGGAAAAAATGAAATCAGCTACATTAATTCAGGTCCAAATTACAGGGTTGCGAATGGGTGTGGAAGACTGCATCTGGGCCTTTTCACCCTGATCAAAGTCACATACATGTATAAACACCACAGAACAATCAAAATACTGCAACTCTACAGAACTTTTAGACCAGCGCCTACAGACACATCAATAGACACCATATCTAATGCACTCACAATTCCAAAACTTCACAATCTGCACAAGTGTGTAGGGACATTTGTGTCAGATCTTGGTCCTTTAAATATTCTCTATTTATATTTAATAAAGACTAAACATAATAATTGATGTAAGGCACGACATATACTAACCCTAACCCATACATGTATGGAAAATTCTCCACTC
The DNA here is from genome assembly GCF_052324685.1 of Brachyhypopomus gauderio. Taxonomy (NCBI): domain Eukaryota; kingdom Metazoa; phylum Chordata; class Actinopteri; order Gymnotiformes; family Hypopomidae; genus Brachyhypopomus; species Brachyhypopomus gauderio. The sequence goes on along the minus strand of NC_135211.1, from coordinate 25,478,087 downwards.
TTCAGCTCGTCAGCTCCTCCTGACCCTGCAGGATGGTGGCTGTGTCTATGAATAACTTGCTGGAATGGCTCTCGTTTTTCTTGAGTTTCCATGTGCCAGGCCTTCTCAGTATTTTAAGTCTTATATAAAAAGTCTTTTTCCAACATTTCTACTCATTCAGAGTTGGTGTTGGATTAATCTGCCCCTCAATATCCAGGTCAGTGTTCCCAGACTAATGCTGTGATGTAACACATTTAGAGGCCATCAAAGCACGTCTTGTTCTGGTTTGGCTGCAAAGGAGGCAAAAAAAGCAACTTCTTTCACTGCTTCTCTATTCCGAGTCAAATGAGGATGCAGAGTCCAAACACCAGTGCTACTCCCACAACGCTGAACAGCCAGCACTGGTAGCTTCAGCTGTACCAAAGTGAACGAACACCACCGTCTAAACCAAGAAGGAAGAAATAAAATAAAATAAAAAACGTATTTTTTTTACACTGTCTAATTTTATTATGGTTATTCAACATGTTTTTGAACACTTTTCCAGCAATTACAAAGAGAATACAACAAATTCAGTTCAGTTGGAGTTTGAGTTTCTCTGTTCAGTCTGGTTATTTTTTTTTTATTAAGCCATTTATTTATTTTTATTTATCAAAGCCTGCATAAAGTCAGTGCTTTGAAAGAAAAAAAACTTATTTGCAAAGAATATATGCAAATTTTAAACCACTTTTACCACTAACACACAAAGGAAAAATGCCATTAGAAATAATAATGAAGCTTTATGAGCTGCCCTCACTAACAGTACAAAGACAATGAAACCTAAAAAAGAAGGAATAAAAAAATTCAAATGTAAATGTAAAGATTCCTTAATGTAAAAAATTCTTCATTAAAAGTCAAATTAGTGTCATATGTAGCATACACAACATAACTGATGATGATATGCACATCGAAGGAAACATTCACGTGGTGTTTTGAAATGTGATTAAAATGTCTTCCTAAAACTGTACATACAAAAGGTGGGGAGGGTAAATGAGGCTGAGGGGCTCACTATCGTTTATGAGCATGGCTGCAGAAAGTGGCATTAGAAGATTAAGATATTATATTAGAAGAACATGTCCAAAATACGTTTCAGCCAAAAACCGGAGCCTACCCTAGGCATGCGTCTCCATGGTGACCACTAAAAGGTGTGTTTATTTGTGGTTTCTTCAAAACAAATCAGACCACTAGTTATTTAAGGGCTTTCCTCTGCTGCAAAGCCATGAAGGAGGTCTTTATACAGGGATTTGGCATGGAGGAGTCTGTGTGCATTTCATCAAACACAAACAAAACACACACACACACACACACACACACACACACTTGCAAAGTCACTGCAGCAACCACAGGCATTCATACAATGAAAATTAACCCAAACCGTAAACCTAACGCTAAACCAGAGTTGCAAGCCTTAAATTTGGTTAGTATTTCAGCTTTCTTTGCATCTCATCCCAAAGCATTTCTTACCACAGTGCTTCCATTATATGCACACACAGAGTGACACTGCAAGGCCCGGGACAGTGAGCCATATGTTTCAACTATTTGTGAAGTTTTGAAGGTGCGGGAAGTGGTATATACGTATCGTGGTATATACGTATCAATACTGAATATTCTGAAACGGTACAATACTCGTTTCTACAAGTATCGATTCTTTTTACATAAAATGCGCTTTCGTTTGACCCACCCAAGCTGGCGTAATGCACAGAACAGTTTGTAATGCTAAAATGGCAGCTAAAGCAAACACAGTGTGTCCGCAGCTCGTCTTAATAAACAAGGAAAGCAGTAGAAGTGCTGTGTGGAAATACTTGGAAAAACAAGCCAGTTTGCAAGCAGTGCTTTCGGAACACTTCAACGAAGGGCGCTAAAACCTGGTTTACATACTTGACGGAGGGTCCGCGCGGCGAAACTGACGTAATTGCGGTGGCCTCGCACGCTGTCGATTCACGAGGTTGTGCACCTCTCGAATTTTGTAACTGCGTGCGCCGCAGCACAACAGTCATGTTTGCAGGGTTCATACACCTTTACAAGGTGGAATTCAAGGACTTGTACGCCACTTTAAAAGGTCCATTTCAATATTTCCCAGCACGTTAAACTTCTGAAATTTCAAAATAAAGTGAAATATTTATACATATACTCGAAATGATTCACTTTTTAATCACATTATTTAATGGTTGTTTATTTTCAAAACGCCCAAATCTTAACGTCTTCACGTTCTCTCATGTTTCTTCCTGGAATTACAAGAGTATTTGTTAACGTAATACAAGAGAACTGTTCAGTCAGATAGATATTGGTTGTGAAATGAAGTTACAATTGCAAGCATTTTCAAGTACTTCAGCCTAAATTCCAGCACTTTTCAAACCTGAAACACAAAGCAACATTAAAATTCGTCAGATAAATGTTCCTTCCCCTGTTTTTGAGGGGTGTTTCTTTATACTACCACATATCGTTTCGGACAAGCGGTTCGCGCAGACTCGCGCACTACAGTCACTCGCGAAAGTATAAACCTAGCTTAACACAACGAATCGGGCCAAACACCTGAAGGACCGGCACGCAGATTTGTACAAAGAATTCCAAGAGGTTGGTGATTATTCCCATTTCTAGTATTACTACAGCATACAAGATTATGTGTCAGATTATGGTATCCTAGCAAATGTTTGTTATATTCTTGGTTTAAGAGCCGTAAGTGCGACAGCATACAGGGAGAAAAAAAGAGTGATCGTACTACAACGGATCAATCATCTATGAATACTAGGGGTGTATTCAACTAAGGATTTTCATAGTCGAATCTGATTTGTCAGCTTTTCCCTTTAGTCGACTAATAGTCGAATCGGATTTATTTATTTTTTACTTAGAGCACCTTAGAGCACGGGATCTCGTTCTCATTCAGGACTTTTTTCCTCTTCAAAGTAAAAACCTAAAACACTCAGATAAATGAATAAACATGGTAGGTTGTCTTTATTCAGCTTTTATTTATTTACTTTTAATGAAACGTTAGAGAACATTAACCGCCAGTACGCATATCGAACTGTCAGACAGGCACTGCAAAATGTCAAAAATATTTTAAATAAAATATGCCTGCCTGAAAATATAAAAAAAATTGCCACACAACAGCAAAAAAAATATAAGGAAAGGTTCAAGTAACGGGGTTTAAAAGCAAACAACAAGAAAAAATGTTTATAGGACTACTTGCCGAGACACACCGTGACGAGACTACACAACCGAAACGACAAACGGCTGAACTGTTTTTTTTTTTGGGTTTTTTTTTGCCTTACCCGTTTTAAATGGTATGCCATGTTGGTTGTTGCCATGCAAAATGAAAGACATTGATGACGTAACTTGCACTTTACTTTGTTTGATTCATCTTTATCTTTTTCAAAATACTTTTGAAGTTTTTTAGTAGCCATTTTAATCTCGGCAGATGCTGATACTGTAGCGTGTTCATCTCCGCTCGTTTGGATTGTGCAACTGCAGGGTGTGATTTTTTAATGTGTAGTAAGGAAGATGCCTATTGTTAATGCGCAAACATCATTTAAAAATATTTATTAACAGAAATTAGGATGATTTTATTTGACAAAAGGCTATATATAACGAAAACAAAGACATTTCATGTAATAACTAATGCTTAGGTGCATCCTTGGGCACCCCCATGCAGTTAGAATGGTACTAGAATGGTACATTCGGCTATGACGTTCATAGTCGACTAGGGGGTATAGTCGACTATAGTCGAATCAGTGACTATTGCAGGTCACCCCTAATGAATACTGAACTCTACACTAATACTGAAGTTTTAGTTACTTAAAGACTTAAAGTTAAAGTTGTTCAAAGTATAATTAAAATACACTTTTTGCACTAGCCTTTTTTGACTTCTAAATGTGAATTCCAGAGTGCACTACTATTATTTATGTTAATTTATATTAACGTGCAATTTATTTTTCTGTGTTAATGTGGTAAGGACTACACCTTTTATTTATTTGACATTTGTGAAACAAAATACAATATTAATTTGTTTATTAAAAAATAAAAAGGTTTTAAAACGGAAATGAGCACAGTATCGGACTTTGGTATCAAAAATGGTATCGAATTTCAATAATTTTTAAAATATCGTATCGAAATTGTAATTCTTAGTATCGTGACAAGCCTATATATATATATATATATATATATATATATATATATATATATATATATATATATTAGGGGTGGGCATAGATAAATTTTTTAAATCTAGATTAATCTCACTGAAATCTTGAAATTAATCTAGATTAATCTATATTAAAATGGCTCATATGCGTGCTACCCAAGTAATGACTAAAAGTCAGTTTTTGAGATAGGGTTTCTTAATACAGAGAGTGCATTAGACCAGGGCCATCCATGGCTGCATCCATGTAAACACACGAACGATTTGTAATTCACAGGTTTGAACACTCGTTCTACTGTGCAATTTGGTTATGAATACAGCCGAGCTAAACTATCAAGTTGAAAGTCATCATAGTTTGCTTACCCATTTTGACCCAGTTCCCAACCCAACTAAGAATAACGGCGATAATTTTTATATCGCCTGATAAGAGTATCAAATTAACGAACGTCGTTAACGGCCCACCACTAATTATATTATATATATTTATATATACACACACACACACACACACACACACGTATGTTTATTTGCTTCGTTACTAAAATGTGCAATATAACAATCTCGCTGTCTTAACTCAAAGATTGAAATTTAGATAAAGATTAATTTTGATAAAGCCATCTTTATTGCGATCATGAAAATATTTGCTCTGAAAACACAAACATTTGACGGTGTGAGGCTCTAATCTACAGCTACAGTTTTCAACAATGTCCTACCATATCAGACAATACAGAAACCCGCATGAAAATGTGCTCCTACCTGCCTGCCAGTTGTTTTTTGATATGCACAATGTGAAAGGCCCTATTCTAGTCCCTTTCAAAAGCATCTGCTTCTAACCCTAACCCTCTGGACCTAGGGAGGAGGATATCGTGTAGGGGAGTGAAAGATAAGGAACGCCAGATTGTCTTGCTTCTCCATGGACTGTATTTAGTTAAATGTAGTCAAAATGTAAATTTAAAAGAATAATAATATAAGACCAAGACTCAAAAAGGAACCCATCCTCCATTGGGCAGCCCAGCTAGCAGAAGTCCAAATTTACAATTCTAATATAGGTCCATAGTCCTATAGTTGTCCTTCTAATTCCAGGCTGAGCCGTCACAGTCCCTCAATGTAGATCAGGGGTACTAAATTTGTCCGCGGTCCAATTTTGGCAGATGCCTGTGACCTGAGGTCCGGTGCGGTGGGGGGGGGGGGGGGGGGGGGGGTCGAACGTTAATCAGGAATGAGATTGGGTCCGGACAGGACTGCATTCGGGTCCGGATCCGGACCGCGGTCCGCCAGTTGAGTACCCCTGATGTAGATGTTAAGCCTCAGGTAGGAGGCTTCCTGACAGATTAGATCCAGGCTGTTCAGGTGCAGATCATAATGGTTTTTCATGACATAAAATTTTGGCTGGAGATCTAAACTTTATTTGGGCCATAATATAACATTTGGCTGAATATGTGAATTTCAGCTAGGCGATAATAGAATAATTCCGTTTGATGTCACTTTTGTGCTGAGGATCATTGCTCCTGAAAGGAGAAGTTTGTCCCCCAAGGTTTAGTTCATTATTAGCAGATGGACCGTGACCATCCTGCAGTGTCTCCCTCTGTATCCCACCAGCTGTCTGCCTGTCAATGTCCCCCAAACAGCCACAGCATCAGGTCACCCTGATGTGTTTAAAAGGTGAGATGCAGTATGCTGAGGAAAGAGCAGCATTTTAAAAGTAACCTTAAATGTAAACCTCATCCCACATGGTAGATGTTTTCTGGAAAAAATCCAGATGTGTTTTAAAATATTATTTCATTAAATCACCCTCTGGAACAAGCCAGTCGTATGCGGTCTTGAGATCACAGACAGGTCATCTTCACATCAGTCTCCACCTCCCCATTCCTGCTCCAACACCAAGTTCTGAAGGATGTCTTGTCTAAGCAGTTCCTGGTTAGTATGATTCAGTAATTTGTCAACGAATATTCAAACAAACCTGAAAATTTTAAGTGGGCTAAATACTCTTTCAAGGCTCTGTACTACTTGTTATCCCCTACAAGTCCATAACCCGACACAGACAACCGTAATTCCTGCGGCTTCTTTAAATGCAAAAGTTCCAAATAACAGTAGAGGTAGAAAACACTGGTTAATAACTGAATTGGTACAAGAGTACAAGCCTGTGGTAGGATAATGGGTTAACCCTGCGCTAACGTAAGGGGTTAACCCTGCGCTAGGGTGAAGATTATTTACATTCAGAATTCAGGAGCATTATTGCATTATCTTCTTTAAGCTAAGCTTCTTTATTCAAACCCTCAGTATTTGAATATGGTAGACAACGTACCACCATATTAGTATGGTGTAAATTCATCTAAATAGCATAGATGCTGTTCCTGATGGTCTAGTGGCTAGGATTCGGCGCTCTCACCGCCATGGCCCGGGTTCGATTCCCGGTCAGGAAAAGCAGAGAAATTTTTGGGCAGTCATGGCCTGTAAGCCTTTATCTTCAACCACAGAGAGCGGACAACTGCAAACAAGCCAACATAATAATGTGACGCGTCAAGTTTAAACGCCTCCGGCGCTCGCGCGAGGTGTGCGGAGTCGCGCGCTACGGTCACTTGCGAAAGTTTAATCCAGTCTTAATGGTCCAATGAAGGGAATTTAAAAACCAGGACATTTCCTCACTTAAAAAAAAACCCGGGACGCCCGGGACAGGATGTGAAATATGGACATGTCCCGGGAAATACGGACGTTTGGTCACCCTATCATACTAGGAATACATTTAGCAGCTAAATGATTATTACTGACCTGCGCGTTAGCCCCAACATGTTTTGCGTTGAGGTGGTAACGAAGGATGGAAGTGCTCCTGTGATAAGCGAACTCCTTCCTACATGAAGTGCAAATAACACTATTTGTGTTTGTACTTACATCTGGAAGTTTCTTATATTTAAATTTCCCATCCACCAGCGACGCCTCTTCAGTCATCTCTATCATGATCTTATTGTGCGTCCATATAATCTGTATGACTGGAACTCGTGCACTGAGAAACATTCCACGGTGCAAAAGTGTCTCATATGTGTTAAATGCGTACATTTTTTTAGTTCGTTAATTTTCCTGTAATTAATTAATCAAAATTAACGCGGTAAAGTCCCACCACTAGTAATTAGTGGTGGGCCGTTATCGGTGTTCGATAATGTGATACTCTTATCGGGCGATATAAAAAATATCGCTGTTAATCTATTCTTAAAGTTGGGTTGGGAACTGGGTCAAAATAGGTAAGCAAACTGATGACATTCACCTTGATAGTTTAGTTTGGTTGCATTCCTAACCAAATTGCACAGTAGGGGGCGAGAACGAGTTTTCAAACCTGTGAATTACCACCCACAACAAATCGCCCATGTGCTTACATGGATGCAGCCTCGAAGCCGCCAGGTTTGCTTCATGGAAAATTCATTTTTAAGAAGCTTCCTAATGGAGACATTGACAAGACTAAAGTCGTTTGCACCTTATGCAACGCGGAATTGGTTTATTGTAGGAGTTTTACCAGTCTGAAGTACCATTTAAACGCAAAGCACCCGTTTGCTAATGTTGCTGACGCTGGGTCAAGCACTGAAGAGTCGCCGCCACTGAAAACAGGTTAAATGTACTAAGGGCGTACTCACACTAGGCTCTGTGATCCGGGCCCGGGCACGGTTCTCTGCCGAAGCACGGTTCGTTTGGCTAGTGTGATCGCTCCAACCGTGCCCGGATCAGTTAACCGTGCTCGGGCCTGCTTGAAGAGGTGGGCCAGGGCACGATTCGCGTGGACTCGGGCACGGTTCGCTTCTAGTGTGAGCGCTATCCGTGCCCGGGCCCGCTTGGTGCCTCGTCTCATTGGTTCATTTCACTGGAACTCAAACATGAAGTCAGTGATGCGACGCTCACGTTAAACAGTCATAGCGGCAAAGCGATTCGCAGACAATCGTGTTAAATGATCGATAAATCTGTGCTTGCACCGTGTTTCTGCACTCCCAAAACTACTCCAAAAATACAATAAAAAGAGAATCGTGAACTCCATAGTGTTGTGCGAGCGCGCTTTTATTCCAAATAAAGTCACATTGTGATGACATAATCGTGCTCGGGCGCGCTTAATGAAGGCAGTGTGAGTGCAGGCCAGAGGAGGAGTGGGGAGGGAGGATAACCGGGCCCCAGCACGGAACCAGCAAACCGTGCCTAGTGTGAGTACACCCTAAATGTTGGCTTACATTTAAAATCTCATGTTTAGCTGAATAAACATTTTATCAACCCTTTTTAATGTACAGTATGTAGGCTTACAAATTCATGTTTGACTGAATATGCCCTCTTAAAGTATGCAGGCATACAGTACTATTTTCATGTTTAACTGAATAAACCGTTGAACACGAGTACATTTTATTGAGCATGTTTTTTTCTTGAAGTATCAAAGTAGAACAGATTTCTCAAGCAGTCATTGATGCATTTTGGAAACAGGAGATGAGCCCCTGATCTAATGCACCCTCTGTATTAGGAAACCCTATCTCAAAAACTGACTTTTAGTCATTACTTATATTCTGAATGAGCCATTTTAATCTAGATTAATTTCAAGACTTCAGTGAGCTTAATCTAGATAAAAAAAAAAATCTATGCCCACCCCTATATGTAATATCATTAAGTTATGCAATGTTAGACACCCCCCAGACCCAATCCATTGGTTAACAGTTTTTGAACCGAGAGTATATTAAAAGTATCTCACACACAACAGTGACAAACAATAAACTTGAGAAAATTTGATCACTGTATACAAACAAATCTGAAATTGCAGATCTGTAGAATTGTAGTGAATTACAGTACTTGTAATTAATCTGTCTGGGTGAGTAAATGCAGGCTGATCTTTAAACGTGTCTCATAAATGCCTTCTGCTTGTGAAACCCTTTCTTAAAAAGGCAGAGCTTTTCCTCAGCCCCGCTCCCTGTTCACATCTTCCCAAATGCTTGGGAAATGCTCAAGTTTAGTCTATCCAAGAGGCTGTGTATAAATTTTATCAGACTGCAAAAGTAAGCAATACTTGTGGGAAGGGGGAGGGCTTTCCCCTTACAATTCACAGTGATGTTACTTTTGTTCACCAACACAAAAACATGTACTCTCTCTCACTTTCTCCATCTTCTCAGACACCAACATGACCATTCCCTGTTGTGTCTACCATGGCCTAAGAATGAACAAATACAAAAGCAACTTTGGAGAATGTGTTTTAAGCCAGGATTATATTAAACACATTTTCTATGTTTTTCCACACTGGCCCCACCCTTCGTCCACACTGGGCCCACCCCTCCACCAAATTTTCTAACGTTTTTGGATTTTGTTCTTGTCCCGATGTCCAGTGCACCTTGAATTACGCCTGTAAGGTGCTGGATGTTTGCATTTTAGATTCTGGCATTCTTTAAGGAAAAACAAGGGACAAAAACAAACAAGTTGTCCTTTACATAGTGCAAGTACCAGAGAAGCCACAACTTCCTCAGAAATTTCCAGAATGTTTATTGGACATGCAAGGCCAACGCACAAAGTTTACTCCAAAAGTCTTCCTGGCTATAAACGAATGTGAGGAAAGTTTGATTCTTTGATCAGGAATTGTATCTAATAGAGGTACACCTCAGTAATCATAATGCAAGCAGCTCTATTGAAGGAGAATGAGATCAGAGAGACGAACCTCTCTTGAGAAAACAAACCCGTCTAGTTTAATAATAATAATAATAATTCATTTTATTTCAAGGCGCCTTTCTAGACACTCAAGGACACCGTACACACAATACAAGTAAAATATAGTACACACAAGAGAAAACAATACAATAACACTAAAAAATAAATAAAATAAAAAATCTTTAACACTAGAGCTCCTGAGAATTCAGGATTCTGAGGACATCACCCCTCCTTCTTCTCCTTCTTGCCAGCAATTAGCAAAGCCAAATATCACCCTTTATTATGTTAATTCACAGAGCAAGACTGAGGCAGCAGCCTCACCCAGAAAGTCTCTGATCACAGAGATCACAGATCACAAACAAGCAGAAACACAAATGCTTCTATCAAATGCTTCTAACACAAATATAGATAGATAGATAGATAGATAGATAGATAGATAGATAGATAGATAGATAGATAGATAGATAGATAGAGGTAGTATAAGAAATGTACAAAGAGCAAGATTCAAGCCTGCTGTTTAGATCACAAACAAGCAGAAACACAAATGCTTCTATCAAATGCTTCTAACACAAATATAGATAGATAGATAGTATAAGAAATGTACAAAGAGCAAGATTCAAGCCTGCTGTTTAGATCACAAACAAACAGAAACACAAATGCTTCTATCAAATGCTTCTAACACAAATATAGATAGATAGATAGTATAAGAAATGTACAAGGAGCAAGATTCAAGCCTGCTGTTTAGATCACAAACAAACAGAAACACAAATGCTTCTATCAAATGCTTCTAACACAAATATAGATAGATAGATAGTATAAGAAATGTACAAAGAGCAAAATTCAAGCCTGCTGTTTAGATCACAAACAAGCAGAAACACAAATGCTTCTATCAAATGCTTCTAACACAAATATAGATAGATAGATAGATAGATAGATAGATAGATAGATAGATAGATAGATAGATAGAGGTAGTATAAGAAATGTACAAAGAGCAAGATTCAAGCCTGCTGTTTAGATCACAAACAAGCAGAAACACAAATGCTTCTATCAAATGCTTCTAACATAAATATAGATAGATAGATAGTATAAGAAATGTACAAAGAGCAAGATTCAAGCCTGCTGTTTAGATCACAAACAAACAGAAACACAAATGCTTCTATCAAATGCTTCTAACACAAATATAGATAGATAGATAGTATAAGAAATGTACAAAGAGCAAGATTCAAGCCTGCTGTTTAGATCACAAACAAACAGAAACACAAATGCTTCTATCAAATGCTTCTAACACAAATATAGATAGATAGATAGAGGTAGTATGAGAAATGTACAAAGAGCAAGATTCAAGCCTGCTGTTTAGATCACAAACAAGCAGAAACACAAATGCTTCTATCAAATGCTTCTAACACAAATATATATATAGATAGATAGATAGATAGATAGATAGATAGAGAGCACATGAATTTGTTTTCCTGTCTTTTCCTCTCCTTTTCCAGCCTGCTGTTTAGATCACAACATTTATCAGTGATGCAGTGATGCAACGCGACCATGCTAATTTTCGCTAGCAATGATATGGGATTTCCTATATAACATTAGCATCAAGCTAATTGCGCCATATAATTTCTTAGCTTTTCAAACGCGAATTCAAACGCGGAAACAGAAAGTGTTTGATTACAACAAATATTATATATACAAAGAGCAAGATTCAAACATTTTTATTTATTTTTATTGTTTGACGGGACTCATTAGAGAAACTGTCGTCTCTACGTGCGATTGAATTGTAACTTTTGAAACACGAGTCTACAAATTTTCTGCCGTTTGTTGTAGTATCGGTAACATACAGTCTGCTTGTAACTTCAACTTTTTCGTGAAGTATCACGTTTGGTGTTTTGGTCATATGAGCTTGGGGGTGAGCCAGCTTGTGCTTTGGCAGGCGTATGAGCTGGGGGTGAGCCGCTTCCACCGCATTACCAAGACAATGGGCGTTAATCCCTTCACAGCAGGGGAGTGGGCTACATGGACCCTACCAAGCCCTGTGAAATTTTTCGCTTCTCTAGGAGCTCTAGTGTTAAAAATCAGGTAATATAAGCTAATTTTAAAAAGTGCGTCTTAAGTCTGCTTTTAAAATGCGTGAGAGAATGAATGTTACGGATGTCGGGTGGGAGCGTGTTCCAGAGTTGAGGAACAGAGCGACTGAAGGCCCTGCTCCCCATGGTACTAAGACAGTGAGATGAATGGAAGAGGAGGAGCTAAGTGTAGGGAGTGTGAGGTAATGTGGAGAAGATCTGAGAGATAAGGGGGAGCCAAATTATGGATAGATTTAAAAGTGAGAAGCAAGATTTTAAACTGGATGCGGAAATGTATGGGAAGCCAGTGGAGCTGCTGTAGGACCGGGGTGATGTGTTGTATTGAGGGAGTTTTGGTGATAACACGAGCAGCAGCATTTTGTACGAGTTAAAGTCTACGGATAGATTTTGAGGGAAGACCATACAGGAGGGAGTTACAATAATCTAGATGTGAAGTAACCAGACTATTGACGAGGATAGAAGCTGTGTGAGGGGTGAGGGAGGGATGAAGATGGTTAATGTTCCTGAGGTGAAAGTATGCAGTGCGTGTGATGTTATTGATGTGAGATTGAAATGACAGCGTGCCATCAAGGATAACACCCAAACTTTTTACCTTTACAGAGGGAGCAATAGCAGCATTGTCAATATTGATATAAAAGCTGTCAGTCTTGTTGAGTACTGATTTGCTGCCAATTAAAAGAACTTCAGTTTTATTGCTATTAAGTTGAAGGAAATTGGAGGAGAACCAGGATTTTATTTCTAGGATGCAGTCAGAGAGAGAGGGAGGGGGGAGAGTAGTGGATGGTTTAGATGAGATGTAAAGTTGGGTGTCGTCAGCGTAGCAATGAAACTGATTGTTAAATTTCCTGAAAATATAACCCAGTGGAAGAAGATAGATGATAAATAAAAGGGGACCTAGTACTGAACCCTGAGGTACACCAGAGGTGATAGAGGAAAGTCTGGAAGAAAAGGAACCAAGTTTGACATATTGAAGACGATTAGAAAGATAGGAGACAAACCAGTGAAGGGGTGTGTGAGAAATGCCAGTTGCAATTAATCTATTGATGAGGATTGTGTGAGAGCTAGTGTAAAAAGCCGCACTTGGGTCCAAAAGAATAAGAATGGATAAAAAAAAACATTGTCAGCTGCAAGTAAAAGATCATTCGTGATTTTGACTAGTGCTGTCTCTGTCCTGTGAAGGGGTCTGAATCCAGATTGAAATTGTTCATATAGTTTATTATCAGAGAGATGTGAGTGCAGGTGGGAAGCAACAATTTTTTCAAGAATTTTCAAGATAAATGGAAGGTTGGATATAGGGCGAAGGTTATTGAAGTCAGTTGGATCTAAACCAGTTTTTTTGATGATCGGGGTGATTTCTGCAATTTTGAATTTAGAGGGGACAATTCCAGTATTCAGAGAAGAGTGAATAATAGATGTTATAAGTGGAATGAGAGAAGGGAGACAGGCTTTGACCAAAGATGTAGGTAGGGGATCTAATCTACAGGTGGAGGGTTTAGATTTATGAACTAGAACAGAGATATCGTCAGCTGAAGGAAGGGTAAACTGTGACAGTGATGAGAGGGGTGGAGTAATGGGCACACTGAAAGTTGTGAGAGAATCTGAATTCAGAAGTAATTGATTGTGTATTTGATCAATTTTGTCATTGAAAAAGGACATTATTGAATTACAGTACTTGTTAGACAGAAGATGAGAGAAGAAGGTAGAGGGGGGTTGAGTGGTATTGTTGACAATGGAGAACAGAGTTTTTGTGTTACCTTGGCTATTAGAAATGAGATCAGAGAAATAATCTGCCTTTGTAGTGTTGATAGAGTTTTTATAGTGAAGTATGTGGTTATTGTACAAATCTTTGTGTATATTGAGGCCAGTTTTCCTATAGAGGCGCTCCAACTGTTGGGCCCTAGACTTAAGTTCTCTGAGTTCCGAGGTGAACCAGGGGGCTGAGAGTGTGAAGGTAACTGGTCTGGATTTAATGGGGGCTAAAAAAATTTAAAAGGTGTAATACCAGAGCAGCAAACCAGATCCAGGGTGTGACCTTTACAATGAGTTGGAAAGTCAATGTACTGATGCATTCCAAAACTGTCCAAGCAGGATAAAAAGTCTTTAGTAGGATTGCTGGAAGGATTATCCAAGTGAAAATTAAAATCACCTGTAATAAAATATTAGGTGAGAGAGACATTAGATGGGTAATAAAATCAGCAAACTCATTTAAAAAGACAGGATTTGGTTTAGGTGGTTGGTAGACAATAGCAATATAAGTAGGTATGGGTCCAGATATTTGTGACACAGTGGTTTCAAAAGAGCTGACAGCAGATGGTATACTCACGGCCGAGACCTTCCAGTTCTTGCGGTAAAATAACATCATATCACATGTTCATCTTCAAACAGTAACCCCTCCCTCAACCTTCTGTAACCCCTCTGTAACCTGCTCCTCACGATACACACCCCGAGCTCCCCCATTACCATCCCACAACAAGCGGGGGAAAGTCAGCATGGGCTGAAAGTCATGAGCAGGAACATGTGGCACGTGGGAAGATCATATGAACCTTTTTATTTGGCAAATAGGGTTGGCTCCTTTACTAAAACAAACTGCTCATTATCTCTGCAGAGCAGTTAGAAGATACTTTGGTAAATATTTTAGATATTTTACTCCTGCATTTTTATAAAACACGGTCTGGTGCAGCATTCTAATGGAACTGAGTAGAATGGAAACGTGGATAAGACTAGCTGTGTTACTGGGTTGCTGCAGGACCTAAACAACTGCAATACTTTTCCATAGAGGAATTCTGTAGGATCTCAATGACTGCCAGCCATCCAAGGAAATAAGTCAGCAAAGCTAACCTTATTCACACCGGGAAATGTCTATGATGCTTCACAAGAGGGTGGTGTGTAGTGCTTCTCTACTGTACAGCAATTTCTACATTCACCAAAATGTTTCTCTTTCAGCTTTATCTTTTCATAGAACCATTTCACACTTAGGAAACTATTTCTTTTTCGAGGGGAGTTCCATAGGAACTTCATGTTGAATACCACGTTGAATCTGTCCAGTATAGCAAGAATACTGTTGCCCAGTTATGTTCTCTTGCAGACTTAAACCAATTTAACCAAGCACAAGAAACATCTGTTGCTCCTCATCCTCAGCACAGGGACCACTGCCACAGTTTCAGGAGTCACGTTCTTCACATACTCTGATCTGTAGGATTTCCATTCTTAGCCAGATTAGCAACAGTGCTGTTTTCTTCCATCTACAAACTATTTGCCCTACTGAGGATTGAGAAACCTCAGCAACCCTTCTGTAAGCGTGTGCTTTAGGGTTGTGCGGTATGAAACCACCCAACGCTAACATGGTTATCTATGAACAATTTCATGACTGAATAAACATAGCAAATATTAACTTCATGAAACTTATACATGTTAATACATATGAAGATTCTTAACAACATGGATAAAAGGTTATTAAAAATCATACCACTTGTGAGCTGAACTGCATTCATTCCAAATTTCAGTTCTGATCAATTTAACTAGACTAACAAGATAAATGCAAGTCCAGCTCTACCTCACCTCAACAAATAGATCACAGACCTGGTTGTATTAGGGGAAAAGCTCAGCTCAACCCTAACCCTAACCCTGGTTGTATTAGGGGAGGAGCTCAGTTAGTTTCTTCAGCATTCCTGTGTGGAGATTTTCAGCAGGTTTTTGTGATGAGTGTGTATGAATGAATGTTTAATTTATATAGCGCCTTTCAAGATACCCAAGGTGTATCCACCAAACCCATTATTGTGATGTTGGTGTGCATAAACCACTTCCCCCACACCAAAGTATAAATCATAAAACAAACTGTAACCATGAAGAATACAAGTTCACAACAGAAATGATTACCATTAGGGGCACCCAAACCAATCCACACCCTCACAGATTGGTGAAAACACTAAGCAAACCCAGGAGCAGCCATGCCATTCCATCCAAAGGCAAAGAACAACCAGACTCTGAAAATGTTTTGCCAAAACAATGCTTTGTGTTTGCTCTTGCTAATCAGAAGCACTTTTAAGAATCAATTTCTCCTATGCAGACAAGACAGTAGAGTGGGTCTACGCTTCACAGCTCCTTAAGAGGTGGCAACTTTCACAGACACCTCTGTGTCTCACTGCACCTTCACTCTCCTTCCTCATCCATTCAGTCTTGCTATGCCGTATATCATGCCTCCGTTATAACCAGAGATGTATAGTAACGAAGTAGAACTACTTCACTACTGTACTTAAGTACTAAAATGCTGTATCTGTACTTTACTGGAGTATTATTTTTTTCTCCTACTTCCACTTTTACTTCACTACATATTTTCCACCAGTTTAATACTTTTACTCCAATACATTTTTTACGTGCTGTATAGTTACTCGTTACAGTTATAAACATGTTAGCTGGCGCGGTCACCGGGTGAAGCGATCAGGCTGTCATGAGAAAACTGCGCAAGCTCCAGTCGCGTCTCGTTTACTCTGCTGCTGCCTTCACTGAACACTTGAGCTTCGTAATCTAGGTTCACTTGACACGTCGTGATTGGCACAAGGGTCTGCGCGGCAAAAATGACGCAATCGCAGTGGCTCCGCCCATGCACGTTGGCCACATGCGCGGTCGCATCGCGAGGTCGTGCACCTCTCGAATTTTGTGCGTGCGAAGTTACAAGGTGGAATTCATGCACTTGTACGGCACTTTGAAGGTCCATTTTCAGTATTTTCCAGCACCTTCAGCTTAATTTACATATTTATACAAATACAGATATACTCGGAATTATTCCAAATAATTCGCTTTTTATCTCATTAAAAGAGATGGTACAGTGTTTGGTAACAGCAGAAGAGCAGCATAAGTGCTGCATAATAAGCTTGTTGGCATTTTAATGTATATATACATAATGTACATAATGTATATATAGGCATCTCTGCCTCCCTAAAGAGTGTGAAATATTGGCCTTCAAAAATTCACATTAGAACTTCAAGAAACACATCAACGTAAGTTATAAATATAACGCACAGAAGACACACCAGCTTGAGCTGTCAGTAAGCGCTAGTTAGGTTAGATATCTTAGCTAACTAACCTAATTTCATGACGTGCTGCAGTATTCAATTAACATTAGCTGGCAATCATTAAGGCGATGTCATGCCAAAATGTGTTTTTAGCAAAAGTAATCTGTGTCTCTTCATGCTGACTAATCATGTGCCCATTTTTATAGTGTAGTGTTCTTATAGGGTAAGGACATTTATTGAGGGTAAACGCAGGGCAGTAGGCTCACCCTTAGAATCCGACGGATTGATTTTACGTCCAAAATACACCTCATTTTCTCAGCTAAATTAAGACGAACTTGTACTTCTGCATCAAACCTACGAGGTAGCGGGACATAGGTTATCTGTTTTTGTGTACGAAGTGTTAAGCCCAGTTTTTAAAGTTGCTACTTGTTTGTACATACAGAACACTTGTATTTGTGGTCTTTGCCATCTTTGATTTGTAAGCGATATATAAAAACAATTGATAATCAAACTTTGACGGCTTTCTTTAATTAATTAAAAACAATACTTTTTTTTTTACTTTCAGTACTTGAGTAATACATTTGAGAATTACTACTTGCAAAAAACTACTAGTAGAAAAACTACTTGCAATACTTAAGTACAAAAAATGCTGAATACTTCTGTACTTCTACTTAAGTAAAGTTTTTAAAGAACACTTCAACTTCTACTCAAGTCAATTTTTTTTATAGAGTACTTGTACTCAAGTATGGGTCTCTAATACTTTATACAACACTGGTTATAACTCATCAAAATCCCATTTCCTCCCATGGAGATTGTCCAGCCAATGCATATAGCAGGCTCTTTTAAATCTATAGCAGGCTCTTTTAAATCTATAGCAGGCTCTTTTAAATCTATAGCAGGCTCTTCAATCTTCGTGCGGGTTTCTGTCAGAGGTAAGTCAATTTGCATTTATGGAATGACTAATGTCTGCCATGTCCCTGGACATCACCAGTCTAAGACAGACCTGGGCAAACAACGGCCCGCGGCCCATATCCGGCCCGTTGTGCGTCCCTGACCGGCCCGCGAGAGGCCAATCATAAATTAAACAAATATCTATGTCGTGCGTGCAATACAACTGTGATGCTTTTATTTTGAAATCGCTACGTTTGTGTTAATTCCGTATGGACGTACGTGCGCGTGTGTGAGCTGTGCGAGAAACAGTAGGGTTAGGTAGGTGATCAGTGACAAATTAAGGCTGAATTTATACTTTCGCGAATGAACGTAGCGCGCGAACCTCCGCGAACAGCGGAACATTTAAGTGATGAATTTTAATGTTGCATTGTGTTCCAGGTTTGAAATGTGCTGGAATTTAGGCTAAAGTACTTGAAAATGCTTGAAATTGTGACTGTATTTCGATTCACAACAAATAGCTGACTGAACAGGGGGGTAATTCCAGAAAGCGAATTCAGTGAAGAAACCGGGTAAGTAAACTCAGAGTTAACGAAAACTCAGGGTTTTCCGTTCCAGAAACCGAGCTTAGAGAGAACCTGAGTCAGCTGGGAAATATTGAAATGGACCTTGAAAGTGCCGTAGAAGTGATTTATACTTGACGCTCCTTCGGCTCCCAAATGGCTCCTTATTTGAGGGGGTGGCGAACGTACTTTGTTGACCGGGGGGGGTCATAGAGGGGAACCGCAAAAGTCATGTTTGCAGGGTTTATACATCTTTACAAGGTGGAATTAAAGCACTTGTACATCACTTTCAAGGTCCATTTCAATATTTCCCAGCACGTTAAACTTAATTAAGTTAAATATTTATACATATACTTGAAATAATTCGCTTTTAATCACATTATTTAATGGTGGTTTATTTTCAAAACGTACTTAACGTCTTTGCTTTCTCTCATGTTTCGTCCTGGAATTACAAGAGGCTCGTATTTGTTAACGTAATACAAGAAAACTGTTCAGTCAGACAGATATTTGTTGTGAAACGAAGTAGTTACAATTTCAAGCATTTTCAAGTATTTAGCCTAAATTCCAGCACTTTTCAAATCTGAAACAAAAAGCAACATTAAAATTGGTCAGGTAAATGTTCCTTCCCCTGTTTTTGAGGGGTGTTTCTTTATACCAACACACATCGTTTCAGACAACACTGCACAGAACATGACGCGGCAAGCATAAACGCCTCCGCCGTTCACGGAAGTTCGCGCGAGGTGGGCGGAGCCACCGCGATGACGTCATTTTTGTTTGTGTGGCCCTCTGAGACAATTCAGGTTTCTCATGTGGCCCCTTGTAAAAATTAATTGCCCACCCCTGGTCTAAGAGATCCACACATCAGCCTGCAGATGACAGACAAAAGATCTATAAATTAATGGACTCTGAATTTAGGAGGTGTATGTTAGACTCAGGGAGGTCACCATGTCTGAACTCCATAAGGTCGCCTGTATGCACACCATCAGGGTGTGAAACACTTCATGCTCTGCTGGACGGAAGCAGTCAGATCAGGACGGATGAACAGAGGCCACCAGAGAGTGGAAACCCACATGAAGGCGCACATGTGCAAACAGCCCTGTCATGAAGACACGTTTCAGACTTATAAAGACTTCAATTCCCTCCATCTTCACTTTTCCTACCACCAGGAACAAGTGAGTGTCAGGGTAAAGGCCATGTAAAGAAAACTCAAGAGAGAGAGAGAGAGAGAGAGAGAGAGAGAGAGAGAGATAGAGAGTGTGTACCCCTCCTCCAACTTCTCCATACATGCTTCATAGATTAATGACCTTTCTCAATCCAGATGTTTTGCAGAAGGCTGAGTGGAGAAGTGAGGGGCAGGGGGGTGTCTGGGTTCTCTCTCTCTCTCTCCTGCTTTTCTTTTCTTTCCACAATCTTCCCTTTCTGTCTTTTACCCTTATCTCAGCTCTGTCAAACCTGTTTCCCCTCCTGACTTCCTCTTTTCCTTTGACTGCTCATCCTCTCCACACATAGTCTCTACTTGATTACTGCACTGCCCTCCTAAAATGTCAGGGGTAGATTACTTTACATGGAGTAAAAAGCATCGCTATGGGTTACTGTTGAGAAGTACCTCACTGCGAGTGTGAGGTGAGGCAGTGTTGAACCTTATAGCTCTAAAATGTTACATTAGCAGTTAAATGAGCAAACCACCAGTCATAAAATAATGAAAAAATTCCAATATCACCACATCTTTCTATATAAAGATCAAAGGCAAGTCATGCAAGGCCATGTAATGTGAGGTAACTTTTAAAGCATAACCTTTTTAAACATTATAAACATTTTCTCTTAACAAAATGATGAATTTGCCATCTTGTTCGCTGTTTCTCTTTTAATTCCTTGAACTCCTTAGCAGTGGCTATTTTTAAAATGTGCTATATAAATAAATGTAACAAGCTTTGTAAATCACTTTAGGGAGGAGAATACATTTGGAAACATCTGTGATACATGTGACTACACAATGACATGTGTACATAAAAGCTTGTATTAAAATGCATATTATATAGCTACAGATAATATGCAAACATAACACAAGTGTGTCGTAAGTGTTCTTAGCAATATGCCAAGCCAGACAAAACTAGTACAAAGTTACTTTTTCTGCTACATGTCTAAGTGTTTACTTACATAGGCAACTGCCGATAACTCGAGTATAATGAGACGCTAAACAGGTTTACTGCGCCGGGTATTTAAGGGAATTCAACATGGGTTGTGATTACGTAAAGTAAAAGAAAGAAAGAAAGAAAGTCGGAAAGAAAATCAAGTTGAAAAGAAATAACGTCATCGGCCACATTGCATATCCCTTGATCTCGGAACTGCTGGGGACGCACGCGGGTAATTGTTTCCAGAGGCTGAAACGGGGCATTTACACGGGGCATCTACACGGGGCATCTACAACTAGACCGAAAAGGCCACGCGGTCTACTTGGTGCCTGTTGCATTTTCTCAGCATACACATCATTACCTTCCTGCCTCTGCTAAATGATACGAATTAATATGAATATCTAAAATACAGACGTCGAACGTGCGCGTTACCTCTATATTGCGAGATAACTTGGTTTCTAGTCTTTTTTTTTATGTCATAATTAACTTTGGTTCTGTTCCACCACTTTAAACATTTCTTCTGCGCAACACCAACGGTTAAAAGCCGAGCGTCGTGGTGCAGCCTAAAAACAGCGAAACGACAAGAAAAATAGCGGTCAGAATACCAAAAGCTTTGGCAGTGTGTCCGGATAGAGCACACAAAGCCTCGCAGCTATCGCACTCTCTCAAGACGCAATTAACTGGACGCGACGTTAACTTGACAGATATTTTACCAGGGCCTGTTTGCCAACGCAGCCTAAGATGGATGTTGTCCAATGATGACACTTTTGATTGTGTTTTGAGAAACAAAATAATTAACGAAGACGCTGGGAACTGATGAGTTATTGTTATTGGACACCGTCTCACAGCCCTTCCACCCGTTCAAGTCAAACTGCCAGTAATGAAGGGGAATGATCAGGCACCAGCATTATTTTGAAATAAATTCCACGACTTGACAAATACTAAATTCAGCTTAGTATGCTAGAGGAGTTTTCCAAAGCTACTCGTGAGCCGTCCATTTTGCAGCTCGATTGAGCACATTCGCTGATGCGGATAAAAGTAGTTTGAAAAGTAATGTCTGACAGTTTGCTTTCCGTCTACAGCCCGATGCGGTGTTCTATCTCCAACCACGAACTAGGAATGTATTTTGCATCATGAGATTCATTCACAGGAACAGTAGATACTCAATGCTTAATTGGGTCCAATATCAGTACAGACTGCTTGCCAAGTCATACAAACCTACAATTTATTTCACGGGAATATTAAACTGGTTGATTCGACAGACCGTAGTAGCCTATATATAAATAAACCAAATATTAAAAATAAAGCAAATATTTAGGCATACATGTTTGTGAAGTGCCGAGCATTAGCTTCCAAAAACCAAATGACACACGCCACTGTTAACTTTAGAAATAACTGCTACTCACCGTCGACAGCCCTCGCAGGAAGGATCACCTCCATACTGTGCAAAAAGCCCAGGAAAAGCAACCCGACAAACATCACGATTGCAGTCAAACGCAACATGTTTCTCTCGCTCAGTCAAAAACTTGAAATAAAACACAACAAAATTAAAACAACGGCGCGAGGAACCACACTACGCCCGGTGCTTCCTGACAGGGTCCAATCCTGCAGAAGCCTACAGTCTAGGTAAGGCAACCAGCGTCCGCGATGCTTTTTCTCGTTTTCTGCCCTTACGCCGCGTAATAAAATGAAGCAGTGATTGCGGGAAGTCGCACACTGTCGCAAAGAACCCTGGAAAAAGCCAAAGCTTTCTCCGGCCATACACGTCTAAGGATTCATTGAAGGCATGATTCAAACTGTGGTTATCCTAAGGTAAAAACAAGCTCGTGCGTGCGTCGTTTAGATGTCTGCTGCACGCGCAGAGAGACAGAAAGCATCACTACATCCAGGTAACAACGTGGTCAAACCATTATAAACAATTTCTTTGTTCCGTCTAGCAGCCACCGTCACACTGAAAGGAACAAGTAATAAAGGTTTCTCAGGTTCCCGGTTCACTGCTTCTTGGTGCTAATAAAAAAATGAGCTAGACTGGGGTCCAATCCCCAACTCAACGTTGTTGTTTGTGACGTCAGAGAAACAAATGGGTGGCAACATCCTTACATATCGATTTATCAGCGCACAATTCGTTCATTGGCCAATCACCAAATGGTGACATTGTTATCGAATCAAAGTCGAGCGTGTTGAGTGTACGCTGAAAAAGCGTCTCAGTTGGAAGAAAAAGGTTCAAAACCCAGTCAAGATTTACTCCTGTGCTCAAGAGTTTGATTTTGTCATCGTTTTGGGGAAAGTGTTATATTTCTCAAGCTATAACACAGCAAATCTTTACTAAAAGGGCTGTTTTTTATTTATAAGTGTAAGTTGTTTAGCATTCCCATCAGAAGTGTGGATGCGTGTAGCTATGTAGTATTTAATAATGTTACATTTAAGATGAGATGATTTATATAGTTCTTTAAACATGTATAAACACTTACAGTTATTGACTGAGTGGAAGATGTATACACATATAAACATATGTGCTCAATAATGTTCTTTGAGTGGAGGATGTATACATATGAGCTTTTTCAGTAATGTTCTTTGAGTGAAGGATGTTTACATATATGAGTTTATTCAATAATGTTCTTTGAGTGGAGGAAGTGTACATATGAGTTTATTCAATAATGTTCTTTGAATGGAGGATGTATACATATATGTTCTTTGCCTCCAGTGAAAGTGACAGTGAGACTGCCCCGTACATCCCAAACAAGCCTAACAGTTCACTCACATAACAGCTCACTAGCCACCACATATCTTCGAAAAACGTTTTTGCACACTTCAAACTCTCAAAGGTCCTACAGCCTTGTCATGTGAAACAAATGACTAAACTCCAACACAATTCAACAGCATTTGTTCATCTGAATTGAGGTTGTTTATCTGAATTGTGGAAAATGACCTGTTTTAGGGAGCCAAATCACTTTTGTGCAGTCATGCACTAGTAAACATGAACACAAGATTGAGAAATAGTGTCATAATCCCACTACCACTCCAGATATATTTAACTACTGACTTTGCTCTTTTAAAACTATTGAACAACCATGTTAATGCATTATAGAAATCCAGTGTAAGGTGAGACTTTGTGCCAGGGCTCAGGTTACACATGTCCTATATGGCAGTATGGTTAGTATGATTTATGGCAGTATAGTTAGTACGGTGTATGGTAGTATGGTTTATGGTAGTTTGATTAGTATGGTTTATGGCAGTATGGTCTGTGGTAGTATGGTTAGTATGGTTTATGGCAGTATGGTCTGTGGTAGTATGGTTAGTATGGTTTATGGCAGTATGATTCTGTACATGGTACAGCTAGACCACCAGGCAAGCAGCAGTCTTGCTGTTTGTGTGAAGTTTATTCCCAGAACATAAAGCCCAACTTTGTCCAATCGTATATTTATTTACATTGTATGATATAGTATGTATATTTACATTGTGTGATATAGTACCAATTTATTTACATTGCATGATATAGTACCTATGTTAATTTACACTTCTTCTAAGTATCATTTTAAATTCCTGTAGTTTTTGAGATATTGTGAGTGTTTATTTGCAATTCTAGGTATTGGCATTAGTTCCTGTATGAATAGCATTCTTGTTCAAGAAGATGAATTCTGTGAGCAGATAACAAAGCACTTTGTAAATCGCTCTGGATAAGACCATCTGTTAAATATCCTGAAGGTAAATGTAAGTGTGCATGTGCTTTATTTGTAGTTTCATGGTTTTATGTCATCTCTTCCAAGCAATTCTGACCAAACAAAATCAACAGAAGGGCCAGTGACAAAACAGCAGGGTTTCATAATACATACATACACATACAGCAGTGTTTCATAATACATAGACTCATACAGCAGGGTTTCATAAGACACAGTCAACAGGATTTTATCTGACACAGACACCAGGGTTTAATCAGACACAGACTCATACATCAGGGTTTCATCAGGCATATATACAGACAGCAGGTTTTCATCAGACACCGACAACAGGGTTTCATCAGGCACAGACACATACAGCAGGGTTTCATCAGACACTGACAGCAGGGTTTCATAACCTTCGGTGGCAGCCAGCTGAGCTCGGCTTTGATGAGTCATGAACCTGTATCATGGATCATGTATTATGGATCTGGATCATGAATCTGGTTGATGGTTTTTCACATTGCGTAATCACAAGCAAAGGCATAATCACCTAAACCACTGAAACTCTACTAGAGTTTTGATTTTCAGAAAGATTTCAGGCTAGTGCTGCATCAGCACTTTGTGGGCTGCTATTAAGTTATTAATTAATTTTTATTTATTATTGTTGTTGTTATAAATGTTCATAATAATTTTATTGTAATTATTGTTGTTGTTGTTTATTATTATCATTATTGATTGTTGTTGTTAATGTCATAATTATTCGACATTAACTCGAACTCGTATCAAACTCATATCAAACCCTTATCAAATCTGTATCAAACCCATATCAAACCCATATCATATTAACTAGGCACCCAGGGGAAATAATAATTGTATGTCTCCTTTTACTGATAATAAGTGTATAATATAATTATTATTATAAAATTAATAAATGTATATCATACTGTTTATCATCATGCTCTGGACTGCTTAGAGGTACTAAATAACAGAGAATACAAAATAGAGAATGTAAATCCAGCTGTTTATAGTGTGGTACTGTACTGCAGATTAGTTATTTGTGTTGTGCCAAGCCTGCCTGTTTGTTACTATATTCAGTTTATCACTGAGCCATTTACCATTACGTAAACCCAGATGGTCCAGTGAAGGCGAAGGAACTTTTTGTTCTTTTCTTCTTCCTCTTTTCTGTAATTCAAACCATCAATGGAAAATAAGGCATGAAAAAATGCACAATGCAGTCTTTGTCTCCATACTGCATGGAAAGAATAATACTGGGTTCAAAACATTTAGATCGTCTTGATGGATGTTGTTGCTTTTGGAAAGGTCTACCTGTATCAGGATTTTATGACCTCCTGTCAAAACAGGACGGACACTCATTGAGATGTAACAAAAGCCAGGAAGTGTCTTTGAAGTTAGTTCAGAATAAAGGGTTCACTCTTGAATGTGTTGGACTATGGTAGCCTCCACTAGAGTGTTCATATTAGTATTATTATTACTTACAATCTGTGTAGGTACATCATACAATGTAGTGGTCACGATTAAATACTTTCCTTGCTTGATCATTTTTTATTCAACTTTGAGAAAAATCTGGCTCCACATAACGAAAGAATCTTGACATAGTTCACCTAAGGATGACTACCTTGTGAGACTTCGTAATGCTGCTATGAATTTAATTACGTTGAGTATACACTACTGCCACCCAGTGGAAGGGAGAGTTAATAAGATCTTTAAACTTCCTATTATTCATGTCCTATTATGTCTTTAAACTTCCTATTATTCATGTTCCTATATTTTTAGATGTATTTATTTATTTGGAACAAAACACTAACATGAATATATTAATACACAAAAGTGTTTAACGCTCCTCCTATTTGGACAGTGCACAGTTAATTCTGATGGTTAAATTTGAAATGTGATTTACATTCTCACGTGGCTGATTTTGTCACCATCATGTTCTCACATGGCTGATTTTGTCATCATCATGTTCTCACGTGGCTGATTTTGTTGCCTTCACGTTTTGTAAATGAAATACCTGTAATATCTGAAAATATTAGCATTTCTTTTACAAACTGTCTTTACTTCAGTTAATAAATGATCATTTGAGTAATGTGCTTGTTTAAATCAATAAAATTGTAATGATTAGAATCAGAAAACATTCATGTTCTTATTTTGTCTCACAATGCCAAAATAATAAACGTAACACAACTTACATTTCATGATAAAAACAGAATATGGTAAGTGAACATTTGGGATGCACAAATAGAACAGGATAATAAAAAGAGCTTATATATTTAATCATTTTGCCATCTTGGCACATCTGAAACAAGTGGGTGGCTCTCTCTCTGACAAGTGGTAATGGGGATTTACAGGAGACACATGTGGTAATGGCTCTACAGAATACATGTATGGTAATGGATCTGCAATACACATTTGGTAATGGGTGTACAAGATACACGTGTAGTATTGGGGATGTACAGGACACACATGGTGAAGGATATACAGGAGACATGTATGGTACTGGGGATCTAGAGGAGACGTGTGGTATTGGAGATCTATAGGAGACGTATGGTATTGGAGATCTATAGGAGATGTGTGGTATCTATCTGGGTTCTATAGGACATGGTATTGGGGTTCCATAGGAGATGTGTGGTATTGGGGAGCTACAGGAGACATGATTAGTAATATGGATCTACAGGAGACACGTATTGTAACAGGGATCTGTAGGAGATGCTTGTGGTATTGGGAATCTTTTTGCTCAGGGAAACAAATGTGAGAGATAGGAGAGGTCCACCTTGAAAGCATCCCCCTTAATTAAAAGCATCCCCCTTTTCTGACCTCACTGCTGTCCAGAAGTTACTATGCAAACATTCATATTTTCTGAGTTGCCCATCCAAGAGAGCAATGAAATTGTGCAAAACTTATTAATTATGCTTTGAGTATGCTGGCTAATAGTTGTTGCAACCTTTCAATGCATTTTCTTTCTGTAACACAAGGTGGCACCATCCAACTATTTCTCCTATCAAAACAATGTTGCCATGTTGAATGCTTAGCTTGGGGCCAGAATGTCTCCCAAACTGAAAATGTTGGCGAGTATCCCTTTTAGACACACACACACACACACACACACACACACACACACACACACACACACACACCCACACACACACCCACACACACAAAGACACACACATGTGGTCTCCAGACGTTCTTAGAAAGCTGCTTTCAGAGTCAGTGGCTTGTTTTTTATTTCTCATAAGGGAGGCAATGTCAAACTGTGAGTGTTGTGTTGTCTTGTGTTGCCCACCTCAAAAAACATCTAACACCCCTCTCCTACTATAGTACCCCCCCTCCACCTACCGTGTGGAGGAGAGAGGATGCAACACAGGCGAAAGAGCAGGCATACATAACATGTATACATAAATTTGGTGGCAAAATACACTATTGATTGGGGAAATGAATAAATAATTAAAAAATACATACACAATGTACACAGAACTCACAAACTCATGTAAAGAGCTTCATAGAGCTATACACAGAACTCACAAACTCATGTGAAGAGTTTCATAGAGCTAAACTCAGAATTCACAAGCTCATGTGAAGAGTTTCATAGAGCTAAACTCAGAATTCATAAGCTCATGTGAAGTGTTTCATAAAGCTAAACTCAGAATTCACAAGCTCACTACAAGTTTCATAGAACTTTGTGGAATGTTTCACCATTGCCTGTTATACTAACTTTTTTTTTTTTCATGAAACTTAATTTTCTGAAAGCTTATTTATCCAAAAAAATGAACTCAAGAATGATTACTGAAGATTTAATTTTCTTTAGCTGAATGTTTGTTTAGTTGTAGCTAGTTTTGTGACTTGTTTTCTTAAATTATGACTAGTCAGCATATTTTCCTGTTTTGCCTCTAGCATGCTGACTCTGTGAAATGCAACTGAATTTGGGCTATTTTCTCTTTTTTCTGTCTGAAAGGGTAATCAGAGAGCTGGCTACGCAGATAAGACCTAAGGAATGGCTGGCATGTACAAACACCCCCCCCACACACTCCCTTTCTCCCTCCCCCACTATCTCACTCCTTATCCTCTCTCCTTTCTCTGTCTGCTTGTTCCTCTTTCTCTCTCTCTTTCTCCAAATGACTCCCAGCTGGAATGTGAAGTAGTGCCCTGAGTCCACAGGTAGTCCCCTGACTGAGTTCACCTAGTGAGTCCCCAGAATTCACCCAGCAAGTCCCCAAAGTTTACACAGCTAGTCCCCAGAGTTCACATAGCTAGTCCCCTGAATTCACCCTGCTAGTCCCCTGAGTTCACCCAGCTAGTCCCCTGAGTTCACCCAACTAGTCCAGAGTTCACCCAGCTAGCCAGCTAGTTCTCGGAGTTCACCCAGCGAGTCCCCACTAGCAGACAGTGTAATCGAGATCAACCAGGCCTACAAATAAGATCTATGATTGAATGGAGTTATATAGCACTTTTCTACC
Source organism: Brachyhypopomus gauderio (assembly GCF_052324685.1). NCBI lineage: Eukaryota > Metazoa > Chordata > Actinopteri > Gymnotiformes > Hypopomidae > Brachyhypopomus > Brachyhypopomus gauderio. The sequence continues at coordinate 25,449,475 of NC_135211.1, read as the reverse complement.
TTTCAAGAAACCCAAGATTGCTTACCAATTTACACACACAGCTTTTATATCCAATCTCACACCAGTTAGAAGCTGCAGCCAAATCAGGGCGGGGGGGTGAATGGGGGCATCGCCCCCTCAGGCGAGGTGTCCCGCCCCCTCAATGTAAAAAATAAGACCCATTTATTTTACAACAATCGCTACATGGTGCCCCCTCGGCCGCTCGACAATCGTTACACGCACCCCCCCCCCCCCGCTCAACAACTTACATTCGCCCCCCCCCCCCCTCCCCCCCCGAAATTTTCTGACGCCCCCTCACTGTATATGTTCTGGCGCCGGCCCTGAGCCAAATGCACTGCGTCCTCTCATACAGAAACTTCATCACCCTGGGGGACTGAATAGGGAGCAGGGAGAGGATAACACTCAGGGTAGAACATAAACCTAGATGGGGAGTATGTGATTTCACTCAAAGTTGCAGTTAAGTCGCCCATCCAAAATAACATTCTTTGTGTCTTTATGTTGCCATTATTCCCTACTTTTCCCACTGATTTGGCCCCTTTTGTTGGGATGTATCACAACATCCGTTTATTGCAAGTGGAAAATCGGAGAGAAGCATCAAATGTAAACAAAAGAAGGTGGCATGGCTTCGGCTGGAGTATCATACATGGTAGCCTTTGGCTGTCGGGAGTTTAAAATCTTTGGACATAACCAAAAGACGGCAACTTGTAAAGAATGTGGGAAACAAGTTAAAGACACAAGAAGAACCACATCAAACTTCATAATGTATCTGAACACATACCCGGATAAGTTTTTTGTTGAATGAGTCATCAATACCAAGCTGCAGCATAATCACCCTGAAGCAGTGTGGGTTTGTTCAGTGGTTAGGGTTTATTCAGGTTTTTGGGTTTGTTCAGGGGGTATGGTTAGGGTTTGTTTAGTGGATGTTGTTTGTTCAGGGGTTAGGGTTTGTTCAGGGGTGCAACATCACTGATGCCATTCATGCTGTCCACCTGCCCTTGGGGGAACATAGTACATGGTATTTCTTGACCTAGAGAAGGCCTTTGACAGGGCACAACACTACCTTACCTGGCACAACCTTTGTTCCCATAGTGTTCCTGAAACCTTTGTGGATTGGCTCAGGTTGCTCTACACCAATTTTACCAGTTGTGTGATTGGCTCTGGTTGGTCTCCACCAGTTACCAGCACCATCCATTGCCCAGCTGGACCTCCCCACCCTTCTCCATTACCATTGGTGTCCACCAAAGCTCAGTCCTGTGAATGAAGATATAAGGGAACACCCGGGCATCAACCAAATCACCGAAAAATGCATGAAGCACAACTCCAGTGTTATGGGCGTGTGATAGGGAGATACATGGACACATTTTCCAGTAGAGGTGTATTCAACTAAGGATTTTCATAGTCGAATCTGATTCGTCAGATTTTTCTTTTAGTCGACAAATAGTCAAATCGTGTTTTTTTTTTTTTTTAATCTAGAGCACCTTAAACGAGATCCCGTTCTCATTCAGGACTTTTTTCCACTTCAAAGTAAAAACCTAAAACACTCAGATAAATGAATAAACATGGTAGGTTGGCTTTATTCAGCTTTTATTTATTTATTTATTTATTTATTAAGTATTTATATACTTATTTTTTAATGAAACATTAGAGAACATTAACCATCAGTGCGCATTGCGCATATCGAACTGTCAGACAGGCACTGTGCAAAATGTCAAAAATATTTTTAATAAAATAAGGAAAGGTTCAAGTAACGGGGTTTAAAAAGCAAACAACAACAAAAAATGTTTATAGGCCTACTTGCTGAGACGCACCGCGACGAGACGAGACGACACGACCGAAACGACAAACGGCTTAACTGTTTTTTTTTTTCGCTTACGCGTTTTAAATGGTATGCCGTGTTGGTTGTTGTCGTGTGAAATGAAAGACGTTGATGACATAACTTGCACTTTACTTGATTCATCTTTATCTTTTTCAAAATACTCCCGCAAGTTTTTTTAGCCATTATAAACTCGGCAGATGCTGACTATCCTGTAGCGTGTTCAGCTCATTTGGATTGTGCAACTGCAGGGTGTGATTTATTAATGTGTAGTCAGGATGAAACCTATTTTTAATCCGTACACATCATTTTTAAATATTTATTAACAGAAATTAGGATGATTTTATTTGACAAAAGGCTATATATAACGAAAACAAAGACATTTCATGTAACAACTAATTCTTAGCAGCATCCTTGGGCACCCCCATGCAGTTAGAATGGTACTTTCGACTATGACATTCATAGTCGACTAGGGGGTATAGTCGACTATAGTCGAATCAGCGACTATTGCAGGTCACCCCTAGTTTCCAGAACAGCTTTATGCCAGCTAAAGAGGTGTGACTTGACAGGTCAAAGGAAGTTGTCTATGTCATCCCAGAAGATGTCATTGACTGCATCAAATGGCAAAGACTTTAGGTGAATGGTGGACCCTACAGTCAAGATGAAGAAGTCTTATGTACTTACATTTCTTCTTGTATTTCAAATGAAACTTAGAAATCCTTTTGCCAAGGATTGTTATAGAACTGAAAGAATGCTTTTTGTCACTATTTGTCATTTTATATTATTTTCCATCTCTTGTCCCTAAACATATCCTGGAATTGACTTGAGACTTGACTTGGACTCCAGCCTAAAGACTCGTGACTTGAGTTAGATTCTAGCCTGAAGACTCGTGACTTGTATTTGAACTCATATTTTGCAACTAATTGAACATCTCTGAGACAAACATTCACACACATAGTCCTGGTGTGTATATACACAGACACACCAGAACATTTTATTTAGGATAGTCACTTGATCTGACCTCCATGTTTTTGGACTGTGGGTGAAGACCAGAGACCCCAGGGTAGTCAGTAGTGTTTGTTGTTGTTAATATTAACACTCAGTATACTCTTTAGTTTATTTGTCTTTCCATTTTTCCTGTGGGAAAGCCTCAGAAATAGGACAGGTAGAATAGCAGAGGAATGCCATTTCAGCAGGAGACCTCCCTTATTGTAGATAATCCTCACTGTAGCTGTTTCTATATTCTCCAAAAAATTCATTAAGAAAATAATCCTTGGCATGTAATTGTATCTGCTTGTTCTTGCCCTACAGAAATTATATCCCAGTTTCTGGATGACATATTTCAACCTATTGTTCAACCCTTACGTACATATGTTAAAGACACATCACATTTTCTACAAATCCTTGAATGGACAAGGCTTCCTGAAACCTTGAAAGGAACAACGCTATCTGCCAACTTATTGCTTTTTTCATTGGATATCAAAAGTCTGCACGCAGTCATTCCTATTGAAGATGGTTTGAAATCTTTAACACATTTTCTTGATGCAAGATCCGAGAAGAACCCTCCTATAGATTCTCTTAAGACTAGCTGAACTTGTGTTGAATTTGAACTGGTCCAGTTTTGACTCCAAGTACTACTCACAAACATGGGCGTGGTGTTGGACCTGACTACCCAGGTCCACGAGTAGGGAGAAGGGTCCATTTTGCTAATGCGTCTCGTTTACTGGCATTTATAGGGGCCCACTGACATTGAGAGTGTATAGGGCTCAGAATTTGCTGCTATGCCCCTGCTCACAAATAAGAAGAGTCAGTATGGGTACTAAAATTGGGATCTTATATCAATCTCTTTGTTGGATTTGTTGAGAAACATTTTTGTTTGTTTGTACCCTTACAATTTCTGAGATACATTGATGACGTTTTTGGCTTTGCTACATGCACTTTAGAAGAGCTCCACCTGTTCATTTCTTCTTTCTCCAAGTTACACCAGCCCTTGAATATACATGGAATATAGCATATCCTGGAATATGGCACATTTTACTAATTCTCGTTTAAATACCACCATCCATTATAAACCTACAGACTCAAATTTTTATCTACAATACAATTATTCCCATTCGAATGCCTGCAAAAACCTCACTCGCAACTATACTCAGACGAAAGCGCATAGTGACAATGAAGACTTCCTCCACAAATTATTGAAATGTGTGCACATTTTCAATACTGTGGCTTTCCTAAGGAAGTCATAGATGCTGTTTTGCTCGTGTATTTTGCACACTGACCTATAAACAATCTACTGAGACAACAATAATATATTTGGTGCTGACTGATCATCCCACTAATAAAAAAAGATAATGGCTAATATTATACTGAAACACTTCAGGATCCTCCAGGATGATGTACAGATTGCATCCCTTCTTAAGGATCCTCCACTAATTTCTTATAGACAAGACAAGAACATGAATCTTAGATTTACAATTTATATCTTCTGTTTTTGTGCTGTAATGCTTGGGCCATGAGTTCATTCCTTGAATGGCTCAAACCTAGCAGTGTTTAGAAAGAGGAATCCATGTAGAGTAACCTTCTCTCCGTTCTCCCTAACAGTCACACACAGGTGGACGCATATACACATAATACCCTGGCTCACAGCTAATCGGTGTGGATTTACAAATCAAAATGCCCTGGACAGAGGAGATGCGTTGCCTGACAACAGACCTGTTGATGTCAAAACAGTATTACAGTAACCACAGCGACAGGTCATAGAGTGAGGTTCCATACAGTATTACAGTAGTCAAGGTGTCAGGTTGATAGAGTGGGGTTCCATACGTAGTCATGGTAACAGGCAGATAGAACAGGGTTCCATCTTGTGATGTCACAATGTCACTTTGTGTCTCTGGCTGCAGACCATTTCAGTAGTGGCTCCAATATGTCTATGCTCATATCTGTTTAGTGCTCAAACACTCGTTTATGCTAAAGGTAAAAATAAAACAAATGGTAACTGCACCTAAGTGAAAGTAATATCCTAATTAGTTTAGTTTGCTGACCTTAATAAGGAAGGTAATAGCTGATTGACAAACTATAAAATGGCCACAGGGTGGACACAGAGGTGTAGATCCTGCCCCTAACCCTGACCTAACTAAACCTTTCATAAAAATTGATCATCTATGTTTGAAACATTAGTTCAGAAAGTCATAGGTCAATGATTTGAATCACAGCACATACTTTTTACAAAATCCCAAAAGTGATACTGCATCATTCTAGTGTTATTGTATAATCTTAATAAAATGCAGAATTAAAAGAATGATAGTAACAGAAAAAGGACAGTAACAGCTCCAAAATATAATGAATTCCATAATTTCAAGAAAAACATTTAGTAGATATTACAGATTTATTAAAGTGACACTACAATCTGTATATGGACTGTATATCACATATGTATACACTGTAAAAAATGATTTTTTGACTTTGTAAATATAATTCAGTTTATTTAAGTACTATCTAAAAGAATAATCTAGTACAGGCTAGTTGCTTAAGAATTTCACATAAAATTATATGCAATACTTGGTGTTTCTTTGTAATCGTCTGTCTTCAAATACGTTTGTAAATTTTAGTCTAAATAGCAAAGTAAAATTTACAACATTTTTGTAATTTTTTCTTTTTGTGAGAAGCTAAACTGAAAACAACAAGTAAAAGGTCACTTGCAGGATCCACGCATGCGCAGTGACATCAGCAAGTCAAACGTTTTTCAGCAGAGCACAACGGAGATTTAACCTACATGATTAACATGCATGTTTCACTTTTTAAGTAAACGTTATGTTAAAATGTGAGATGAGACTGCCATGTTAATGAACCAACCGATTAGCTTAACTGAGGCAATGTTAGTTTATTTCCAATTCGGGTTATTTACCTGCCTGGCAGAAGTAGTTAGCAAAGTAACTTATGCTAACTGGGATTAGGAATTTACATTCAGAAATACAGATGGTTGCCATTAAAGTATTAACAGTGTACATATATTAATTTGAATGTACTTTAGATTCAAGTGTGTTTTTGGAAAGGCTTCGCCGTGTTAACGTCTTAGTTATGTAGTTTAGCTGCTGAAGGGGGCGGGGCATTCACTTACCCAGAATGCCACTTGAGTTCATCTAAGGGCGTACTCACACTAGGCACGGTTTGCTCGTTCCGTGCCGGGGCCCGGTTATCCCCCCTCCTCACTCCCCCTCTGGCCTGCACTCACACTGGCTTTAGCAACCCGGCCCGAGCACGCTTACGTCATCACAACGCCGCTTTATTTGGAAAAAAAGCACGCTCGCACAACACTATGGAGTTCACGATTCTCTTTTTATTGTATTTTTGGAGTCGTTTTGGGAGTGCAGAAACACGGTGCAAGCACAGATTTATCGATAATTTAACACAACGATTGTCTGCTAATCGCTTTGCCGCTATGACTGTTTAACGTGAGCATCGCATCACTGACGTCATGTTTGAGTTCCAGCGAAATGAACCAATCACACGAGGCACCAAGCGGGCCCGGGCACGGATAGCGCTCACACTAGAAGCGAACCGTGCCCGAGTCCACATGAATCGTGCCCTGGCCCACCTCTTCAAGCGGGCCCGAGCACGGTTAACTGATCCAGGCCCGGGCACGGTTGGAGCGCTCACACTAGCCAAACGAACCGTGCTTCGGCAGGCAACCGTGCCCGGGCCCGGATCACAGAGCCTAGTGTGAGTATGCCCTAAGGCACCGTTACCGTGTCTAGTAGCTAGAATTTAGAGGTGAGTGAGGTTGTGCCTTATATAGGTGTTCATAAGAGTGAAAAGTTTTTCTCTCATGCAATATTGATGCACTGCTTGTTTGAGCTGGTGTTGTTGCAATAAAAGAAGCAATTTTTCTTCCTTCTTTACAAAATGTTGTGCAATGCTTTGCTAAAACTGTCATGTAACATTTTATTGCTGGTTTTATATCAGAAATTAATACTGTAATAAAAATATGTGGCAGTTTATAAAAATATATGGGGCAGTCATGGCCTGGTGGTTAGGGAACTGGTCTTGTGACCGGAGGGTCGTAGGTTCGATTCCAAGACCTGAGGCCATGACTGAGGTGCCCTTGAGCAAGGCACCTAACCCCAACTGCTCCCCGGGCGCCGGGCTAGGGCTGCCCACCGCTCTGGGCACTTGTGCACCACAGCCCCCTAGTAATCACTAGTGTGTGTTTGTGTGTGTTCTAATTGCACAGATGGGTAAATGCGGAGGACAAATTTCGATTGGGGTGTAAATTCACAATTGACAAATATGGCACATTTCATTTCATTTCAGTTAAGCATTATTAAAGAACTTCAAAAATGATTCCTATTATGTAAATAATAAAAAGCCTATAGAGAATGTGGTGCTACATTGTTGTAGTAAAATCTACTAAAGTACACTGAGTAAAATCTAATTGTATAATTCATGTACGCAAGGTAACATTTACTGAAACATTTGTAGTTAAATACACTGACAATTATGAGTAAATATTACTTGAATATATGCTTTGTTAAATTTACTTGCTTTCAGTGGTAAATATTACTTTGGTATTACTAATAAAAACTGTAAGGAGATGCAAGTACATTTTACTTTAAAAATTGCTATGTTAAATTTACTTAGTATTTCTGTGTGTAAAATGTGTACTAGGTTTTTTTAAGTAAACCTCACTCCATATTTTTTGTAGTGTATCATATATTTTTATTCTTAAAATTTTAAATACTTTCACTGAATATGAATATTAAAACATTAGCAGAATGTCAGAATTATATACAAGAAGAAATACAAGTACATAAATTAAAATCAAATTTACTTCAGTAGTTTACATATCAGCAGATTGCATAAATATTGATTGAAGGTGTCCTCTAACATATAATACACATCCGTTTGAATTCGAATTTCCGTGTCCAAACTGCACTGTTTAGGTAGTAGTCTATTTCATACATAACCTTTGTAATACTACATATCACCCCTATTTAAACAAATACGAATAGAAGTGGTTAAGCATTTCAACAAGAATTGCGACTTTGAGTAACGCATGATTGTTTTGTTTGTTACATCAGACCGACGTTTTAGATTTCTATATTAGAAAAACGGGCACATGTACACTTGTTTTTTTACTTTGTAACAATTTAAAATGCTGTTCGTTTCCAGGTTTATGATAGTTGCGTGACTTCGGCGCTAGGACCCAGATGAGCTCAATGGACGCTCGACACAGTCCTGGCGGCAGCGGGACTTAACGCGCTCCCCCATTCCAAGCTGAACTTCCCTAGCTGACGTCAGCTGGCAGCCTTGGCACTACTCGCCGCTCCGGACATAGCGTTGAGAAAATGCTGCTCTCCGTACCGCCAAGGACAGGAATCAATCCATACAACGGATACAACAGCAGAAACAGTAAAAAGGTAATGCTAATATGAGCTTTTTAACTTACACCGGAGGTGACTGCCCAGACGAGAGTTTTCATAGCTTTTGCAATAGAAACCAATTTATGCATGACAGTAAGCTGCAGTGTCCTTGAGGGCGACGCTCAGAAACGGAGAAGTTGAGCTTTCCTGAAGAAATTGTCTGTGTACTTCATATTTTTCGTTATGTGTGTAAAAAGTCACGGTTTCTTCTTAGGTTGTATTTATCGTAAACAACCTTCTGAAAGGCCTTCCCAAGTTTTAAGAGCGCTGATGTTGTTGGACTCGACAAAGAGTCATTGGAAGGGACAAACTTTGGTAGGAACGCTGGAAAACGACGTGTGTATGTGTGTGTGTGTGAGAGAGAGAGAGAGAGGGGAGGGGAGAGGGAGTGTGTGTGTGTGTGTGTGTGTGTGTGTGTGTGTGTGTGTGTGTGCTTGTGTTCCTGCACCTCGGGAAAGAGTGAGATAGGAGATAGAAGATCGAGATGTTATCTATTAGTTATTATAAAGATAACGTTAGTACCGTTTAAGAGATGCAGGACAGGACGCTAAGACATACCATAAACTGGAGCGCCTGATTAATTTTTACTGGAATCCGCCAAGTTTGGCAAACTTCTGTAAACTCAGAATGCCCCACCCCTTGAAAGAGCACACGAGACGACTACAGTTCGACTTAACAGTGTAATATATGACACAACAGACGACTACAGTTCGACTTAACAGTGTTATATATGACACAACAGACGACTACAGTTCAATTTAAGTGTTATATATGACACAACAGACGCCTACAGTTCGACTTAACTGTGTTATATATGACACAACAGACGACTACAGTTCGACTTAACAGTGTTATATATGACACAACAGACGACTACAGTTCAATTTAAGTGTTATATATGACACAACAGACGCCTACAGTTCGACTTAACTGTGTTATATATGACACAACAGACGAGTACAGTTCGACTTAAGTGTTACATACGACACAGCAAACGACTACAGCTAACGACTAAACTTAACTGTCGTGACGCCTCTGTATTTTCCTTATTTTAGCTTTGTTTGCTGTACTTTTCACTATTTTACGTGATTTACATAATCCGAGATGTGAATTGTGCCTGACAGTTCGAGGATTTAAACATTTACATCTCAGATATAGACTAAGGAACAATGTTAGTTTCGAAATGTCCGTGCTTCCACAGACCTGCACAGACCTGGAACAACTCTTCTGACAAAGTTAACGTCGAGTTCGAGATTTGTCTGCCCTAACATCTTTAAAGTAGGACCAATAAGTAAATATTTTTTGTAAATGTAGATGTACTTTTAAATGTTTGATCATCGCACGATGAAATTGTTTGACTTAACATCTGCGATCCACATAGTTTTCACGTGTTGGTTTACCTACTCAGAACTGCTCACTAGTCGAGAGCCTCTGGCGGACCTATTGTGCAACCGTGTAATGTAGGCAGTGTTCACATTGGATAAAAAAATTGTCCGTCATTAACGCGCTCGATATCACCGCGTAGCGCGAGGTGGCCCGGGGCGCTGCGAATGCGTCACAAGCAACTGTCCATGAGAATTTTGAACGTCATGGGTAAATCAAGCTTCTCTGTAAACTGATTATGGCCATTTATTACTCAGCATAACCAAATGTATTTGTGTAAGAAAAGGAAACGTCCATCTCGTAGACATCTTTATAATACTAAGTTGTCGGCTGTGTGGACATTTTTATTAGTTGAACTACATCCGCGTAGGTTAAAATACCCCCAAGCCAACTTTTTTCATTTACAGCTATAGACGGACTGTGTAATTCAGAGATACTTACAGAACTCTTTTTTATTTACTTTTAAACTGATATACTATGTTTTACTACCATTGTGTATAATGAACCGTCATAGCAATTTAGAAGTTCAGAGAACGTGCTTGATTCTTGATGTTTGCCTCTTGCACCACTACAACCCTAAACCTAAGTGAGGAAATATAGTTTATAGATTGTATTCTATGAACTTTGGTTATTGTAGTACAATGAACTGTATTTCCCAAGAACAATCATGCATCTGTCTGTAAAAGGGTGTAACCCAGATGCCCCGATGTTGTGTTTATTTCCTCCCATAACAGGAAGGTTAGGGTTAGTGCTTAAATCACTAGCAACCTAAAGCCACACAGAGGATGTTGTCAAAAGTTAAAACCGTAAACGATATTTCATCAATGAGTGCAAGGATTTGAAAGTCAGCCCATGTCTGCTGCACATATGCTGAAATCCTGTAATTCCTGTACAAGTCTGTAGTAAACAGCAGTTTCTATAATGGAGTATACATGTAACACCTATAAGGTTATAGCAGTGTTATTATTCACAGAATTATGCTGATTAAGTACATACATCCTAACACAAACCCTAACCCTGCAGTGACGCACAGTGCATACAGAGCTTTCAGAAAACTGTTTTTTTAATTTATTGATTCCGATCTGAAGAATCATTAATTTGTGAATGTATAAGTTATATGCTGCATCACACTACCATTGTCAAATGGATTTAATTGCAGCTTTTTTTTTTTTTTTTTACTATAAATGGACATAACACTACAGAAGAAGTGATTGGGTTTTGTTATGATTTAAACAGAATGTATCACACTGTAAACCTGAGAAAACTGATTGCACAGAAAGAAGACTCGATAACTGTAAAGCGTTAAATGCATATCACAGAGAATTGTAAAGCATTAAATACAGATACCACTGAAAGAACACTCGATAACTGTAAAGCGTTAAATATAGATTATAGAGATCTGCCAAGCGTTAAAAATATATCACAGAGATGGAAGAGTTTGTGACAGCAGTGTTGCTCAGGCTGTTTACCAAACTATTTTCAGGATGTGAGCACAGAAGTGGATTTCAATATATAACATCACTCTTTGCAAGACAAAAGAGTTTTCTTTGGTCAAATATCCAAAGCTACATTTTTACATTAAAGGGACTGAAACAGCATCCTTCATGGCTATAAAGTTGAACTTTGGAGTTCATCTAGAGGTCAAGTACGCACATGGAGAATTCCAGACATATCTCTGCTGCCATCTCTCCTTCTGTCTGGCCTGCCCCCTGGCTCCTGTACCTAGGCCATGAGGGTAAACAAAGGCAAGAACACAAAATAAATGATGGAAAATAAATGAGGGGTGAGGGATAAAAAAGGGCTTTTGTGAGTGGGTAGCGATTAAAGAACCAGATGGCACAGGGTTTTGAGTTACCACATTGCCTTCAAAATGACGTTACTCAATACTACACTTCCCAGACATCCTGGCTATACTTCTCTTAACTGGTGAGCCATGTTAAATATAGCTTAGGCTCTATAATCAAGAAAAATCAAGAAAATGCTTTATTTCTGGCCTACCTGAGAAACTAAGATAGAGATGTGTGTTTCCCCCTTTTTAATGTACTGATGCAAAGATGGTGAGGCACTGGAATGCAGAGAAATAATATAATAAAATAAATAATAAACAATAATAGTATAATATAATTATTCATAAACAACAATGTAATAAAAGAAATAATAATATAATAAAATACACAAAAATAATATTACAATATCATAAAAATGTATTTTTTTGTTTTATGTGCTGTACCAAATTTCAGTCTTAATGTATTTCTGTGTTTCCTGCTGTCTACAGTATTATTGTTTTCTTTATTAATTTGCTGTTGGTGCTAGAAAGAACCCTTTGTGCCCTTTGAAACTCTGGGTTTTCATGGCTTAATGCAGTAAACACCTGCAGCTACATGTTGAACACTTCAAATTGTGAATTGTGAATACTTTTCACTAGGGGTGGGAATCGTTTACTATTTCACGATTCGATTCGATTCCGATTTTGGGGGCCACGATTCGATTCAAAATCGATTTTCGATTCAAAAAACGATTTGATTTATAAAAATGTCTGCTTCAGTCTATAAAATCTGCATCTACTACAGTCTATTTTGCAAGACAGAATGACAAATACAGAAAATTAAGTGTCTTTCACATTTAATTAACAAAAATAAAGTGCTTTGGTAAAATAAAATGGTTTTTGTTGTTGTTCTTGAGCTTCATTTTGCGAGCTGTCAGGGCTGGCGCGGATGCAGTTCCCTGAGCCGTTGCTAGGGGTACCAGACTCAGTCCCAGACTAAAGCCTGGTTTAAGCCTGGTTTATACTTTCGCGAGCGACCGTAGCGCGCGGCTCCGCCCACCTCGCGCGACCCTGCGCGAGCGGTGTAGGCGTTTATACTTTCGCGAACGTCGCGAGCGTCGCTGCAGTGTTCTCCGAAACGATAGGTGGCGATAGGTGGCAGTGGAGAATAAAAAACCTCTGCAAAACCGGGGAAAGAACATTTTTACCTGACCAGAGACCGTATATATATGGAAGAAAAATAGTTCCATCGGATTTTGAATTCGTATTTGAAGCACTGAATTTGTTTGCCCTTGAATTTGAAGCTCTGAATTTTTTTTGCACTGAAATTATGCATCTGAATTTTGTTGCCTTTGAATTTAATGCTTATTAAAATACAATGAAAAAAAATTCGGGCGTTAAAAAATTCAAAAGATTTTTTTTCAAGTTGCTCGAATTCGATTGGTCAAATTTGGCTCACAAAATACGCGTGCAAAATTTCGCGTGCTAAAATACGAGTTCAAAGATATTCAGAGTAAACATCCGGGACACAAAGGATGAGCAATCGATTCAAGACTCCAATCGAACCAAATCCAACCAATCACGCTCCACTGGTCACGGCGCTGTTTGAAGCCACAGGCGGAGAGAGAGTGAGTTATGTCGGCGCACGGGATCGGCTCCTCTTCGGTGAGTGTATTTACTCCTTTATTTGTCTATTGTGGTGTTTTTAAGATTCAGTAAGATACAGTAAACGACGTGTTGCACATCAGAGGTTTGCGCTAGACTGATCTTTTTTTTTAACTCGCTATGTAGTCAACATAGCTGCGTATGTGTGTGTCCGTCAGTCCACACTGTGCTTTATGATATTATATTTATCATAAAACATTACATTCGTTTATTACTTCCTTACCAGTCGAGTAGTTTACAGTTGTTTTCAACTGTCTCCGTGGGGTAATGGTTAGTGACGAAAGCTTCGGACAAAACGGGCCTGGGTTCGATACCCGCGACTGATGAGCTATTTGTTATAATTAATATTTTTTATTCATTTATATATATACTGGACCGGTGCCAGGACATATTCAGTGGGGGTGGCGGCGTGTGATGATTGTTGAGCGAGCGAGGGGGCAGTAGCAATAGTAAAATAAATGGGTCTTATTATTTAAATTGAGGGGGCGGGACACCTCGCCTGAGGGGGCGACGCCCTTTTTTGAAGTAGAAGTTTCAGAACTTGAGTGCAAGTTGTTTTGTTATTTTTAATACAAGGTATTTCAGTTTGATCATATTCCAGGATTAAAAGGCTGTGGTGAAGTCTATGGGTCGTTGTAACAAGCATCTACTATGATGTTCTCCATTACCTTGAAGGAGAGGGCTCAACATTTCCAACATCACACACATCTTCTGTTGCCACTATGTGTTCCTACCACGCCTGCAGGAAGACCTAGATACTTTTTGTAGTGGTTGGGACAATCATCCAATAAGAACAGAGAGCCACATGACCCCTAATCAACTGTGGGTGCTGGGTCATTCACATCACCCAATTCCTGCAGCAGATAGCACAGAGGTACATGAAAGTGTAATATGATTTTAACAAATAGTGTGGTTTATGTATAAAGTTTGGAAGTGGCTATTTTATCCACATAAGTGTATACAACTTATTTGTAGGGAATGGAGATTCCCAATATTGAGTGGGACAACAACGGACTTCCCATTGATGACCACTCAAAAATCATTGTCCCTCACACAGAATGCCCACTGACAGATGAACAGATGACAGCTTTGAGAGATGCAGTTAACCTAGGAGCTGCATCCCAGTCCTCTGGCTGTGATCTTTACATTTCTGCTGTCCAGTTTTGTGAGAATTTCCTGTCTATTGAAACAACTGGTCTGAGAATTGGAATAAAATAACACATCTTTACAAAGTTAAGACCATATGAATGAAAAATTAATGGCAAATTTTGTCATCAGTTTTAGTTTGAGTAATAAAAAAAAACAATAAAAAACTGAGATGCAGCTTCATTACTTTTTTAAATTATTTACAGTGTAGTAAATGGATACAATCAAAAGTTGTTTGATTGCCCAATTTTGTTATTCTGATGTTTGACATAAAGGTAAAAATTATACACCACAGAAAATAAAACTAATTAAAACTCATGCTTGACTCACTTTCATTTTATTAAGAGTTGAAGTTTTCAAAAATGATATCAAACATAACAGAGTTAGTCAAATTCCCTTCTGCCTCTTTTGGAAAAAGCAAGGCCACTGTCAGGTCGTCGAGTGAGCACTGTCCACATTGGGGATTCTTTAATCCCTCGTCTAATGCATGGTTCACAATACACGACTTTTCAGTCGTCAGGTTTTTGTGCCGTCCGCACTACTATGACTGATCGGCGACGCGGGCTCACGAATTACACGACTGGGGAACTGGGGAATCGCCGACTCATCTTGCTGCCGTCCAAAAACACGAGAACACGAAAACGAAACTCTCGCCAGAACCAGCAACACCACATAGAAGAAAAAAACAATGTACATGTACTCCACATTTTCGTTATTATAATTTTTTTTTTTACCGTTTAAACACTCCATAGTCCCAAGTTGCCAGAATTATTTCATCTCTCCGTTGCAGTGAACATAGATATAATCAATCGCACTATTTCTCCAGTGCTGTCACAATAACTTAAACACAGTGTTGTAGTAAAGTTGTAAGAAAGGTGAGGAGTTTGTGTGTTTGCTGGGTTACTGTTTTGAAAGCATTCTTGAAAGTTTTTTACATTCTTCAGAGATATCTTCAGCGGTGCCGCGGTTCTCTCTCCGCGTTCCCATTGGCTGTAGCTAGACGCTGCTGCCGACTCTCAGTCGCAGACTGCTAGATATTAAACATGCTAGATATCTGCCGGTCGTCTGCGACGAGTCGGCGACGGCTCGGCGAGCGTCTTTCAGCAGTTCACACAGTGATCGCCGATTTGCCTCCGACCACAGTTTCTGTCGCCGATCAGTCGGCGACTGAAAAACCAGCCTAAAATCGTGTAGTGTGAACCGGGCATTAACTGCTTGATCTGTCTTGTGACACGTCCAACTACCTGTTTAGAGTAATAAACAGAAGAGAAAATGAAAAAATAAATTCCTTATCCAAAAGTAAACTCAGAGAGAAAGATTTTATACATATAATAATAATTTAAAAAAACAAATCGCTCGTCAGGCCCGTTTTGTCCGAAGCTCTCGTCACTAACCATTACCCCACGGAGACAGTTGAAAACAGCTGTAAACTACTCGACTGGTAAGGAAGTAATAAACGAATGTAATGATTTTATGATAAATATAATATCATAAAGCACAGTGTGGACTGACGGACACACACATACGCAGCTATGTTGACTACATAGCGAGTTAAAAAAAAAGATCAGTCCAGCGCAAACCTCTGATGTGCAACACGTCGTTTACTGTATCTTACTGAATCTTAAAAACACCACAATAGACAAATAAAGGAGTAAATACACTCACCGAAGAGGAGCCGATCCCGTGCGCCGACATAACTCACTCTCTCTCCGCCTGTGGCTTCAAACAGCGCCGTGACCAGTGGAGCGTGATTGGTTGGATTTGGTTCGATTGGAGTCTTGAATCGATTGCTCATCCTTTGTGTCCCGGATGTTTACTCTGAATATCTTTGAACTCGTATTTTAGCACGCGAAATTTTGCACGCGTATTTTGTGAGCCAAATTTGACCAATCGAATTCGAGCAACTTGAAAAAAAATCTTTTGAATTTTTTAACGCCCGAATTTTTTTTCATTGTATTTTAATAAGCATTAAATTCAAAGGCAACAAAATTCAGATGCATAATTTCAGTGCAAAAAAAATTCAGAGCTTCAAATTCAAGGGCAAACAAATTCAGTGCTTCAAATACGAATTCAAAATCCGATGGAACTATTTTTCTTCCATATATATATACACCAGGCATCAAACATAAATATGGCTTTGCAATGTTGTCCGAAACGATATGTGGTAGTATAAAGAAACACCCCTCAAAAAAAGGGGAATGAACATTTACCTGACCCATTTTGATGTTGCTTTGTGTTTCAGGTTTGAAAAGTGCTGGAATTTAGGCTAAAGTACATTAAAATGTTGAAATTACGTTAACAAATACGAGCCTCTTGTAATTCCAGGACGAAACATGAGAGAACGTGAAGACGTTAAGATTGGGCGTTTTGAAAATAAACAAATAAACAACCATTAAATAATGTGATAGAAAAAAGCGAATTATTTCGATTCATTTCGAGTATATGTATAAATATTTAACTTAATTAAGTTTAACGTGCTGGGAAATATTGAAATGGACCTTTAAAGTGACGTACAAGTGCTTTAATTCCACCTTGTATAGGTGTATGAACCCGGCAAACATGACTTTGTCCATCGCGCTGAAGTGCGGCGCGCGCGAAGTTACAAAATTCGAGAGGTGCACGGGCGGAGCCACAGCGCGTCGAGTATAAACCAGGCTTAAACCGGTGTAACCGTACGTTCTCTGCCAGTCTCTGCTTTCTGTGATTGCTGATCGCTTATCGTCTCGCCACCTCTCTCTGTTATGCTTTCTCTTTACTTATTCGAGTATCTATCTCCTGCAATGCTTCCTGACCCATCTCAAGTTTTCCCTATCCTGTATTTCTTCCTATCCGTTTTGCCTTTATTTTTGGGAAGGGTTTTATTTTGCTGCGGCGTTTTTTACCAGTTACTTCTGCTGGTGTCCTTGGTTTCGTTTTCGCATTGCATTTATCCGCGCTGTTTTTTAAGTTACTGTTGTTTTGTTTCTTCCTCCCGTCTCACTACGGTTGAGTGTTATTTTCCACGCGTTGTATTTTCCGCATTGTTTTTTGTTTCTATTTACTCCGTGACCTCACGGTTTTGGTTTCTATTCTCTCGCGTCGAGTCTTCCGTGTTGTTTTGTTTGTTCGTTCTGGGTCGCTGTGCGCGTTTCCCTCTCGCTAATACATGTGACGAGTGTCAAACGTCTTGATCTTGCACTTGGGTCCACCCTTCTCTATATTATTTCTCACCCTTCTCTATATTAACGCTCCCGTGCTCACCGCGTTACACAAGCCTTGCACACGAGCTACATTGTGTCCAGTTCGGTCTTCCCCGGCATTCGGTAAAAACCAAAACGAACCCATATTTTTGCCTTAAATGAAGACCGGAGAGGTTGAATATCTCTTTCCTCCATCTGTTTTGAAACTTTTCCACGCATGAGTGTGTCCCAGAATCTGCTGCGTAAAGTCTCGCGTAATTTTGTAATTACGTAACGTGAGACTTCACCACGACTTAGAATCGATTTTGGGACATTTAAAATCGATTCTGAATCGTAGTAAATGAGAATCAATTTTTGATATATGAATCGATTTTTTGGCACACCTCTACTTTTCACTGTTATGGATTCTTTATTGTAGTTACTCAGTGTAAAAGGTAACATGATAAGCGCAAGAAAACAAAATATTTACTAAGTGGTTGAAGTCATTATTGAGTAGTGACTTCCAATGATACACAATTCAGCAAAACATGAAGCGAAAGTTCTCTTAACACTCTCTTTCTCTGAATTTTAACTGTGAAACCTTGAAGCCAGGAGCAAATCCTTTAAACCCCTATAAGGGATTCTGTAACGTGGCTCGCGCCACGGAGCGAGGAGACGGACACAAATGCAGAGATGAGCGAGATTTAATACAGGGAATACCAAAACCAGAGTCGATAGAACAGGCAGGGGTCATAACGTGCAAGCAGTCCGAACAAGAACAAGAAACAGGCATGACGAGACGAGAACAGGGAAGACTCACGGACCAGGCAGGAACAAACAGATGACGGGAAATACAGGGCTAGAAAAACAACGAACGTGAAAGCACAAACCGACTGATAGAACAAAGCACAAGACGCTAAGTAGACAAAATCACGGATCCTGGACTGGGGAACTACTGGGACTTTATACATAGAACTGAAACAAGGGACAGGTGATAACAATGACACGGGGGCGTGGTAACAAACAAGGAATCACGAAGACAAACGAGCGGGGCGGGACAAACAGGCAGGGAACACGGACATGAGGGAACCCAGAGTGACAGCTACGAGAGGGGGCGTTGCCCTACGTGACAGATTCATTTAAGCTTCTTTATATGAAGCTGCTAATATAATCTTCCTTTCCTAAAGAAATCAGTTTAACATTTATCATATTATCATTTGTTATTTATTAAACCATAAATTAATCTGGAGTAAAGATGTGCTGTATTCTGAAAGTACCCCACAAACCATGTGTCTCCAGGTGTTAATGTTTGTTGTTATGCATTTCCGTTGACTTTATAAATATGCATTATATGTCTGAGAGTAATTAGCTTCACCATGGATACCTGAGTTGAGAAAATTAAACAACCCCTTTTTTGTTTGTTTGAGCATAATTTTTAAAGACGTCTTTATTTTGGTTAATCTTAATTACATTCTGACAACTTTAAATAGTGATGGATATCTTAAATGCAAATACCTGTATAACAAATTTTCTCCTCTAAAACACTCATTTTTACCTTAAAAAGTCAGTTACTTTTATTTTACTTTTATTAAGTCAGTTTTATTTTCCCATTCATTTTGAGTCATTGTCACCTTATATCAAATGAAATAAAATTGTCACGCTTGGCTCCGCCCTCCTCCTGTCTGCCACACCTTCTTTGTATTAATCCTGCCTTTATTTGCCTTCGCACCTGTTTCTTGTTTGTTTCATTATTGTTCTGGTATTTAGTTCCTGGTTCTCTGTGTTCTCATTGTGGGTTATTGTGTGTGTTTGTTTGACCTGGTGGTTTAGTTCTTGTTACTCTAATTGTTAACCCTAGTTTTGTGTGTAAAAGCCTTGTAAGTATTTGCATTTGTATTTGGTTAGTTTAGTCTCCTTGTCCGTTGTATGTTTTAGCTTTAGTTACTCCTAGTAGTGAATTCCCTATTCATTCTTAGTTTATTCCTGGTGTTTGCTTTGTGATCTGTTACGTTGTCTGACTCTGTCTGTCTTAGCGTTTGTGTCTTCTTAAGCCTGCTTTATACCTCCGGACACGGACGAATTTCGTCCGTCCGTACCAAACGTAGCCTCCGTAGGGGGCCACTATACCTCTTTCCGTTTCCAACGTTGTTATGATTTTTTTTAATACATCCTCTAGAGGGCAGTATAGTCAAATTCCCGGCACCAGCGCACCAGCAATCTCCTGCCAGCTGTTTTTGCATCGCTGTTTATCGCGATGACCTGGCACCGTAGCAGAATGTAGCCTCTAACCAACTCGCAAAGTTTCTCTTCTAACTCGAGCGTCATTTTTTAAAGTCCAGTACTCTTCTTCATTGATTTTCCCGAATTGGTGTACGCCCGATGCTTCTGACTCTCTACTGCCCCCTGATTTGCGGTTTATATTGCTCCGTTACTACGGATTCGTAAGCGCTCTGGCAACGGACCCACTGACGGATGAAACGACCTCCGGAACCGGACGAAATGGTCCGTATCCGTAATTACCGTAGGGTGTGAATGGGCCTTTAGTCTAAGCTTCTGCGTTTTTGAGTTCCCGATGGTTTTCCCCCGTGTATAAGTTTTAAGGCCCATTCACACCCTACGGTAATTACGGATACGGACCCTTTCGTCCGGTTCCGGAGGTCGTTTCATCCGTCAGTGGGTCCGTTGCCAGAGCGCTTACGAATCCGTAGTAACGGAGCAATATAAACCGCAAATCAGGGGGCAGTAGAGAGTCAGAAGCATCGGGCGTACACCAATTCGGGAAAATCAATGAAGAAGAGTACTGGACTTTAAAAAATGACGCTCGAGTTAGAAGAGAAACTTTGCGAGTTGGTTAGAGGCTACATTCTGCTACGGTGCCAGGTCATCGCGATAAACAGCGATGCAAAAACAGCTGGGAGGAGATTGCTGGTGCGCTGGTGCCGGAAATTTGACTATACTGCCCTCTAGAGGATGTATTAAAAAAAATCATAACAACGTTGGAAACGGAAAGAGGTATAGTGGCCCCCTACGGAGGGTACGTTTGGTACGGACGGACGAAATTCGTCCGTGTCCGGAGGTATAAAGCAGGCTTACGTGGTCTGGCGTATTTGGTCGTTGTGGTTTTGTATATCTTGTTTACTTTAGTCTCTGCTGTGTTTCTCTGTACCTTGTATTATTTCAGAATTCTTATTTACATAAACTTATTTTTCCTTTCATAGTCGCTGTGGTTCGTTGTATTCATTCGTTAGTGTTTCAGTTTAGTTTGGTATGCCTCGTAAGTCGCGCACTCCGTGTGGGCGCGGTTTCTTTAAAGGAGACTAGCTCCGCTAAGGTAGCAGTCCACTCTTCACCGCAAATGTGTCCGACCCCAATTACATTACATTATATATGTAATTGTTTAAACATTTAATGGAAAAGCAACCATAACCCTAACCTGTGCAGTAAAAAAATAAATACAGATGAATCAAAATCTGTCACTTAATTAATGTGTGGTAGGGGAAAGGAAGCTTTTTTGTTAGTTTTTTACCCAAGCAGTTACAGACTGGCACAAAAAGACTTTCTATCCACTGAGCAGTCATTGCTGCGAGTTCATTCATGTTCAAGTGATCAGTCTTTGTCTCTTTCCTTGCAGACATGTTAGTATGACAATTAGACAAAATCTTGTTTGATGACTTGTAAATGTTTGTTTTTGACACAGTAAGTGACTAATTTGACTAATCATACACTAATGACAACTATAATTTTGGTCAGTTTGTGAATGTTTGTGTGTTTAGTCATAGAGGCCAAATTGCGTCCCAATCATACGAATGTTCTTCATTCATGTTGTGGCGTCATTCATGTTATTAATTTATTGCTAAGCGGGATGAGAAGCAGTACCTGTGACGCGCGGGCAGGGCGAAGGATGAGACACTGAATCCTTGCGTACCAGACCGTCACTTTTAATCTTAAACACAGATTGCGCAATAGCGCACGAGGAACAATCAAACATGTACACAGAAACGTGTAGACTTAGACAACGACGAGCACAGGACACTGCGCGAGCGCACATTAAATAGACAGACCACATTAGCCCCATGTGATTACGAGACGATTCGCAGGTGAGACACATTATTCACACAACATAGCCATCACCGCGGAGTTCCGCTGACGCAGACAGAGCACGTGGACAACGTTTACACACGCCCAAAAGGGAGGGGCCGGGGTCCTCAACGTGACAGTACCTAGTGCTATCTACGCTGGGGACAAGGCAGAAGAGCGTACATTTACCACTACATTTACCAGATTGTACATTTACCAGTGGATTTAATTGGGTCATTAATGGTTTCAATCGTTTTCATATTTTGCGGTAAAACAAAGTTACTGCCGTTCGCTACAGCTTGCGTTGAACACTGTCAGAGTTAGCCACAAGCTCTTGTGAAAAATAGGTAGATAGGCCTATTAAGTTCGCGTCAACCCTGTGTAGTTAACGGTGACATTAAATAAGAAACAAGATTTTTTTCTAGTGTCTCTGTAGTTCTAACTGGTGAATCCATAGGGACCTGTGAGGATAACAATCGCGCCAGGGCTGAAAAGGATGAAGATGAAGTTGTAAACTCTTGTCATTTGATAGCCTACCCTGTGCTTTAGCCCATGTTAGAAGCCCATGTTTTTTGACAAAATAAAAACACGTGAACCCTGGTATTTTTTACACTCATTTTCGCCGCTGATGTTATTTATTGGTTCATTAAGACATCATGGTTTTGACTGAGCCATCTGGAATGGCGAAAGCGGGCTTCTTGCATTTACGGATCTGGTTCTATTCATTGACAAGACAGGTAAATTTCTTTCAGCGCGACATTATGTTGTGTTGAGAGAAGACAACAGGGAAGAGCGTGTCACGAAAGGCTTGCCGTGTGAAAGCTACTAAGCTGTTGCTATTAATGTTGCTATTATTTTTAGTCACTGCTGTAGCTTCTGTCACCGTTTTGCTACATTCACAAACATAGTAGCTACTAGTTACTCGCTTCTCCTGGAACGTTCGCTAGCGTCCCTGCGAGTTTAAAGTGAGAAGTAAACCAATCCGCACCCTGTATTCCAATGGCCACTTTTCAGTATTGCTTTAATTTAGGTATTTTTTACTATTATGGATCCCCCCCCCCCCCCCCCCCCCCCGATCCAATTACTTTGTTATCGCTTATGGTGCAATTAATTATTTTTGGCTCAGCTACTAAATTAAAAATCATAGTAAGGTGAGCAATTTGAAGTTCTGTTGTTTACAGTGTATACTGATTGGTTTTAGCACCCTAACCGTAATACTTAACGTTAACCCTAACCCTTGCAGAGAGCTATCTCCTCACCTCTTTAGTCTCATTGTGAAGGGGCTTTTGGGCTCCTTTACATGATTTGAAAAATCATTTTGGAAAATAATTACAGTTAAAATGTTAAAAGGATGCACTACCACTTATTACATAGATTGTCTGTGTAGTGTGTGCCGTGTGTAGTGTACACTATTATGGGATTATAAGAAGCTATAATCCCAAATTATTAACCTTCTGCATTATAAGAACAAGCAAAGAACATGTTCAACTTCAACCATGTTTACATGATTCTAACAAGAATGACCCATAGCACATGGAAACTACCTTTACATATTTTTGTCCCACAAACTAAAATAGAAGATCTCAGGGGTTTTTTTGTGCTGAATTCAGATTTTCTAGCATGTATGGTTTTGAGTGACAGAGCCATTACATTTTATAATAAGTATATAATTAATATAGAAATAAGAGTGTTGTTACACAATATATGTGCAAACATATTCCTGAAATTACCACCTGTAAGATCTTTGCCTGTATTCTGCCTCAGGAACATCCATCTCAAGTGTCAAGTGATGCTCTGACAGCAGATTGATTACGCTGACGGTTGCGTTGAGAGTTGCTGCAGCTGGCTGAGGTTAGGGTCTAGTGTTAGGGTTAGGGTCTAGTGTTAGGGTTAGGGTTAGGGTTAGTTAGGCTCCATACCCTCTGTTCCTCCAAGTTATAATATGGCTAATTACATTGCCCATGATTTCCATGCATGGCTGGCAGATAGACAACCTGAGATTCAGTCCTGATAGCTGGTAATACAAATCATGCTTGTGGCATTTTATTATTTTTTTTTGCTGGCTATAGACACAGATTGGCATAGCTTTCAAATTGTTCAAGCACAGTCAAGCTGCTATTGTGTTCATGTTCCTGTATAGTGAGTTGAGCACCAGTAATCCTGTATCAGACCTGTATCAGTCCTGTATCAGACAGTGCTACAGCGTCATCATTTACTTGTTCTGCCTGTGTTTGTTAGAGATCTGCTCTTGCTTAGACTTCACTTAAGATAAGCATAAGCTCTTGCTGGCACATGAAAGCTGTCATGTTGAGGACCCCGGCCCCTCCCATTTGGGCGTGTGTTTATGTCGTCTACGTCTAATCATCTGCGTCTGTAGATCTCCGTGGGTGTGGTTGTGTCTCGTGATAATCCGTTTCACCTGTGGCTCGTCACATAATCATGCGGGGCTTATGTGGTTTGTCTATTTAATGTGCGTTCGTGCAGTGTTCTGTGCTCGTCGTTGTCTGAGTCTGCACGTCTATGTGTTTTCCGTGCGCATACTGCGCTTTATCTGTTAAAATAAACGTGACGTCTGTCTCCAAAGAAGGATTCAGTGTCTCATCCTTCGCTACTCCGCCATCGTCACAGAAGCAAGATTTAATGTGTGTGTGTGTCTCTGTGTGTGTGTGTGCGTGTGTGTGTGTGTGTGGGCAATTATGCAATTATGTGAATAGTATAAATATAGAGTGGTTTTCCATTATGAAGAAATAAAGTATCCTCACTACAAATGTCTTTCGACAGTATGGCTTTTATATATGGAGTTTTCCTCCAGCTATTTATCTTCCTATTAGTTTATCTTTTATTTTGGGAAGTGTTTTGTTTTGTTGCTGCGTTTGCCTGCTGCCAGCTTCCTCCCCTGGCGTCCTCAGTTTTGTTTTCACGCATCGTGTTTCTTCCACGTTCTTTGAGTTGCCTTTATCATTTTTCCCCGTGCTTATACGGTTGAGTTTTCTTCTTGCGCGTTGAGTTTTCCGCATCCTTTTGAGTTTGGTTTTTCTACAATGTGTGTGTGTGTTTACGTGCACGCTGTGGGATTTATTTTCTGTTGACCTGCGTGTGTGTTCATTGCATGCACGCAGTTTTCAGCGATTGTCTCCTGCCTGCTTCATACGGCGCTTGGGTCTATCTCTCTCTACATTTTCTGGCGTGGTGTGTACCGATTGTACACCCGTTATCACAGAACGAATCAGCCTAAAATGGACTCGGCCTTTTCACATGAAGCAGCAGCACTTAAAGCTGTAGTAGACAAGGGCAACTACTAGGCAGCCATGAAAAGGTACTCCACCAGATCATGGAAGAACTTAATGGCATGACAACAATGTTGCAGGCATTGAGCACTACGCTCCCCACTCCTGGTGTACCTTCTCCTGTTAACCCTGTAGTTTCTCCCGCTGCTGCAGTCCATCCACTCTGAACTTGCGTTACCACCCCCAGCACGTTACACAGGGGATCCTGATGGGTGTAGGGGTTTTTTGTTACAATACGAGAGCTTCTCTAAAGCTATGAAAAGTGTGTTTTATCACCCGGCGTCAGGCGGAGTTGTTGGTCTTCGTCTGTTACGGTAGCGCCAGGGTAAATCTACGGTAGATCTACGACTTCAGAACGCTGGCTGCTGAGAGCGAATGGGGTCAGGATGCCCTTATGACAGTCTACCAAGAGGAGTGTGTGAGGAATTGAAGGACGAGTTAGCTCTTCGCGATCCTCCGGTCGATCTTGACGCACTTATAACACTTACCGTACGTCTTGAAAACTGATGTCGTGAACGTAGAAGCAATAAGCGTCCTACACCCCGTGACACAATCCCCATGGTAGAAACCTTGCGTATCCCAAACGCCCGAGATACTGACCCTGACCCGCAGTCCATGCAGCTAGGCCATACACGTCTCTCCCAGTCCGAGAGACAATCACGCCTCCGAGAAGGCAGATGTCCCGAATTACAGGGAAAAGGGTCGACCTAGCTGAAGTATTCAGTAAACAAAAGGCAGGCTTCCTTCCCCCTCACAGAACCTACGATATGGCCATTGACCTGCTGCCCGGTGCTAGTCCTCCTAGGGGCCGACTCTTCTCCCTGACCGCTCCAGAACGCAAGACCATGGAAGAATATATAAAGGAGGCCCTGGCCGCAGGTTTCATCTGTCCCTCTAACTCACCTGCTGGTGCGGGTTTTTTCTTTGTTGGGAAGAAAGACGGGGGGTTACGGCCCTGTATTGTGGGCTCAATAAGGTTACAGTCAAAGACCGTCATCCTTTACCCCTCATGGCCACGGCCTTCAAAGCGTTACAACAGGCCACCATATTCACAAAATTAGACCTACGTAGCGCTTATAATCTGGTTAGAATCAGAGAAGGGGGCGAATAGAAAACCGTGTTTATCACCCCCTCAGGTCACTACAAGTACTTAGTTATGTCTTTTGGTTTAATGAACGCCCCAGCGGTTTTTCCACGCTTCATAAATGAAGTACTCAGAGAGGCTCTCGATCGATACACCTTCGTCTACCTGGACGACATACTCATTTATAGTAACTCTGAGTCCGAACACGTCAGGCATGTGAGGCGGGTTCTTCAGCTCCTACAGGAAAACCACCTGTACATTAAGTTGGAAAAGTCGCTCTTCCATGTCCATGAGGTAGCTTTTCTGGGGTACAGGATAACCCCGAACACCCTGGCCATGGATCCATCCAGTGGCCGACTCCCGCCTCACTATGTCAGGTCAGGTCCAGAGGTTCTTGGGGTTCACTAATTTTTACCGCAGATTTATAAGGGGGTTTAGTACTCTAGCTGCCCCTCTTATCAATCTGATGAAGAAGACACCAGGTCCTTTTGTGTGGTCATCAGAGGCTCAACAGTCTTTTGATAGACTTAAGGAACAATTCATGTCGCAACCCATCCTGCGTATGCCTGATCCCGACCTTCCATTTATTGTGGAGGTTGATGCTTCCGATTATGGAATTGGTGCTGTTTTGTCTCAGTGTTCGGGTACCCCTCAGAAGCTTCATCCCTGTGCCTACTTCTCGCACCATATGTCGCCTGCTGAACGTAACTACGATGTTGGTGACAGAGTTGCTCGCTGTCAAACTGACGTTGGAAGTGTGGAGGCACTGGCTGGAGGGGGCCAGTCATCCATTTCTGATATGGACTGACCATAAAAATCTGACCTACCTCCAGCAGGCCAAACGACTCAATCCTAGACAGGCTAGGTGGTCACTATTCTTTAGTCGGTTTGATTTCACCCTCTCCTATGTGCCCGCAATAAGGTCCCCCATACCAAGCCACCTGGTCTCCTATGTCCTCTTCCTATTCCGTCCAGACCTTGGACCCACGTGGCTCTCGATTTTGTCACTGGATTGCCCCCCTCGCAGGGCAACACAGCCATCTTGTTTCTCCATAACATCATGAGGTATCAAATCAAAAATTCAAATCAAATTTTATTTATATAGCGCTTTTTACAACATTTGTTGTCACAAAGCAGCTTAACAAGTGCCGAGTCCTAGCCCCCAGTAAGCAAGCCAAGTTTTTTTTCCCTAGTTTTTTGCATGAGGAAGAAACCTTGAGAGGAACCAAGACTCAGGGGGGGACCCCATCCTCCTCTGGCCAACACCAGTCACCATGACAACAACAACAATTTAGACAGAAAGATATAAAGAAAAGGAAAATATGTAATAATGTCCATCATGGTGTAGGCTATCCGGTCAGGCAGTAGGTGGCTGGCACTGGATGGATCGCTTGTCTCTCCTCATCTCATTTTTCCTCGAGCAGGTGGGCAGCCATGTGGAGAAAATAAAACAGGGAAAATTAGCTCTGTATGAGGACAAATACAGGACAGATGAAATTAAACACATTTCTGGAGTGTGGCAGCAACTCCGGCATTAAGTTAAACTATTACAGCCTAGCTAATAAGGCAGAACCAGAAGGTAACATAGGCTTGGGGGCATTCTGAGACAATGGCATCCATCCACTGCACTGTCAACAAACTTGAGTGACCACGAGCAGTGACAGGATGACAGCACCAGCGCCCCAGTCTACCATAAATCCCTTCGTCTATGAACCCCTGGATCTGTACCTTTATCTAAGGGGGGATGTTAATTATCAAATGCTAAACCAAATAGGTGGGTTTTCAACCTAGACTTAAAGATTGTGACTGTGTCAGAGTCCCGGACGCATTTTGGAAGGTTGTTCCAAAGCTGGGGGGCCTTATAAGAAAAGGCTCTTCCCCTTCTGTTACCTTATTAATTTGTGGAACTAATAAAATACCAGCACCCTGTGATCTTAGTGGACGTGGGGGTTCATAGTAGAAAATAAGTTCCTGGAGGTATTCAGGAGCAAGCCCGTGCAGTGCTTTATAAGTTAATAATAGAATTTTAAAATCATTACGGAATTTAACTGGGAGCCAATGCAGGGCTGATAGGACTGGTCTAATAGGCTGAAATTTTCTAGTTCTAGTCAGAACTCTGGTTACGGCATTTTGAACTATTTGAAGTTTATTTAGATTCCTATTTGAACATCTTGACAGTAGTGAATTGCAGTAGTCTAATCTGGAGCTAACAAAGGCGTGCACCAATTTTTCTGCATCATCCTGTGATAATGCATTTCTTAACTTGGCAATGTTGTGGAGATGTAGAAAAGCTATCTTAGTAGTATTATCTATGTATTTATCAAATGAAAGGTCGGAGTCGAGTATGACGCCTACGTTTTTGGCTACTGTGCCAGGTGTAATGGGGTAGTCTGCAAGATTAAGCATTCGATCTGGAATTTTCTGTCTTGAGGCCTTAGGGCCCAGGAGGAGAACTTCTGTTTTGTCCTCATTTAGTTGGAGGAAGTTTAGAGACATCCAGCATTTAATATCTCTTACACAGGCCTCAGATTTTCCTAAACTGAGTATCATGGCTTTCCTGTGGATGTGGTGTCCGATAGGGGGCCACAATTTACAAGTCAGTTCTGGGAGGCTTTCCTGAGTCTTCTGGGAGCCAAAGCCAGTCTCTCCTCGGGTTTTCACCCTCAGACCAACGGCCAGACAGAGAGGACTAACCAGGACCTGGAGCAAATGCTCAGGTGTCTGGCATCCTCAAACTCAGCCTCCTGGTCTGACCAGCTCCTTTGGGTGGAATATGCCCACAACACATTATGGCACTCTGCCATTGGCATGTCCCCCTTCGAGTGTCTCTATGGTTACACGCCTCCTATGTTCACCGACCAGGAGAAGGAGGTGGCTGTTCCGGGGGCCCGCGCCTTGGTACGGCAGTGCCGGTTGGCCTGGCGCAAGGCCTGTAAGGCTCTGTTGTCAGCCTCTGCTGGTTATTGTCGTCACGCAGACAAGCACCGTCTTCGTGCCTTGTCCTTCCGCCCGGGGCAATGTGTCTGGTTGTCTGCCAAGGACCTCCCGGTCCGGGGTGAGATCAAGAAGCTAGCCCCTCGCTACTTGGGGCCCTTCAAAGTGGAGAGACGTATCAATCCCGTTACTTACCGGCTGGTGCTCCCTCCTTCCATGCGAGTTCACCGTCGGCGCCCCGCATGTTTGACGGCGGTTCTGTTTACACCGTCAATCATTTGTTAGATCACCGGCGCGTTCGGGGACGGGACCAGTACTTTGTTGACTGGACGGGTTATGGACCCGAGGAACGTTCCTGGGTTCCTGCCTCTCGCATCGTTGAGTCGCGACTTCCGCCGACAGGGTGGTTCATCTGGGCCCGCGGGTTCTTGGGCCTAGAGGGGGGGCTCTGTCAGGGCTGGCTCGGATGCCACGCCTTCTACCTCCACAAGAGGTAGACTGAATCGGCGCAATCAGCAATGATCCGTTTCACCTGTTGCCATGGCTTCTTAAGGAAGCTTGTGGAGACGGATCATTGCTGATTCGTTTTGGCTTGCCCGATATGTTCTCAGCCCTTTCTCTTGTCTCTCAATCTTGTTGTTGCATTCTGTTTTAAGTAGGGGTGGGACGTGATAAAAAATTTATCGAATTAATTATAAGCTTTGTAATTAATTAATCGAAATTAATCGCATTTTAATCGCATTTCAGTATTTTACATGAGAAATTTTAATTTAAGTTTGAATGATGAATGAATCAATGAACATAATCATAAACCTCAACATCTTGTTTATTCTTCCACCAGTCTACTACACAGACCAATAGATGAGTGCAGAAAACAGCAGTTTTCAGAACACTGGAAATTCTGACCAAAAATGAATTATTTGCCACAGGCATCTCCATAGTGCCTAGAAGTGGTCTTCTGCATGCTCAAAGCAAATGACTGGATCTTCCATTCATCATCTATAATATGAGCTGTCACACCAAGATAATTCTTGTTGCTAACAGAGGTCCAGTGATCCCAAGTCAGAGCCACATTTGGGGGCCCTTTACAATAACCTGTTTTACTTCCTTTTCCTCATCATACAGCTGCTGGATTTTCTTCGACATTTTCTTTCTGGACGGCAGTTCATAACTTGCATCAGCTGATGCAATTTGCAGCACTTCTTGTAAGGCCTGGATTATACTTTCGCAAGTGACCGTAGCGCGCGACTCCGTGTACCGATCGTACACCTGTCATCACACAGAATGTTTTACAAATGAGAGAGACTGGCCTAGTTGTCTCTCGTAATCACATATAAAAGAAGACCCATGATACCGAGTGCTCTGGGTGCACTTGTAGCTAATTAATGAGATTGGACCTGTTTTCAGAGGCATCCTTTCCTGTCACCACATCTGTCCTAAACAGATTTGTCCGGTCTGATCTCTCCACTTATTCTAACTGTAACCTTCACCCAACCTCTCCAAGAACCTAAATAAGGAGGTTTCTGTAACAAAACAAAAGAAGGAGTGATATTATAAATGTCTAAAAAAATGTCTAGCATTGTATTTAGGCTCTGTTCATAAAGCCCATTACGGGAAGGGGCTTTTAAAGCAATTTCCAATCAAGAACTGGATCACTTGGGTTCTACTTTGGAGGTTTAAGTGTTTTTTAAGTACAACTGTGACTTGTATCTTAAAATATACTAATTTGGGCATGGGGGGGGGGGGGGGGGTGTTGATTGACATTGCCACAAAACAGTCGATAAATGAACCTAGAACATTTCTTTACATTCCAATGAAGTTTTTCTCGTATGCATGCTTGAAGCTTATTATTAGAAAGGAAATACAATGGACTGAATCATTGAATAGAGGAAGTGGAGTGGAGTGGAGTTGAATTTAAAAGCTTTGGGTGGTATTAATGATAGCAAAGCTACATACAGAGGCATTCTGTTACTATCTAGTGTAAGTTACAGGCTGTGGAGAGTTGTCTAATTTCATACCAGCTTTCACTTTATACTCACCAGGTTTCACTGTTTACAATTCAGGTTTCACTGTTTACAGAGCACGATGAATACAGTTCAGTCATGTTTTTGTGCTGCCTCCCTCCCAAATGCATCAACCCTTCCAACTCCCAGGATTCCTCCAACAAGCACACAATCCCATCCTATCAATTACGTCATTCAGAGGACATCTGCCTCTCCTAAATACGTCATTCTCATATGTCTGTGATTGACCCTCGTGTTTTTAAGGCAGTGTCTTGATTACCTTTATATGTGATGTATTGCCAGCTCTGTCTAGAAGTGTTTTTATGTTTTTGTCTGTTGTCTAGACTTATCTCAGCCTGCTTTGTTCAGCTTTGATTCTTGTTTTTGCCCTTTGGTTTGGTATTTTAATTGTGTTCCGTCACCTAACCCCAGTCTGGTCTACGTTTACGTCTCTGTTAAAATTGTTAATTTTTACACTGTTCCATGTGCTAATGCTGTGTGTGTTACACATGCATCTTCTAAATGCTTTTAATGTGGACAGATTCATTTCGTCTATGTAATCAAAACTCTTAGACTGCTCTTTGAAATATGGTGAGAAAATAACTTACATTTTGAAGCAGCGTTTGCCAGCTTTTGCACTGGCATAATGGTAGATGATTGGTTGAATTTATTGTTTTTATTGTTTTTTGAAGTGGCTTAATGACATAATTCATGTTTTAACAATAATATAGGTAGTTTGGTATGTGCAAATACTAAAATGCCATATTGGAGAGTGTTTTGGGGATGGTACATGCAGTCTGCAGACACAAGCAACGTAATGCACTGAAACATGAAACAACACATACTACAAACCGAAAGCTAATACACTATTTAAATTCATTCATAAACTATTTACATACATACATAAACAATATACATACATACATACATACATACATACATAAATTATGTCAGTTAACCTCAGAGGAAGCTAATACTTGAGATAAATTTGAAGGCATTGATTGGGGGAGATATTTATCATTATTAAATTACAAATGTTTTCCTCCAGTTCATGATCTTATGTGTTTCTTTGTGTCATGCAGCAGGGTTATGTGTCCTCCAGCCACCAGATGGCTCCTGCGAGTCCCAACACCAACAGCAGCAGTGCCAGCAGTGCAGGGGGAGGAGAACAGCTGAGCAAAACAAATCTCTACATTCGTGGACTCCACCCAGGAACCACTGATCAGGATCTGGTCAAGCTCTGTCAGCCGTAAGTCCGTGAGCTACACATGCTTTTAAGGATTAATGATTTGTTCCTTTTGATTGACCCTTGGACAGATCAAATTACAAAGACAGATCAATCAAAAGAGTTTGATAACACCCAGAATCAGTCTGGATAAGTTTCTGTGTTATTGTCTCTTATTGTTATTAGACAATTTTGGACAAGAGGCTTTTTTTGTAGCATTGTAACGCTAACCTAGAATTCTCTTACCTAAAATAGCAATATCACCTATTTTTGATAGCATACCACTAGCTAACCTGGCCAATACCTAATTGGCTGTGCTTTGGAACTGGCTCTGGCCTTGACACCAGTAGGGTTAGAAAAACCCACAGATCATAATCTAACCCTAACCAGTGTTATTTTTCTTCCACCTGCCACAGAAGAAAAATTCTAAAAGCCACTTCAATTTTTTATCAGCTACCATTTTCTAATGGTTAAAATGGTTAACCATTGGTTATTCATTTTTTTCTTAATTTTCTGTATCAGACTTGAACAATGTACCAACATTCATAGTCTCTTTTTTCACTACTGCGTAAATCAGTATCAGCTAGTTACCTATGTAGCAATAGCAACAGCAAAGCTGCATCCTAAACTACTAAACTACAAGCACTACTGTACTACTGTAACAGAAATATCAGCATCATTTAATTTTGAGAGTCCACTAGCTATAACATTTGCTAGATACTTAAGGTAAAATGCTAGTTACTTAAGGTAAATTAGACAGCTTGCTACTTAACGATCCTAGGTGGATGTAACAGCCGGAAAACCGTCTAAATTCCTAAAATACACAATTTTTTTTTTAATATTGTTATTTTTGGACATTAGAATTTAAGCTACATTAGCTAACTATCTGTAACTTCAGATTCACAATGAACTTGATATTTGGAATGCTGATTGTGGGTTGACACAAACTTTCAACGTTCTGCTGGTAAATGTGATTATCTGTGCTAAACATGACGTGTAATTGTTAAAAAAGCATGCAGGATCTGCCCTAAGTCTTATCGGAAAT
Source organism: Brachyhypopomus gauderio (assembly GCF_052324685.1). Taxonomy (NCBI): domain Eukaryota; kingdom Metazoa; phylum Chordata; class Actinopteri; order Gymnotiformes; family Hypopomidae; genus Brachyhypopomus; species Brachyhypopomus gauderio. The sequence continues at coordinate 25,416,471 of NC_135211.1, read as the reverse complement.
TAGGTAGGGTGGCACATGCGTATTGCTGCCCCCAACTCTATCAAAAAAGTGACTTGAGTAGAAGTTGAAGTGTTCTTTAAAAACTTTACTTAAGTAATAATACAGAAGTATTCAGCATTTTTTTTACTTAAGTATTGCAAGTAGTTTATTCTAAAATGTATTACTCAAGTACTGAACGTAAAAAGTGCAAGTATTGTGTTTTGAATTAATTAAAGAAAGCCGTCAGGTTTGATTATCAATTGTTTTTATATATCACTTACAAATCAAAGCAAATAAACTTTGATTTGATTTGAAAGCTATCAAAGACCACAAATACAAGTGTTCTGTATGTAAAAACAAGTAGCAACTTTAAAAACTGGGCTTAACACTTCGTACACAACAAAACAGATAACCTATGTTCCGCTACGTCGTAGGTTTGACACAGATGTACAAGAGAAACAAGGTGTATTTTGGACGTAAAATCCGTCCGTCGGATTCTAAGGGTGAGCCTACTGCCCTGCGTTTACCCTCAATAAATGCTCTTATCCTATAAAAACACTACACTATAAAAATGGGCACATGATTAGTCAGCACGAAAAGAGAGACAGCTTACTGTTGCTAAAAACACAACTGGCCAGACTGACGGGCGCTAGGCTGAGTCCTATTTTGCATGGGTGATACCATTGTACTCCCATCTTATAGACTCCCTTAGGCGATATCTCTCTATACCCCCATCTTATTACATAGAACCTCCGGCGGGCAGACATTGGTGTACATTAAACACACGGGAAAAAAAATTTTACTGAAAAATTCCCACTTATTGCAGTTTGTTAGATCAGGCAGAGAACACCACTGGAGACTGGCAGTGACGTCACTCCCTGGATAGGTACTTTCCCTTTTCTTGCGGGGTTCCCACTTTGCCCAGCCCAGCCAGGGATCTCATCCCTCGGGGAGCGTCCTTGAAGATCAGTCACCGACTTTCCGGGGTGCCTCTCGCCGATCCTGTTCATGACGCCAAATTGTTGTGGATATTTTCTGAAAATGGATGTAGACTCAGACGTGGTTAAAATGTTTAATTTATTAAAAAGGACAAAAAGACAGACACAAACATGAGAGTCTCGTCTAGAACAAGAACTCTGAAAGCAAGGGGGCAGTCCCCCTGCTTATATACAATCCTAAACACAATTCAGCAGTTCTAGCAAGCAGGTTATCTTAAGCACAGCATATTCCAAAACATAGGTGCCCAGCAGGCTACTTTGTCTCACATATGTGTATCTCCTAATATGGACTTCTGTAGGTTTAGCAGAAGCAACTGATGTATCAGTTGAATGCAGAGAAAGCTGAATGACCCAAGTATGGCGACTAGTGACAACCGGTTAACAAAGTGCTCTTACCCTTTGCACTCTCCCTGACCTGGGTCACAGTATAGCACACATATGCATAATATGAACTAAACATGGTTACACTGAATCACACTACTTCATTATTGTAGTCCTTCTGCTTAATCAGAATGACATGCACTAAATCATAAAGTTCATATTGATCTCTTGTAATCTAAATGACATGACCTAATCAAGAATGACATAATTTCTGTCACACAACTCAGCGTGACATCGCCTTTATGATTGCCAGCTAATGTTAAATGAATACTGCAGCACGTCATGAACATAATTAGCTTAGTTAGCTAAGATATCTAACCTAACTAGTGCTTACTGACAGCACAAGTTGGTGTGTCTTCTGTGCGTTATATTTGTAGCTTACATTGATGTGTTTTTTCAAGTTCAAAGGTGAATATTTGAAGGCCAATATTTCAACCTCTTTAGGGAGGCAGAGATGGCACTTCATCCTATAGGAATTTACTTTCACTCCAGCAAACGCAAACACTGTCTCTAGGTAGGGCCAGAGGTGGTCTCCTTCCTCACCACCACAATCACTCAATGTTGAAGGTGTGGAAGGTGCCAATATATGTACATTAAAAAGTCAACAAGCTTATTATGCAGCACTTATGCTGCTCTTCTGCTGTTACCAAACATGGTCCCATCTCTTTTAATGAGACAAAAAGCTAATTATTTGGAATTTCGAGTATATGTGTATTTGTATGAATATGTAAATTAAGCTGAAGGTGCTGGAAAATACTGAAAATGGATTTTCAAAGTGCCGTTCAAGTGCATGAATTCCACCTTGTAACTTCGCACGCACAAAAATCGAGGGGTGCACGGCCTCGCAATGCGACCACGCGCGTGGCCAACGTGCATGGGCGGAGCCACCACGATTGCGTCATTTTTGCTGTGCGGACCCTTGTGCCAGTCACAACGTGTCAAGTATACCTAGCTTACAAAGCTCAAGTGTTCAAGGAAGCTGGGCAGCAAAGTAAACGGGATGCGACCGGAGAATGCGCAAGCCTGATCGCTTGACCCGGTGACAGCGCCAGCTAACATGTTTATAATTGTAGCGAGTAACTATACAGCACGTAAAAAATGTATCGGAGTAAAAGTATTAAACTAATGGAAAATATGTAGTGAAGTAAAAGTGGAAGTAGGAGAAAAAAACAATACTCCAGTAAAGTACAGATACAGCATTTTAGTACTTAAGTACAGTAGTGAAGTAGTTCTACTTCATTACTATACATCTCTGCTCTCATGTAGGTAGCTATGACCAGCAAAAATGAGACTATGGAATGACAAATTGCCACTGTGTTCAATGAATCACCAATAAAACTCTTTAAAGGGTTTACAGATTAACAACACATGATGTCTAATCAGTGTTCATGTGTGCTTTCAACATTTGCCAACATAAACTAAAGTAACAAAGAGAGGAAAGTGACAGGAGCCAAAATAAACCCAGTGCGTGTTGGTGAGCTACTGTGCCTTCTGTGTTACTTTTCCACTAGCCAGTTTCCTAGACCCAGATTAATCTGAAGTGTAGATCAAAAACAAACAAATAAAAACCTCACAACTCCTCTATAGTGACTCACCATTGGCACTTAGATTTAGTACAATACTAGTGTCAATATACACTATATTGCCAAAAGTATTTGCTCACCTTCCTTGACTCAAATATGAGTTTAAGCTAGGTTTAGGGTTAGGGTTAGGTTAGGGTCCCATTCCTAATCCATAGGGTTCAATATGATGTTGGTCCACCCTTTGCAGCTAGAACAGCTTCGAATCTTCTGGGAAAACTGTCCACAATGTTTAGGAGTGTGTTTATCGGGATGTTGGACAAGAAGACCTTGCTGATGAATGAGTGAAGGAAGGAATGAATGATTAACGAATGGATGAATGAATGATAAAAATGGTGAATGAATAAATGCTGTTTTCCATCTCAGGTTTTTTAATTTTGAGCACAGCTGATACTTTGAGTTATTGTGCTGTATCTGCCAGGTCCCATTACACCCCCCCCCCCCCCCCCCCCCCCCCCCACCCCTACTAAGGATGAAGGCAGAAAATGGTGACATGGACATACATACTTCTTACGAAAGCAAGATAAATCGCAGAGTGTGCTGGAGACTCCCACATATGTGGGTTTTTAAAGGATGAGCAAAGCAGCTAATTTATGGGTAGGATTAGGGGTTAGGTGTTAGGGGTTAGAGGTTAAGCATTTGGGTTTAAGGGTTAGGGGTTAAGCACTAGGGGCTAAGGGTTAAGGTTTAGCATTAGGGATTAAGCCTTAGGGGTTAAGCTTTAGGGGTTAAGGTTAACCCTCATATTTTCATCATAACCCTAATTTATACATAGGTAACTTGGCAAAAATTAGTTTTTGCTATTAGATAATGTGAACATTTGAACTGATACTACTATGATGCTGTCTGATCACAGCATTAACTTTCCTGCTAGCTAAACAGCTAAATGTGTTGACATAATATATTATGTGTTATAATGTTGTTGTTCTAGTGTTGATATAATGTTAGCCATCTTCAGTGTATAACAAACCTGGTGTTTGGCTTTGGTCAAATGATTGATGACTGCTCCTTAGATAACATGCTTGAAAAATGAACAGAATTCAAATTCAAAGACAGAAGTTTTTTTCTTTTTAAGACAGTGTTGTGTTTAACCCTGCTGAGAGAACTGTAACCCTGACCAGCGTTTTTACTCAAAATTGTGGCATAAAACGTTCATGGCCAGGTTCAAACCACTTGGAGCTTGACCTATGAATATTAAAAAGAACTCTGCCAGGAAACCTGTCCAAAATATGTAAATGAACAACCCTCAGGTCATAATCAATTTTCCATAGTAAAGAGCTTTCAGATTTCAAATTAGACATTTTTCTGTGATATTTTTTAGGTTGAGATATAGAATAGGATTGGGTTCTTGAGCATAGTAAGTGTTACGGAACAGCTCCGGACCCTTCCCTGTGGGCGTGCCGTTACATTGTCTGCATGTTGTTGTGTCCATATATGTACTTCTGTGGGTGTGGGTTGTCTGTGAGCGTGTTCGTAGTCTCACCTGTGCCTTGTCTCGAGATCACGAGGGTCTGTGTTAATCACCTATTTAATGTGCGTTCGCGCAGTGTCTTGTGCTCGTCTTTGTCTAATGTTCATGCCCGTGCAAGCATCCGCGTCAGCGTGCTTGCACCATCTGTGCTAGGCTTTGCGTGTTTTCGTTAATAAACGTTCTGTGTATCACTCCAAGACGCTCGTCGTGTCTCCTCCTTCCTCCGGCACGCCAGCATCACAGAAAGACGAGCCGTAAGGATGCCGGGTTACACATCTGCGCGTAAGAAAGGGAAGAAGAAGGCGAAACACCACCACTCTTCTTCCCCTGCACGCCACCACGACACCCCCATCCCAGTAGGGGTGAAGCAGCAGGAGCCTGTTTGTGCGTACCTGCTGCGTCAGGCTCTGGCGGCCGAAAGCGAGGAAGGGGCCGAAGTTTTCCTGCTGGCCGCACAGAGGGTGTGGGAGGGGAGTCACTGCTCTCCACCCCCGGCGTACCCTGAGGAGGATTTGAGAGAGGACCCCTTCTTTGAAGCTGCATGGCGCAAGGGTCTCCGCGCATTGAGAAGGGAGTCCTCACCCCCGGCAAGCGGTGACGAGGGTGAAGAGGGCCCTCTGGTGGTGTACGCGGGTATGGTAGCGGCGACCCCTCCCGAGCTCGACACAGAGAGTGAAGAGTCGGGAGAAGAGGAGACAGGCGACAGAGCCTGCTACACGCCGTCCGTGTACTCCACTCCTACTGTCTGCTACGGCGGGAGAGAGGAAGACGTCAGCCCTCCATCGTCTGTGTATTCTGCTCCCACCGTCTGCTACGGCGGGAGCGAGGAAGACGTCAGCCCTCCATCGTCTGTGTATTCTGCTCCCACTGTCTGCTACGACGGGAGAGAGGATGACGTCAGCCCTCCGCCGTCTGAGTACTCCGTTCCCACCGTCTGCTACGACGGGAGAGAGGATGACGTCAGCCCTCCGCCGTCTGAGTACTCCGTTCCCACCGTCTGCTACGGTGGGAAAGAAGGCGTCAGCCCAACGCCGTCAGAGTGGTCGGTGCCCACCGCCCCCTACGGTGAGGAGGAAGACAGCCTCTCTGTCTGCTCCGAAGAGACCGTTAGGTCGGAGAAGGGGTGCCCAGACAGAGAGAAGGTCCCTTGTGCTCCCTTGGAGGGGAGCAAGATGAGCTGGTCGCGCTATCCTGACTCCGAGGAGCCGATGGCTGTGGACCAGGAGCTCTCCGAGGAAGAGGAGATGGAGACAGCAGGGGACGAGAAGCCGCTACCCCCGAGAGGTACGAGGGGAGACTGGCTTTGCCAGCGGCCAGGAGTGGAGGTCGAGGGCTCCGACAGGGACTCCTCAAACCGCCACCGGTTCGCGGCAAAAGACACGACCTCCAGTGGTGCCCAGAGGAGCGGCTAAAACGCTGCCTCGTACAGCAGCTAACACAGGGCGACGGGGAAGACCTCCGGTGGTGCCCAGAAAAGCTGCAAGACCGCTGCCTCGTAGGACCGCCAGCGTGCGGCGAAAGAGGGCTCCTCCGGTGGCGCCTGGAGGAGTGGCAGAAACGCCGCGATCACCGCAGGAGAGCACAAGTGCGCATGGAGCAACACCTAGCGCTGTGTGCGCTGGGGGAACTGTCTCGACCGGAGGGATCACGCCTCCGGTCTATCCCGCTGCCCCAGGGGGATTTGCGCCGCTGGCTGCAAGCTTGCTAGCGGGAGGAGCGGTCCCATGGCTGTCTGTCCCTATATGTTTGTCTGTTCCCCTGTGTCTCCCTAATTTCCTTTTCCCGTTCGTTCCTCTTGTGTTTCATGTGCCAGTGTGTGTGTTTGTCAGCGTGCCATTGTTTAATGTATTTTCCCCTGTCTTCCCAGGGAGGGTGTTCTAGAGCTGCGCGCGGCGGTTCCCGCCGTCGGGGGTGACGGCTCTCGGAGGCTCGTGATCCCGGCGGCTCCGGACCTGCCCGTCGGTGTTGGTTCGGGGCTATCCGGACGCTCCGGGAGTAGCGAGCCCCTGGCGGGGGGTTCTGTTACGGAACAGCTCCGGACCCTTCCCTGTGGGCGTGCCGTTACGTTGTCTGCGTGTCGTTGTGTCCATATATGTACTTCCGTGGGTGTGGGTTGTCTGTGAGCGTGTTCGTAGTCTCACCTGTGCCATGTCTCGAGATCACGAGGGTCTGTGTTAATCACCTATTTAATGTGCGTTCGCGCAGTGTCTTGTGCTCGTCTTTGTCTAAAGTTCATGCCCGTGCAAGCATCCGCGTCAGCGTGCTTGCACCATCTGTGCTGGGCTTTGCGTGTTTTCGTTAATAAACGTTCTGTCTATCACTCCAAGACGCTCGTCGTGTCTCCTCCTTCCTCTGGCATGCCAGCGTCACAGTAAGTCTCTAATTGAGAAAATATGTAAACTTGAATATATGTAAATGAGAATATATGTAAATGAAAATAGATGTCGTTGACACGTCAAAATAATTTAGGTGGATACTATTTATTGGTTACTTAATTAGTTACTTAATTATTTACTATTCATGGTATAAAAATTTTTTGAAAGATGATCATGACACAACTCTTAAGAACAAAAGCCATTTTTAATTAAACCATGCAGGAAAAACACAGTCCCATTTACACATATGCTAACAGATATTTTACCATAGGCGTAGATTACCACAAAGCTCATCAGCATCACTATAGCAACAGTTTACTGTGTTGAGTCATGCCTGGTAGGGCATCTTCTAACATACGTTTATTAGACACGTAGTTAATCAAAGTGAAATACAGCAGGGACACAAAGTCAAAGACTGACAGAACACAGACAACACATATACTTAAATACACTGACGCTAACAAGAACCAAGTGCAACACTTAACATGAACAACACAGACAACCACACACACCAAGACACACATGGAAAGGACCATATACGGACAGACGTGAACACGTGGACATGACCAAAGGGAGGGGTCAGATGCTGTACTGTTACACCTTCAAACACAGAAGTCTGGCATGTCTGCTGTGGAAATTATTGCTCTTCAAAAAAACATACTACTAACAAGCTGCCTCACAAGATTTCTCCAAATGTGTTTCAGCTACATATGATGGAGAGCCCATCTGAACCCTAACCCATATGAACCCTAACCCTAACCATCTAAACAATATACATTCTATTATTATAATCGAATATTCTAAAGAGACCGATGCAGTCTTCTTTACTCCACATCCTCTACCAAAGCATAACTACTCACTATAAAAACATTTTGCGCTTCAGCCAAGGAATGTGGTGAAAGACGAGACCAGCCTCACTTTCTCCATTAGTTGACTCATTTATGAACACAGTGAGGGGAGCTGGAAAAGCACTGGGGGCCTCTGAATAATCCAGCAGCATTAATGTTTTTCTATTTTTTTGTTTAAAATTAGCTAGTACTTAGTACTTTAGTACTTAGCCATTAGTGATCATCATAAATTTTTTTCCAAGCTGTGAATGCACCAGGCGAGTAATTAACTTATTTTGTATATTACAGAATGTTTTACTTTGGACATAGGTTAAGTCTGAGTTCCCTCATTCTGCAATGATGCTTTGGAAATGTTCACTGTAATCAGATGGTGTTGTATAACTGTGTTTTTAATGTGGTGATGTACAACAGGATAATGTCTGTCATATTGGATAAAACATTCCTCTTGCTAGTTACATTGATATAATGCATTTGACTGTGTCAGTATTTTAGGGTTACACCATGACCACCTCAGTACTGACAGTTATTATTCGATAATTGTTCAGGTCTATTCCATTACATAAGCACTCTTGGAAATGTATAATCCATTCACTTTTTTACCTTTGTTTGGGAGAGTAAAATATGTTTCTGACAGCGTACATAACATTTTTTGCATCTTTTTGGATCTAACTTACTAGGTGCTCAGCAAATATTACTGCAAATGTTTCAACTGCTTCCCTGCAGAGAGACCCTACATTTCATTTATCACCTGCATTCTTAGTGACATCACATTTGAGATTCAGACCAGACAGATTTATTGGGTGTGCCACTCTGTGGCCCTGTCTGGCTATGCTGAACATTACCTCTTTCTAGCACAAACTAGATGGATGAATACATCATCAGGCCTGATTACATCATCAGGTCCGAACTGCAATAAAGGGCTCCCAGGTTAGGTACTGCAACAATAAAGATTCCCTTCTTGCTGCTGCTCGGATAGACAAAGTGTACTAGGACCCAGAGGAGAAAGGAAGGGACCACAGAGCAGCGGGATCAGATTACATGGCCTGGGTACATGACGTGCCCTTACAGGAGCAGTAGTGTGCGTCAAAGCAAGTGTGAGAGGGAGAGTTCACTCCAGAGAAGAACAAGGACATACACAGCGCTTTAGACAGAGAGAGTCTGAATCACACGGTACAACATCTACACACCTCCTGTTATAGAATAATGACATACTTAAAAAAAATGTAAGCAATACAAATTACACTGTACTTGCTCATTAACTCATGCAGCACCGATCTGCCTGTCAATCTCTCGTTCCATTCTTCTCTCACTCGTGAACAAGAACCTGAGATACTTGAACTCCTCTGCTTGAGGCAAGGACTCACTTCCGACCCAGAGAGGACACTCCACCCTTGTCTGCCTGAGTACCATGGTCTCAGTTTTAGAGGTGCTGTTTCTCATCCCGGCCGTCTTGCACTCAACTGCAAACTGATCCAGCGAGAGCTGTAGGTCCTGGCCGGATGATGCCAACAGGACCACATCATCTTCAAAAAGGAGACGTGGAATCCTGAGGCCACCGAACCGAACCCCCTCCGCCACTTGGCTACATCGAAAAATTCTACCCATGAAAGTTATCAACAGAATCGGTGACAAAGAGCGGTTTTTGAAGTGTGCCCTGAAATAAATAAGAGCATGTACTAAATGACATGCTTTCTAATTAAAGTCATACTTTTTTGCATTGTGAATTATTGATGAAAACTAGTTGGTTTGGCATTTCAGTTGGCATTACTTAAATTTGACTTTGGTAACTGTATCCTGTTGGCTTTCATTCCTTGTCAATACATTTGAAAAAAGTTTTTCATTAGGAACACGTCATATTCAGTTCTTAAAAATGTGAATGTCTGAACATGCAATTTATAGTAAATAAATTGCCCCCTCTTTCAAATACTCATCATACTGATTAAGTGCTCTTAAACATTACAATAATGATTGTATTATAGATTCTATTATAAAAGTTATATTAATTAGGTCCAATGATGTTTATGTCAGTATTTTGGGGGCAGTGACAATCTCTCACCTGACAGAAAACAGAAGACAGGACCACAGAGCCCCGGTGTTGCACTGAGAGAGACTAGAACAGAAACACACACACACACACACACACACACACACACACAGGGGCATGCAAGGGGGGGGGGGGGTCAGAAGTGCTCTCTGTGTGTCTGTGTTTGTTTATAGGTGGTTCACATTGCACATTACCTTGATATTCTGTTTTGAAAGGTATGGGAAGATTGTTTCGACTAAGGCCATTCTAGACAAAACTACCAATAAATGTAAAGGTAAACTATTCTTTAATTCTATCTTTTCACAATATTGTTGTTGTTATTAGTTATATCATCCACAACATTATTCACATAATAAATTTGAATGTTGCATGTGTTTTTGTGTATATGTGTGTGTGTCTGTGTGTGTGTGTATGTATCTGTGTGTGTGTGTGTGTGCAGGCTATGGCTTTGTGGACTTCGACAGTCCTGCAGCTGCACAAAAAGCTGTAACTGCTCTAAAGTCTAATGGGGTTCAGGCTCAAATGGCTAAGGTAAGGTAACTCAGAGTTGTGTGGCTTTCATCATCCAGTTCCATAGGGCACTGTTCACAATGAAGCGGTCATCAGTGTGGGATCTGGCTAAAGGGCGTCCACTTCTATGCCTTTCTGTGACTCTTCCAGTCTCTCAGTATCTATGTTGCAACCTATTGATGACAGTCTATGCTTAGTGGCCACTTCCATCTGAGAATATCCTGATTGTTAGCTGTCATCTTGGTCTCATGATGTCAAAATGTCAACAGCATTATGGGGAGGACTGTTTAAATACCAATTCTCGATTCATGGATATTGGTCGATTCATGGATAAAACACCTGTTGTGAATTTTGCTATTAAGCTCCTTGTTAAAGAACAGCAAGTACTGAAACACTGAACAGTTGAACATGTGCATTTAAAAGTTTAGAGAAGGTCACATTAAGTTCACCTGTAAAAGTATTTTAGGTTCATCCTGAAATTTCACCCGAAAGCCAAATATTCCTAAGTCTTGTGAGTAGTGTATGATACCTGTGTGCTGACTAAACAAGAGTTTAAACTTGTCAAAATAATTCAAGTCCCTTTACGAGCACTGCTGTAAATGTGGACTTAATGACATTTCACAATTTAAAAACAAATTTATGTATTACATTCCCAGTAATATCCTCATCTCTCATTTTTACAGCAACAGGAGCAGGACCCGACTAACTTGTACATCTCCAACCTCCCTGTGTCTATGGATGAGCAGGAGCTTGAAGCAATGCTCAAGTCCTTTGGCCAAGTTATTTCCACACGCATTCTCCGTGATGCCAACGGTACCAGCCGAGGTGTGGGCTTCGCAAGGTATCATCGCCCATTCACACTGCTATTACTAAGACTATTAGCACCTGCAGATCAGGTTGTAAAGAAGCTGTTTTGATTATAAATATAACATTTCAAAGAATTTATGTGTCATCTTCACTGTCTTAGTGCCTTGGTGAAAAAGTCACGGTTCATGAAATTGCTGGAAGCAGAGGAAAATGAGCTAGTGTTAATTTCCTCAAACTCCTCAAAATACTAAATACAAATCACTTAAAATAATCATTCTAACAGTTTAATATATTTAATACTAAAAAACTAATATTCTGTATATATACAGTCAAAAAAATTGAGAGGAGAGTGAATTTAGCATGAAAATTCAAATGAGTAAATCTATCTGGCCCCTCCCCCTCCCTCTTCAGTATGCTCGAAAGCCCTCCCCAAAGAGGAGGATGCCATGTGCTGTGAAATCTCAACACTGCAGGCCAACAAACAGAAATTAAACAGAAATAAATATTTTAGACATGAAAAGGAATCTTCCATTACAGCAATATCTATTCAGTAAATTACCTAGCAAATGCTTATTCATGAGTGCTTATTCAATGTATTAGATAAGTAGTAAACCGCTTATGAATATTTAGCTGTTAAAACACAAGCACACACAAATATCTCCGATATGATACGACCGATACGATTTGGTTGTATACAGTGTCTTGGTGCCTAATCCTTTGTGGTGGTTGCTCAGGTGTTTACTGGTTTGTGCTAAAGGTGTTTACTGATTTATTATATTCAGTAAGTAAAGACTTTGATTTACAGGATGGAATCAACAGAAAAATGTGAAGCCATCATTCAACATTTTAATGGCAAATATATTAAAATGCCAGCAGGAGTGGCAGGTATGTTTCCTTGGTGTCTGTACATCTGAACTTCATGTGATTCATTCTTCTTTCTCTTATTACTAGTAAGTTTCTTTTGGTTTTCATCTTTAAGCACATATTACACTGAGGTTTTGCAGAGACTGACCTTAAGAATGAAAATTTAGTTAGTCCTTTCCTGTCCCAGATGGCCATGGGTCTTTAATACCTTTCCGTCTCAATTCCAGTACCGACGGAACCTTTGTTATGCAAGTTTGCAGACGGGGGACAAAAAAAGCGGCAGAATCAGGGGAAGTTTCTGCAGGACGGACGTGGGTGGGCCAGAGACGCTGATGCGGTAATGCGTTTGCTGTTTTCAGACTCTTAGTCAATTGTCTGTTCTTACTTTGTACGTTTTTTTTAAATGCCGTAAATGTAAATGTAAATTTAGTGAGTTGACAGTGTGCATGGTGATTCTGATCCATGAGAGCCTGAGCTCTACGTCTTCATGTTCCTTCAGGCTGGAATGACACTAACATACGACCCAACAGCCTTACATAATGGGTGAGTCATACTAAATAGGTCTTCAGAAACAGCCGTTTTCTGACAACAAATTAACAGTCGGGATTGTCTAGTTAATGTCAAAGTAGAATGTACATCCTTTTGACCCTTGCAGTGTCCCTTAGTCTATCACATATCTGCCTGTATTTAATTAACTGTGACTTTTAATTTAAACATCTAGATAAACATTCAGTGTATTATCCCATGTATTATATGCCACAGTTCGTTGTTATTGTGTAAATGTCCCAGTGTGTTCATGTGTTTTTACTGTTGTCCTTCACAGGTTTTATTCATCTGCTTACAGCATCGCTCCAAACAGAATGATTGCTCAGGCCTCTCTGTCCCCATACATGCCTTCTCAAGTCCCATCTTACCAGGTCAGTGATGGGGGTCAGATGATGATAAAACTCTAGGAGGTTTAACATATTCATGTCTTCCAACAAGACTTCTTCCTTGGCACTGAAATTTCAGAGCTGATAGTCAAATGTCAGATCTCATCAATTTCAGGGACTATGTTGTTATGCACAAAAGGTTTCAGGAATTTTTAAATACAAACTTAGGGTTAGGGTATAAAAAATAGTTAAAGAATAATAGGTTAATTAGAGTCCAATTCTAGCCTGCTTATTCAACATATCAATGAACTAGTGACTCAAGCGATTATTATGCTAGCCACCTGTTTGTATCATATTGGGAAAGATAACCTTTTCCTATTGAATTGCATCCAGTTGTTATTAATGGTAGACATATTATATATACTTACAATAGTACAGTTTACTTCATAGTAATTTTTTTTTACATTTTTGAAGTTAGTAGGTAAGGGACTTAACTGTCCTTTAAGTGCATTTGCATTACCAGAAGTCTACAGACCAAGACACATTGCTGTGATTCATAGATCAGGCTTGGCCAAAGAACAGCTTAAGAGGAGTCTTAGGCCAAGATGGCCAAATGTAATCCATGTAATGGTTTATGGAATAAGAACACAACAGTGGTGTACTGTCAGCACCTCAACAGTTATCAAAGCTATGTGAATGTAAAACAACAGGAGTGCTTAGACAAGAAACACCAGCTCTAAGGATATAAGGTGCTGCAGGCTACCACCAAACATGAGCATCCCTAACCCTAAACCCTAACCCTAGTTCAGGGGTGGGCAATTAATTTTTACAAGGGGCCACATGAGAAACCTGAATTGTGTCAGAGGGCCACACAAACAATAATGACATCATCACAATGGCTCCGCCCACCTCACGCAAACTTTATACTTGCCGCATCACATTCTGTGCAGTGTTCTCCGAAACGATGTGTGTTGGTATAAAGCAGGGGTGCTCATTACGTCGATCGCGAAGGAATGTGCGTAGATCGCGTCACATAAAATAGTAGTAGATGAATCGCACATCTGCACTGACGGTTGTATTTTGATTGGCATTCACGGTAGCCAATCTGCAATCCACTCAACAAATTACGTTCGCGATACCCCCCCCCCCCCCCCCCCCCCCCCCCCCCCAAAAAATGTTTGAAATTGTAACTACTTCGTTTCACAACAAATAACCATCTGAATGAACAGTTTTCTTGTATTACATTAACAAATACGAGCCTCTTGTAATTCCAGGACGAAACATGAGAGAACGTGAAGAAAATAAACAACAATTAAAAAAAGCGAATTATTTCGGATCATTTCGAATATATGTATAAATATTTAACTTAATTAAGCTTAACGTGCTGGGAAATATTGAAATGGACCTTGAAAGTGACGTACAAGTGCTTGAATTCCACCTTATAAAGGTGTATGAACCCTGCAAACATGACTTTGTTCATTGCGCTGAAGCGCGGCGCACGCGCGAAGTTACAAAATTCGAGAAGTGCACGACCTTGCGAATCAACAGCGCGTGAGTCCCTCCGCCACCGCGATTACAATAAATTGTTGTAAATCGAAATACAGTTACAATTTCAAGCATTTTCAAGTACTTTAGCCTAAATTACAGCACTTTTCAAACCTAAAACACAATGCACTATTAACATTCGTCACGTAAATTTTCTGCCGTTTGCGGAGGTTCGCGCGAGGTGCAACGTTCACTCCCGAAAGTATAAATTCAGCCTTAACTTGTCGCTGATCACCTACAGTGTTTCTCGCACAGCTCACACATACACACGCAGGTATGTCCACACGGAATTAACACAAATGTAGCGCTTTCAAAATAAAAGCGTCACAGTTGTATTGCACGCACGACATAGATATTTGTTTCATTTATGATTGGCCTCTCGCGGGCCGGACAGGGACGCACAACGGGCCGGATGTGGCCCGCGGGCCGTTGTTTGCCCAGGTCTGCCCTAGTTACATCATGTCTCCTTAATCTTTGGTACAAAAACTATCCCAGAACTAATGAGACATGTGCATATATGTCAGCTGCCTGGTAGTGATGTAACCAGGTTTCTTACTGTTATAACCTTTTTGTCTTTTTACCTAAATATTTGAATTTATTTGAACCTGTTTTACACATTTAAAGTATTTTAACACAATGATATTCATAGAAACATTCATAGAGCCAAACCCACAGTTAACTCCCACAGCCAATACACAAATACACACATGTACAGACACACACACCTAAATACACTCATGTACAGACGCACACACATAAATACACACATGAATAAAGACACACACACACACAAACACACACATGTACAGACATGCATGCACACATGCACACACACAAACCTCAGTATTATTCAAGGGTTGGGGGTGTTAGGTTAGTGTTAGGTTAGGGTTAGGGGCTTTATTTACCTTAACAGCTTACAAGCTCTCCACACAATCCAAGAGAACGAGAGAACACCACATGCTCATTACCACACTTTTCAACTATTATAATTTCAAGGTTGCTCATGCTTGGTGGGAGCCTAGATTAGGGTTTCGGGTTAGAGTTAGGGTTGCTCATGCTTGGTGGTTAGGGTAATGGTTAAGTTAGGGTTAGGGTTAAGATAACTGATGTTCTCTCTGTTTGCAGGTGCACAGTCCTTCTTGGATGCATCAGTCATACCTCATGCAGCCAACGGTAAATGCCAGCTCATCTAAACCCTAAATCCCAACCCTAAACCCTATTGCTAAACATTAACCCTACACCCTAACGCTAGCCTATTGACCTAGCCAGCATAACTGAACCACTCACACAACCTGCTGTCCTTGGGATAATTGGTGGTCATGCGGTGAATGTGCAACCCAAACGTCTAGGCATGCTGTTTTAGAATTCAGATGTGAACCGAGGCCCGTGGTCTGAGGAGATGTTCAGTGGAATGCTGAACCACGAGACTCACATGCCAGTGCGTGCCTGGGTTTCTTCTGAAGATGTCCTCAACCACAGTAGAATGGCCAACTAAAGCAGAGAGAACCCCTGGGATGTTAGACAGGCTTGTTAGATGAACATTGCTGCCTTCCACCTCCTGCTGGGTGAGAGAAGCTGAGTACAGTGTCTGTGGCATTTTAGGACAAAACATGTCCTCATATCAGGACAACAGGTGGACATCACAGAGGAGTGTCATGAGTGTGATGTCTGCAATCTGCAGGCCAGAGTTTGCCGACCTTCAAGCATGGGCCTCTGGAACAAATACCTTGTCAGCCACCATCCCTGAGTAGTCAATACCCAGGTTTGCATCAGCACCACCAAGCAGGATGGTCAGCCATATGGTTGTTCTTCCTGGCAGCATGTTGGATGACTGTGATGAACTCAGAGATGAAGTCCAGCTGGCATTGATGGCAAGCAGACCACAAATCAGAAATCAGTGGTCAAAATTTTTGGTTCACAAACATCATGGCCCTGCAGACAAATGGACCTGCATAAGAAACAAAAGTGTTGGATGGCCAAGGGGGTACAGCTCACAATCAAAAGGTGTTGTAATATAATTTGTTAGAGTGGAGTTGGTGACTGAAGAAGTCAAGAAGTTGCCAGGTGCTATTGACCCACTGTTCATGCACTGCCCTCACGTCATGATTTGAGATGATCCATTCCAAGAGATCAGCCAGGATGTGCTTTGTGGCATAAAATGTCAGTAGTCTTTCACTGGTATTGTCCTTCGCCCTTTAGCACATCATAGATGGTATGCTTAGGAACAGCTGCCTGTAGTGGTAAAAGGAGTTGTAAAAGTTCGCCATTACCCCAAAACTCCTGGAGAACTTTAAACATGAGGGTGTTCTGGATGGCAGGAAGTGTAACAGCCCCAGCAGTGATGGTAATGTGAGGAATCAACAGCACGCATCCTGGACTGGCACTTGGCTGGCAAGATGATCATCTCATAGCTGGGTAGGGGGAGCTGTAGTAATAATGTGGTGAGCTGATAGGAGTAATGTGGTGAGCTGGTAGTAGTAATGTGGTGAGCTGGTAGGAGCTATGTGGTAAGCCAAAAATAGTGGTGGTTATGTGGTGTTGGATCCCTTGCTTGTCACTGACCAACATGAAAATGGGTTTTGTGAAACCCAGAAACTCGGGGAGGAGAGTGAAAAGTAATTTAACATCAACCACCAGATTATTGGCACACAGGAAGTTTGCATCCAGAATGGGGCTAGACCTATATGACTGGGTCAGCATATCCTTCTCTGAGATACGCAGGACACTCGCCTGAGCACCCATAATCCTAACCTAATCCTAACCATATTGTAACGCTGCTCGCGCAGCGGAGTGAGAGGACGGACACAAGTGCTGAGATGAGCGAGATTTAATAAAGGGAATACCAAAATCAGAGTCGTACAAACGGGCAGGGGTCATAGCAGGCGGGCAATCCAGACACGAAACATGAACCGACATCTTGAAACAAGAACAGGGAAGACTCACGGACTAGGAATTAAACAGGCTGACAGAACAACGCACGAACCGACGGATAGACAAAACCACGGATAACTAGACTGGGGAAATACTGGGACTTATATACAATGAAACTAACTAGGGACAGGTGATGGCAATGACACTGGGGCGTGGTAACACAAGGAATCACGGAGACAAACGAGCAGGGCGGGATGAACAGGCATGGAACACAGACACAAGGGAACCCGGAGTGACAGCTAGGATAGGGGGCGTGGCCATACGTGACAGTACCCCCCCCTCAAAGCGTGCCACTCCGGGGCACGCAAGGGCAGACAGGACAAGGAACCAGCTTTGGACAAGACAGGGAACCACGGTATATGGCGAGGGACAGGGACAGCAGACACAGGACAGACCAGAGGGACAGGACGTGGGACCTGGGGCATGGCAGGGACAAGGACAGGAGACATGGAGACTGGCCAAGAGCTGGACTGGGACACGGCACGACACGGGACACAGGGAGACTGGACAGGGCCAGGGCGAGGCACAGGAGCAGGGCCAGACAGGACAGGACCGGGGACAGACATGGGAGTGGGGCCAGGGGACAGGGCAGAGGTGTACACCGAGGCAAACACGGCTTGGACGACGGAGACTGGGACAGGAACGAAGTGGGTCATGACTTGGGGAACAGACACGGGAACCGGGACAGAGAGGACACCACCGGAAACAGACACAGGGACAGGTACATGTACACGAACAGATACAACCACGGGGACAGTAACCAATACAAAACCAGGGACAGGACACGGGAGCAAGGGGAACATGAGCATAGAGGCAGGAACACAGGGCGGAACAGGCAACACATTGAGTCCAAGCCCACATGTGGGCAGCACAGTCTCTTGGGGGACAGGCCTGGCTGGCAGGCGGGCAGCGGGAACAGGAGCCGGCAGACAGGCAGCGGGAACAGGCAGCGTCCGCTGGCGGGCAGCAGGAACGGGAGCCGGCGTGGACGACCTCTCCTGGGTCGCGGGGACAGGAACCGGCGTGGACGACCTCTCCTGGGTCGCGGGGACAGGAACCGGCATGGACGACCTCTCCTGGGTCGCGGGGACAGGAACCGGCGTGGACGACCCCTCCTGGGTCGCGGGGACAGGAACCGGCGTGGACGACCTCCTCCGGGTCGCGGGGACAGGCCGCCGACGTGACGAGACGTCCTCGGGGGGCGTGACCGCCCTACTGACGTCCTCGGGGGGCGTGACCACCATACTGACGTCCTCGGCGGGCGTGTCCGCCATACTGACGTCCTCGGGGGGCATGTCCGCCATACTGACGTCCTCGGGGGCCGGAGCCGCCATACTGACATCCTCGGGGGCGGATCCGCCATACTGACATCATCCCGGGTCCGAGCCGGCCACTCCTGGGGTGAGTGGCTAGTACTCCCCCCCAAAAAATTCTTTGGGAGCCTTCGGGGAGCGGCTTCCGGGATCAGCGGAGGAAGGTCTGCGTCACTGGGGTCCTGGGCAAGCCTGGAAGAACACACAGACACACAAGCACCTCTGTGGCTCTCTCTGCGATGGCTCCGCCTCCTCTGAGGCGTTGGGAGCTTGCAGCGGCCATCGAGAGCCAACTAAGGGTTAAGCCAACACTCGTCTGTGCATTCAATCCGTCTGCCCGCAACTTGCACTACAAGTTGCTCCTGCCTGTAGTGTTCGCCAAGCCGGGCAGACACAGAGCGCTCGATAGGAGACTTCCTTGTTCCCACAGCGCCAGGGGTATTCCTGTCTCCGGCTCGTTCGCGCTGTAACACACGAGAGTTAAACTGCACGGAAGCAGCCAACAACTCGTTACAGCGACTAAACTCACCGGAGTCTCGCTCCCTCGCTGTGTCCTGGTAAGATCCGTGGTTATGTAACGCTGCTCGCGCAGCGGAGCGAGAGGACGGACACAATTGCTGAGATGAGCGAGATTTAATAAAGGGAATACCAAAATCAGAGTCGTACAAACGGGCAGGGGTCATAGCAGGCAGGCAATCCAGACACGAAACATGAACCGACATCTTGAAACAAGAACAGGGAAGACACACGGACTAGGAATTAAACAGGCTGACAGAACAACGCACGAACCGACGGATAGACAAAACCACGGATAACTAGACTGGGGAAATACTGGGACTTATATACAATGAAACTAACTAGGGACAGGTGATGGCATTGACACTGGGGCGTGGTAACAAACAAGGAATCACGGAGACAAACGAGCAGGGCGGGATGAACAGGCACGGAACACAGACACAAGGGAACCCGGAGTGACAGCTAGGAGAGGGGGCGTGGCCATACGTGACACATATCACAGAGGAAATCTCTCCCAGAGAGAGTTTCCATGAGGAAAAGTGGACTACAATACCGATAGCCAGGCCCGTTGACAGTCTTGCTGGGGCCCGGGACAAGAAAGTTTCATGTGCCAACCCCCCCCCCTCCCTGCGCACGTCATTTGAATTTTCTCTGTAGCGCTCCAGATTTCTGTATTTACTTTAACTATCCACCACTGTATTTCCCGCTGTTGGGCGGGTACCAGCCGGTTACGGTCGCTGGCGGGGGTGTATGCACTTAATGGAAAATATGCAGATAGGTAAAAAACATATTTTAGCCATTGAGCTTATTTTGAGTACAGGATTTTATATTAATGAAAGATTTCAAGATTATTTAAAAATTATAGACTTTAAATAAAAAATAAGTTGCTGAGCTCTTTGATGGGCACCCCTGGCCCTGGGGCCCGGGACAACAGACTCGGATGTCCCCCCCCCGTTGACGGGGCTGCCCATAGCCACTCACATGCGCTGGCCACTGGATTTTCCCTGTCAGGGCTGGCTCGGATGCCACACCTTCTACCTCCACAAGAGACACCCGAGTCAGTCCTAGACTTGCGGGACGTAATCAGCAATGATCCGTTTCAGCTGTCTGAAGGCTTCTTAAGGAAGCTTTGGGAAACTGATCATTGCTGATTCGTTTTGGTCTCGTCCCGTTGCGTTCTCAGCCTTTTCTCTGGTCTCTCGATCTCTCGTTCTCTCACTCTCTCTCTGCCTTTTTACTATTACTTATTCGAGTGTTATCTCCTGTGCCGCTTTCTGGCCTCCCTCAAGTTTTCCTCCAGCTTTTTACTTCCTATCACTTTATCTTTTATTTTGGGAAGTGTTTTGTTTTGTCGCAGCGTTTTTGCCTGCTGTCAGTCTTTCCCTGACATCCTTAGTTTCGTTTTTCACGCGTTGTATTTTTTTCCGCATTCTTTCTGTTGCCTTTGTTATTTTCCTCCCGTGCCTGGATGGTTGAGTTTCGTTTTCCACGTTGTTTTCTGTTGGATTTTTTCCCCGAGCGCTACGGTCGTGTTTTCTTTTTTAAGCCTGGTTTATACTTTCGCGAGCGACCGTAGCGTGCGACTCCGCCCACCTCACGCGACCCTGCGCGAGCGGTGTAGGCGTTTACTGTGCGTTCACACCGAAAGCGACACGGCGACCGGAAGTCATTCATTTTCAATGAGAGTGAGCGACACCCAGCGACGCGACGCGACCATGAGCGACGCGACGCGAATTGAGCGAATCGAGCGATGCGAACAAGCTCGGCTCAACTTTATGCAAATGAGCAGTGACGCGCGGCGGCGACTACCAATCAGAAAGTATATTTGCAAAATGGAGGAGAGATTGATAGTGGCTGTCTCTGAATGTCCCGCACTTTACGAGGTGTCACTGTTTATTTACAGTACAAAATGTTTATTTTTGGAGGGAATACTGTTCATTTGTTAAAAAACATCTGCAATAAATTAGCATATACCATATTATTGGGATTTTTTTTAATTCCTGTTTGATCTTCGGGTCTGGGGTAAAAAGTAAAAAAATTACATAAACATTTTAGGTTTATATACTATATGTGTTTTATACACACACTATGTTTTATACACGCACTCCTTTATAATCGTGTGTCCTGTCATCAATAGATTAAAATAAATACTGCGTCCTGCTTTAAAAACGTGATTTGCATATCTGTCACGTGCTGCATGCCGGCGATGTTGGACCCCACGCGAGGCGATGCTGGCGACTCGGCGACGGAGAGCGATTTTATCGCTTTCGGTGTGAACGCACAGTTAAGCCTGGTTTACCGAGCGGCGAAAATGACGTAATCGCTGTGGCTCCGCCCGTGCGTGAGGGACCTGCACCTCTCGAATTTTGTAACTTCGCGCGCACGCCGCGCTTCAGCGCGATGAACAAAGTCGCGAAAGTATAAACGCCTACACCGCTCGCGCGAGGTGGGCGGAGTCGCACGCTACGGTCGCTCGCGAAAGTATAACCAGGCTTTATTAAGCCTGGTTTATACTTTCACGAGCGGCCGTAGCGCGCGGCTCCGCCCACCTCGCGCGACCCTGCGCGAGCGGTGTAGGCGTTTATACTTTCGCGAACGTCGCGAGCGTCGCTGCAGTGTTCTCCGAAACGATAGGTGGCAGTGGAGAATAAAAAACCCCTGCAAAACCGGGGAAAGAACATTTTTACCTGACCAGAGACCGTATTTAAACACATCAGGCATCAAACGTAAATATGGCTTTGCAGTGTTGTCCGAAACGATACGTTAACAAATACGAGCCTCTTGTAATTCCAGGGCGAAACATGAGAGAACGTGAAGACGTTAAGATTGGGCGTTTTGAAAATAAACAACCATAAACTAATGTGATAAAAAAGCGAATTATTTCGATTCATTTCAAGTATATGTATAAATATTTAACTTAATTAAGTTTAACGTGCTGGGAAATATTGAAATGGACCTTTAAAGTGACGTACAAGTGCTTTAATTCCACCTTGTATAGGTGTATGAACCCGGCAAACATGACTTTGTCCATCGCGCTGAAGCGCGGCGCGCGCGCGAATTTACAAAATTCGAGAGGTGCACGACCTCGTGCCGCGACAGCGCGCGAGGCCCTCGCGCACGGGCGGAGCCACAGCGATTACGTCATTTTCGCCGCGCGGACCCTCGCGCCGCGTCGAGTATAAACCAGGCTTAAACTAGGCTTAAACCAGGCTTTATACTTTCGCGAGCGTCGCGATCGTCACTGCAGTGTTCTCCGAAACGATAGGTGGCAGTGGAGAATAAAAAAACCCTGCAAAACCGGTGAAAGAACATTTTTACCTGACCAGAGACCGTATATCAGGCTCTCACATCAGGCATCAAACGTAAAGCCTGGTTTATACTTTCGCGAGCGACCGTGCGCGAGCGGTGTAGGCGTTTATACTTTCGCGAACGTCGCGAGCGTCGCTGCAGTGTTCTCCGAAACGATAGGTGGCAGTGGAGAATAAAAAACCCCTGCAAAACCGGTGAAAGAACATTTTTACCTGACCAGAGACCGTATATATACACATCAGGCATCAATTATGGCTTTGCAGTGTTGTCCGAAACGATACGTTAACAAATACGAGCCTCTTGTAATTCCAGGGCGAAACATGAGAGAACGTGAAGACGTTAAGATTGGGCGTTTTGAAAATAAACAACCATAAACTAATGTGATAAAAAAGCGAATTATTTCGATTCATTTAGAGTATATGTATAAATATTTAACTTAATTAAGTTTAACGTGCTGGGAAATATTGAAATGGACCTTGAAAGTGACGTACAAATACTTTAATTCCACCTTGTAAACACATCAGGCATCAAACGTAAATATGGCCTTGCAGTGTTGTCCGAAACGATACGTTAACAAATACGAGCCTCTTGTAATTCCAGGACGAAACATGAGAGAACGTGAAGACGTTAAGATTGGGCGTTTTGAAAATAAACAACCATTAAATAATGTGATAAAAAGCGAATTATTTCGAGTATATGTATAAATATTTAACTTAATTAAGTTTAACGTGCTGGGAAATATTGAAATGGACCTTTAAAGTGACGTACAAGTGCTTTAATTCCACCTTGTAAAGGTGTATGAACCCGGCAAACATGACTTTGTCCATCGCGCTGAAGCGCGGCGCCCGCGCGAAGTTACAAAATTCGAAACACCCCTCAAACACAGGGGAAGGAACATTTACCTGACGAATTTTAAATGTTGCATTGTGTTCCAGGTTTGAAAAGTGCTAAAGTAGGCTAAAGTACTTGAAAATGCTTGAAAATGTAACTATTTTGTTTCACAAAAAATAGCTGTCTGACTGAATTGATGTGATAAAAAGCCGAATTATTTCGAATCATTTCGAGTATATGTATAAATATTTAACTTAAGTTTAAGGTGCTGGGAAATATTGAAAATGGACCTTGAAAGTGACGTACAAGTGCTTGAATTCCACCTTGTAAAGGTGTATGAACCCGGCATACATAACTTTGTTCATTGCGCTGAAGAGGTGCACGACCTCGCTTCACACGGGGGTCCTCACGCAGGGGCGGAGCCACCGCGATTGCATCATTTTCGGCGCACGGACCCTCGCGCTGGTCGCGATGCGCCAGGTATAAACTGGCACCGACTGAGGAAATAAACTGCTCTCTACCACTGGCAGAAGCAGAGCAATACACGCAAGGAGAGGGAGAGACAGCGAGGCACCGAAGGACAAATAAAAACAATGTTGGAAAAAACTGTGGCACTTGCAGAGCACAAGCGCAATACTGAAGGAAAAAGCGGCTCCCAAATAGCAGAGTCGGTGTTCTGAAAATCTGTGCTACCCCTCGAGCTGTCCTACCTTGGGCTACTGCGCATGCGCATGCTAAGATTACGTCACTCTCAGCGCACATGGCGCACACCCGTAGCGCAAAATTATAGACATATCTATCGATTCTTGCTACCATGTCAAAATGTAGTACCACAGCAGTAGCTGTACGTACGATCATGTTATAGGCTATATTACCTTATATGAACGTGCTTCTGCCATTAATATTGTAGGTATGATCATATTATAGGCTATATTACTTTATCCGAACGTGCTTCTAGCATTAATATTGTAGGTACGATCATTTTATAGGCTACATTACCTTATCCAAACATGCTTCTACCATTAATACTGTACGTACGATCATATTATAAGCTATATTACCTTATCAGAACGTGCTTCTGCCATTAATATTGTACGTACGATCATTTTATAGGCTACATTACCTTATCCAAACATGCTTCTACCATTAATACTGTAGGTACGATCATTTTATAGGCTACATTACCTTATCCAAACATGCTTCTACCATTAATACTGTAGGTACGATCATTTTATAGGCTACATTACCTTATCCAAACATGCTTCTACCATTAATACTGTAGGTGCGATCATTTTATAGGCTACATTACCTTATCCAAACATGCTTCTACCATTAATACTGTAGGTACGATCATTTTATAGGCTATATTTACCTTATCGGAACGTGTGTACAGCATTAATACTGTAGGTACGATCATATTATAGGCTATATTTACCTTATCAGAACGTGTGTACAGCATTAATACTGTAGGTACGATCATATTATAGGCTATATTTACCTTATCAGAACGTGTGTACAGCATTTATACTGTAGGTACGATCATATTATAGGCTATATTTACCTTATCAGAACGTGTGTACAGCATTAATACTGTAGGTACGATCATATTATAGGCTATATTTACCTTATCAGAACGTGTGTACAGCATTAATACTGTAGGTACGATCATTTTATAGGCTACATTACCTTATCAGAACGTGTGTACAGCATTAATACTGTAGGTAGGTATGATCATTTTATAGGCTATATTACCTTATCCGAACGTGCTTCTACCATTAATAAAATCACAAGTCATTATTGAAACAATGCACTGGAGCAAAACAAATTTTAATTATACATTATGATACAGTTATTGCAAATTATTCTAGAATAAAACTGTGAACATTAAAAATACTACAAAAATAACACTGCAGTCTTGGTCTCTCAGCGTTGGTCTGTTAAAATTTCTGTACTGCATCGGTAGTTGTACCATTTCTGTTATGTTCTTGTCGTCAGCATCACCTTCTAACATGGAGAAATGACAGCGCAAACGTCATGAACGTTACATGGTTATTTACTTGTATTTAAGAAAATTGCTTCAGAAATATAAAATAGCCAAATTGAACGAAGAAGTGCTCGTTTTGAGGTGAATCAACTAAAACCAGTTAGTGTAGGACACTAGAATGAACAGATGGATAAAATCGAGTACGGCGAGGCTAAAACAGACATTTGAAACCTCCACTTGTTGGAAACACTCGAGCAAATAGTAATATTTACGAGGTCTTTCCTAGGATAATCACAAAAATATTTAACAATTGTCGAAAAAACACAATAAAATGCAAAAAGATTTACATTGCAATATGATTAAATACGATAAATGGGCAAAACTCACCGTTATTCCAAGACAAAAAACAGCTGGTAGCGCAAAATTCTGGGCTACGCTGACAGTGACGTAATCTTAGCATGCGCATGCGCAGTAGCCCAAGGTAGGACAGCTCGAGGGGTAGCACAGATTTTCAGAACACCGGTTCCAATCGTTCACTTCAAAGAGCCGGCTCTTAGAGCCGGATTGTTCGCGATCGACACATCACTAGTGTGTGTGTTTTTATGTGCATGCAGATTGGTTTCTCTGTTGCATTTATTCACTCACACGGCTTTAGTAATAAGCTTATTTTACTCTTTGTTTCATACGGCATTTAGATTCGCGTTCCCCTTCAATTTCTAATGCAGTGTGTACCGATCTGTACGCCCTGCGTTACATTCCCAACCTCTCAATCTGGTTTGAAGAGATTGTGTCAGATTTTCATTCCATTTTGGGCAAAAATACAATTGGACAGATGAAACTAGTATATAATACAATTCAAACGTTTTGACACACCTACTCTGTTTATTTGTATTATTTTCAACCTAAAAAAACAGGGTAAATGCCAAACCAATGAAAGAAAACAAATGATTATGCGCTAATTAACAAATATTAGATTCTTTGAAGTAACTATCCTATATTTTGAGGACATGCTCTTGGAGTTCTGTTAAGCTTCATGAACCAGCACCTATGATGATTTTCCATACGTCCTGACATTCTCACATATGCAGTTTTAACACGTATAGAGTGACAAACTAATGTTCTGAAGTAAAACTTTTTGTTGAGGGTGCATTTAAAATGTCTGTGTGTGTGTGTGTGTGTGTGTGTGTGTGTGTGTGTGTTTGCACGTGCCGAGAACGAATTCATATATAACACCTTTCCCCATTTATGCATAATGTAATTGATTAAAATGTCTTCCTGCTTTTACTATTAAGAACATGTATTTAGTGAGGTGTGTCCAAACATTTGACTGGTAGTGTGTATTGTTATCAAGTCTGAGGTGGCTACCCCAGCTTCTGTGACCATACTGTGTTACTGGCCATGCTGATTTTTTAGCATTGTTGGGCAAACGTATTGCTATGTGCAAGAACATATACCAGCATTATACTCTACGTATGCTTGGGAGCTGGTGGTTCGTTGATCACCCTGAATCAATTAAGTAAAAAGAATAGTTGTTGGTGACATGGCCCTTGTTAAAATGTGCTAGAAGCTCCCAATAACACATATGAAATTGCTGATGTGCAGTTGAAGAGCCCTGACACAGTGCTGTAACAAGATGCATTGCATCTCTCTTCAGGGGACTGTTTTGGCTCCAGCTATGGACCACACCATGTCCATCCAGCCCACCTCTATGATGGGCCCCCTTAGCCAGCAGCTCGGACACCTGTCACTGGGGAGCACTGGCACGGTATCCTCTCCATCCTCCTTACTCTCCTACTTACTCTCCTGTCTAATTGGGAAAACTGTAACTCATTCCACATGGATATGCCAAACACTGGTAATGCCATAGACTGGTAATTCACCACCCACTACTGGTAGCCTCATTCACATCAAATGACTAATAACTGGATGTGTTGATGGAGTGAGAAAATACATTTTGTCTGATATTCACAGTATGTGCCTGCAAGTACAACTATGCAAGGGACTTACATCCCACAGTACACGCCAGTGCCTCCCTCTAGTGTCCCAGTAGAGGTAAGGCATACATGTCAGTCCTGCTGAGAAATGTGCATTCCATACTCCTTGCTCATTCACTGCTTGCTACCTTATTAAATTATTTTTGCTTGTTTACAGGAGAACAGTGGACAACAGCAACAGGTTCCCATGGAAGCTCCTGCTGATCACACAAGTTATTCATACCAGCATAGCAAATGAAGCTAAGGTAAAAAAAAAAAAGGGAAAAGGAACAAAAAATTAGACAGAATTTGTCTTTGAATTATTAGTGACAGAACAATGAATGAAAAGTGTGTGTGTATACAATAATAGAATAACAATACAATGCTAATCATATAATAATGATAATAATGAATGCTCATTTATCTGCTCATGACGTTTCAGTGTCGTGTTAACAATCAAAGCCCATCGTTTTGTTTTAAATTTGCATGCACATACTTTATGTAACCCACCTCACATTTTTTCTGCCTCATGTTCGCTACCTTTACTGGTACTGAAACATTTTTGGTTTTCATTTGAATAGACAGCAGCATGATGGTTTGTCAAACGAGTAATTCAAATGTCATGTACAGAATAACACATTTCTAAACCCAATATCAGACATGTGTATGTACTAATGATGCTGCAACATTTGTCTATTTTTTTATTCTTTCAAATTGGATGTAAATGTTCGCTCTGCTTATAATCGTGATACAGAATGTTAGCTCTTGTCTTTCAGGCAATGGAGAGATTGATACATGTGGCCTTGGATGATGGAAATGCCCCAGAGATTGTCTGGTGTCCATCGGAGAGCAGCACCAGAGATTTGGATGACTAAAGAGATTTTTTTTTTTGTAGAATAGACATTAACATTAACTCGGCTCTATAAGAGCTACTCAACCAAAGGGTTAAGGGGTCAGAGGTTAGCATTAGGGTTAAGAGGTTAGAGGATAGCATTAGGGGTTAGTGTTATGGTTATTTTGGGTTAGATGGGAGATATTGCAGAAGGAGCTTTGATCTATTTTAATAACAAAAAAGAAAAAAGCCTAAAAACAGATCATTCATGAAAGTGTAAAGACACAGTGTGATATCTTTGTGCACCTGATAGAAAATTCTTATTTTTAAGAAATAATTCTTGACTACAAGAAGAACCAAGAACGTTAAAACACAAGGTGTCTATTATCTTCTCTTTTTTGTAAAATATGCAAACTTTGTTTTTCTATTTTGATTTTTTTTGTTGTTGATAAATTTTTCTTTCTATCAGCAGCAAGGTATTTTTGTACAGATTAAGGTTAGGACTCAGATTGGGGTTCAGACTTGAACAATGCATTTCATTTCAAATTTGATATTTTTGTGTTTTTTTTTTTACATTGATATGTTGAGAGCAAACCATTTAAAGCCACTTCTAAAAGCAGGATTCTAGAAAAAATGTAACTGTAATATCACAAGTTAATTTATTCTTTTTAAATTGCAACAGACAATCATTGTTATTTATTTATAATATTTGGACAGTTTAATACATAGAAGTCTTTAATTGGCACTACACCTAGTAATAGCATGGTGATGATTCAGAGGAAGCAGACATATTTTCAGTCTGAAGCAGACACCAGTTGAGCAAGATGGAAAAACATCTGCAAGCTAAAGTGAGCTCATTTGATAAAGTAAAATTATTCATTCAAATGTTTGAACCAACCTCCTTAGTAATTATTCACAAATGCATATACGCAAAGTAATTACACATTTAATCATAACTATAAACATCAAAACAGATATTTAAAGTTATCAAAAGTAGCTTGGACTCACTGTCACACTAAATCAATTTTTAAAAATACTGTAGAGCAGGGGTGCCCACAAATTTTCAGGTTGGGGTGGCGAACGTAAATTGTTGACGGGGTTTTGGGCGGGGTGGCAAACGTAAATTGTTGACGTTGGGGGGGGGTGGCGAACGTAAATTGTTGACGCGGGGGGGGGTGGCGAACGTAAATTGTTACCGGGGCGGTGTATATATACAACCGTCAGAGCAGATGGACGATATCCTGTCATTCATCCACTACTTTTTAATGTCATGCGATCTACCCGCATTCCTTCGCGATCGACCGACACTTCCTTCAACGTAATGGGCACCCCTGCTGTAGAGTATGTTAATTCTGGCATTACATTTTGCCTCTAATAAACAAGTAGTTGCAGAAAAGCAATGTGAACAGTTAATACCTGTCATGAACAGTATGATGAACAGCAGTTAGTAGCATTAGAAGTCTCTTGGTTCACTCTTGGAGTGTGTGTAAAACTAGCACATTCTTTAAAAGAAATATGTGAGTCATTGAAAAAATGCTAAAAAAGTTACAGAACTAAAATGACATGTTTGTTTTAAAGGGTCTATGCCCTGATTTTTCTAGATTATATTTTTTCCAGTTGCACTGTAATACAAAGGAGTTTTACCTATATACTGGCCATTTGTTCAGAAGTGACTTTAAGTGGTTCTCATGTACTAGCTGCCCAAATGTCTCATTGAAGGTTCTGTTAACATGAGGCCTTCATGTCACCTCTCTAGTACCATCACAGTGTTATAAAAATGTATGTCACAACATGCTGTAAGAGAGAGGCATTTGCTTCTTATTAACATGAGCTGATTGAGTTGTCTCAGGCTTTTTGTGATTTTAGTATGCATAGGACAAACGGCCCAGCAGGTGATGTTACCTGGACTTTATTTGTGTACTTTATAGACAGCTAACTAGAAATTACTAAGATTTCGGTGCTGGGTTATTTCCTTAACTGTGTGCAGAAAAAGAAACTCTGTTCAGGAAAAAAAGGCAAATAGGAGGAGCTTTCCTTCAAAACAAAACATTGACAGGATATGAAAGTATGGGAGCTTTGTTCTACTGTGCTGCTGTTTTCTGCATTTTTGTACTGTCCTCTGGTGATTTTTAAAATGTCTGGTCTGATTTTGTTTTCTAGTTGAAAGTTTGGCTATAATGTAATATTTGGGCAGATATTTAACTTTGTTTTATACTCTCTATTTTTAATAGATAATAGGGAACTTCTAGCCCTAGAAAAGGAACACCTAGGGCAGTGCAGCGTTGCATTTTCCCGAGTTTTTAAGAAATGTATTTTCATTTGCAATTTTTATTTAATTTTTTAATTTTTATTATTATTATTTTGTCTATCTGGTCTTCCCATGCTGTTATATTTGGCTGATCAGTCCCAGCAGGTTTCCCATAAAAACTGTGAAAAATACCAATCATTTGCTTCCAAAAAACTAATGTGAAGAGTTTTGTCACCAGTCACCAATGGTAGTAATTGTAATTTTAACTCTTATTTAAAAATTGAAAATTAAGATCATAATACCAAGTGCTTGGCATTAAAATTACACTCAGAACATTGTGTTTGAATGTAAATATTTGAACTCCTAGGGTTTTTTAAACTATAATTTTTTTCATGTTACCAAAGATGGTAAAGCCATCCTCTAAAAAGCAGTATACTGATTTAAGCCATGGTTATTTTTTACAAAAGCGTGAAATAGATTTTTAGTCAGTAGTTCATCATTTAACCCACTTGGAAGTAAGCAACCAATTAGATTTTTTTTAATGTGCCTCCTTTTCCAAAAGTACTGCAGGCGAAGGTAAATAAAGTTTGTCTTGAATGCTTTCTGGAAAACCGGATTGTGACCAGTATCAGACAGTGAGCTTTGGGTTGAAGTCAGCCTAACCCTAAACCTAACCCTAACCCTAATCCTAACTCGAACTAACCCTACATCGAGGCAGAACCCTGGTCTTGTTTGCTTTTCTTTTGTTCTTTTTTACTTAAACATTTCTTCTTTCCTTTATATTTCTTGTCAATGTGACATAATTGAATATGTTCTGTGTAGGAAATGCTAAACATTTTTCACAGGTTAAAACATGGACTTCACCTTATGAAGGAATGAATTTGGGTTTATCATATATAAGCTGATTAAACATATCAGTTGTCACTACAAATCCAAAACATGAAATATGGTTTTGAAACTATGAAATGACAAATCGTTACATTACAGTGTTGTTTTTAAATCATGTTTTTACATTTTTATACCAGTTGTTATTTATTTTTTCCACTTTGAAATAAAATATTAAAATATGTAAATTATCTGAGATTATAACTAATATTTAAAAAGATAAAGATGTGCTTTGTAGAGTATATATTGTGTTTGCACAGAAGGCCTAAAAGCATAACAAAACATTTATCCAAAGTCAAATTCTTTATGTTTAAAAGGAATTTTTTAAAAATACTAATATTTTAGGTTTTAGCTTTTTGTGATCTTATCCTTCACTTCTTTCTTGTATGCCTTAGGTTAACCCTAACCCCAACTCTAACCCCCAATCCTTGCCCTCTGTCCCTCCATCATAATAATGGCAAGCTTTTCTGTGCTACAGTACTGAATATTGTACTGGTGAATAGTAAGATGTAGACTTAATTTGAATTTTCCTTTCATTTAACTGAATTAATCAGGACAGGCCCAGGGGCAGTATATTTTAATTACAATTGAATACAACTTGATTCTAGGTAATGTTTGATTCAGTGTTGAAAACTGAAAAGGGTATTTTGTTTTAACTATAACATCACTGACATGTTTTCTTACTGTCATTTCCTTGTACAGATTATTTCATAGTTTCAAAACATTTGGCTGCTATAATGGGATGTTCAAGCAGTTCATTAGATTAAAGCCATGTAGAATAGCTGAGAGAATACTAGCCAAACTGCCATTCAAATCTGTAGAATTTAGAGTTTTAAAATGTGCCTCACATAATAAAAAGACTGATGGTACATGCCTCAAAAGTATAAAACGATGTATTTGTTTAATGTGCAAGTTTTGTACTAGCACACTATTGACTTTTTAGTTGTTTGTGAAATTAATCAAGTTTTAGAAATCACCCATGTGAGTAAAATCCAACATGCCTTACGTCACTCGCTCTGTGATATGTAATGTCTTGTAGATTCCTTTTGTTTTAATCCTAGGAGTCATTTCAATTTTAAGATCAAGTCAAATAGAGTAAGGTTCGTGGAATTAAGAGCTCTTACATGTTTTGTTTATGTATACAAATATAATTTTATATAACTTCATAATATAACTTTTATTTTCAGAATAACTCAAAAAGTCTCTTCAACTTAATTGTACTTGGTTAAATGTTCAAATCTTTCCCCAACCTTGGTAGCCATCTATAAACTCAGAATTCATCAGGTTTGATTTGTCAGTAAATCCAGCATTTTTATTATTGAACAAATCTTTGGCTTGTCTCTTGAACTGCTTTTTAACATGCTCCTTATTTATAAATTAACTCATTTTGTACAGTTAGCAGAAGCAGAGGAGTTGTTGAAGTTTTCATATATTGGTTTCTTAGGATGTTAGCTGGTGTAGCTAGCCAGCAAGATTGTCTTCCTGTGCCACAATTGCTGGTTTTCTGTTACAGTTTTTTATTTGTTAAAAAAAATCTTGGTTTTTCTATTTTTTGAATTTCATCTGTTAATTTTTCTCTTTTTTAATAAAAATATTTTTAATCACCATAGAGTGATAATCCATTACTTAACTGCATTTAATTTAATTTTAAAACAATAACATATAAGCAACAAAGCTTAAAATTTGTAAAGCTTTTAAAAAGCATCTATGTTTTATATATGTTTTATTAGCTGTTGAGTCCACAGGAGTAGGTCATGATGAGATGCCTTCCCATTACCATTGCCACCATAGAAATAGTTCTCATAGTTTGATAGATTTAATTTGCTCTATTGTGCCCAAATGGCAGTTTGGTTTGCAGTCAGCAGTTAACTACACACACAAAATAATAATCTATACGGATATAAAGTAGATCTAACCTTAACCCTATAGTATATAGATGTACTGTAGATCTAGCCCTTACCCTAGTTTATAGATAACAGGTGTCTCTAACCCTAATTACAGGTATCAGGTATCCGCAACCATAACTATGATTGTGTATGTGTATGTTAAAATCCACAGCAATTAGCCTTCAGAATAATTTGAAATTAGTGGAAATAAGAGATCTGTAAATTCATCTGTCTATATTGTACTTTGAAGGCCTATAGACCATTACTACTAATATTTTTGGCATCCCTGTCAAAACTGCACAAAGTAAAGAAATGATAACTGGTTACATTGGAAGGAACCAGTACAGCTGCTGTACCTTCACCTTTTTACTGGCCCAAGAGACATTTATGAAGTTTGGTGATGCTGACTCCTCCAGTGGTCAGGATTTGTGGGTAATGAAGTAAAGTTCAATATAGTGACTTCACTAGTTTCACTTATTCTATAAGGCTAGTTTGATCACTTTATTGCATTATTTTGTGTTTGCATTGTACTAACATAATTTTTTGAAAGCAAATGAGTTTCGCAATTGAGTTTTACAATTTTTTTAAGTTGGAATTGGTCATGATTGTAATGATGTTCAGCAAATATGCAGCAGAGATCGAACTGCTGTTCTCTGATCACAGCGTTAGCGGCATCCCACATTACTACAGAAGTAACGGAGAAGGCTGCGTTTTCCTGTCTAAACTGTTCAAGCCAATGTCTGTTATTGCTTGCATTAGTGTTTGTAAGGAGTTAAGAGTTAAATCTCCAGTAGCCTACTTGATTTGATATGTTTTAATGAGTTGAAGGTAAACAGGTGAATGGTTGTGATTTTAATTATATAATTTTGCTATGAACATTTCACAGGGGATATCCAGTACACCCACACTTTTGCAAAGCTTGAAACCTCACTATTCGATGGACAAACAAAACATACTTTTTGATATTGATCCCTTGCAGTACCAATGCGTGCCCACGTGGGGGCCACGTACCACGGTTCGAAAACCACTTCTCTATGTTCGCCAAAGATTATTTTTTACACCGTAATAATTAATAGGAGAATATACAGCAAATATTCAAAATTAGCAAAATATTCGATTCGGTTCAGCGTGAGTTAGGCCAAAAACCCGATGTTGATTTTTCTCAGAACCGATTCCTTTGAATGTTCTACACAGTAATCTCCACGTAGTTTGTTTAACGCCTCGTGGTAAGAAAACGCATAAATTCTTTACCCATTTCAAACAATTGTTTTACAATGAAGCCACCGGAGGGAGAGAACTTGAAGGGGCGCGCCTGTCACGGTGAGCTCCGCCCGAACTACACGTGCTTCCCTCCCCCGCTTTATCACAAGCCCATGGATTTGCATAAAATGTGTGTCAGTAGGCCAGCCTCGCTACTGCTCACATGCAGAGCACACATGTAGCGGCGCTGTACCGAGGCATTTCAAAGTCAGAAGAGTTCAGCTGTATCGCCTCCTACCTCACTAGTCATCAGCCAATGAAAACGTGAGGAAGAACACCGAGAGACTGAAAGCAGAGAGGAAGGTGGAGGAGATACCCTGGGGGAGCGTGACAGTGGAAGAGGGCGTGAACAAGAGAGAAGTAATGCTTGGCATATTACGGAAACAGGTTGAAAGGACATAGCAGGAAAATCGAGGACACAAACACCTGAAAACGTCTTGATGTGCGGGCATGTTATTGATGGTGCATAGAGTGGGCTATACCAGAGCGGTCAATACCACTTCGTAGATGTATATGACAGTAGCCTGGAACTACTGATGTTTTAGTGGGATTTTCTCGTCAATGAAAGAGGTTGTCTACTATACGTCTCACTGTTCTAAGGATACATGTAGCGTTATTTTACTAATCATCACACTCTTTTAACAGGAGCAAGCAGTTATTCTGTCTTGAGCTCCTGAAGAACAGTAGCATCAAAATTATAATTAGCGCTGTGTGCACATTTGTCACAGAATATTGCTCTTTATCACAGAACATTCGTTTTAGAGGACTCCCAGTCAAATCCACGAGCCGTATTTCATCAACTTTATTCGATTATCTTTTTTTCCCAAATGGACATCATGACGATATCACCTCAATGGATTAAATTTTACAGCGACGCACAGAGAATACAGATTCAGAATTCCTAACTCATTTGACCATCCTGCGAAAAAACGATGGAGAATAGTCCGGGTGAGTGATTGTTCGATTAGTATCTTATTTAAGTGGATTCATTACTCTACGAAGTGTAATTTGTGCGCACATATAAGGTTATACTGAGTTGTCTATTTTTCTACTGCAACCAATAATAGACTACCGATAATACACGGCAAAGGAATTTGGTGGAACTGCTGTCTGATGTCACTGTTATGTGATAGAATAACTCTTCCCTTATATTGCGCAGATATCGATGTTTCTGCCTTTTCTGTGCTTAATCAACGTTGACGTATTGTATGCTTGCTGAGTACTGTTTAATATAGTCTAGTAGAACAGTGAAGTTGATACGTCAGTCGTACTGGATTGCACTGTCCATGTTTAAGGACTAATTAATTTTCTAGTTTGTTTTGGTTGCAGCTGTCATTGCGAAGCTTGAGGATCGGTCTGTCATTCAGGCAAAAAAATGTTTATAACACCTGTTTCGTTTCATAGGTAGAGTTTATTGTTTTTCTGATATATAGTTTTTCTGTTAACCAAATCAAATAAAAGCAAACTACTTTCGAAATTATTTGTTGCATTAGTGAGGTTGCAGACGTGGTAAGAGAAGTCCTGAGAGCTTTCTCGGCTGCTCTCAGTAGTAGGTCCGTAGCAGTAGCTCACGCAGTATCGACTGAACGAGATTGTCACAAGAAAGACTTGTGCTACTGTTTGTAAAATGAAAGTATGTGATAAATTAGGATCTTTTGGGCTATGTAGGCATCGTGCCCTCTGCTATGTAATTTCTAATCCGCCACTTCCTACGTCACTACTTGTAAACAAACTCGGGTGTAACTTTCTACTCCCCTGGTGTTTCTTAGCCACCAGCAGATGTATACATTTTACGTATTACGTAGTCATACAAATGTTTCTTTCATAACTAACTTTAAACTATCGTTTCTTAAAAATATTCATAAACTGAGTAATCGCATTATGTATATTCACTTTTAATAACGCGTTCTGCTATCGATCTCTGGCACGTGGTGTACCAAGAGGGGTGTGGCTGAGAAGTAAAATCCCTCGTCTGGCTGGTATTAGGGTGTCTCCCTTCCGTGCCTTGGTCTCGTGGTGCTTGCTTTCAGGCGAAGTCACGCTCCTTTACTGGTGACTTCAAGCTAGTTATTCTTACTGTAGTACACGTTTCGTATACTGTACACATTTTCCTTTATGTCCTGATTAGATATGGCACTCCAAATTAATAATACACACAATGAACAGTATGGCCTATGAAAATAACCACTATTCGATGTGTGACTTCCCAGCACTCAGCAGTAATGAACTATGGTGCCTGAAAACCTAACAGGGTTATGATCATCATGGTTTGAGTGTTAAGAAATACAGTTTTTACATTCCTCAGAACAATGTGTTTATGATGCAGACTCCCATGACTTTTAAAACATCAACAGAGCCAGAGAGCTGTATAGTCACCTGAACGGCTCCAAACGGCACGTGCCACGTGTCATTTTCCTAGCCCACCAATCTCGTGCCTACTGTAGGCTGTGTCTCGTACATGTGGTTATTCAAAGTGAACGTTTGGGTTATAGGCTTTATAGTTGTCTCCTACTGCCTGTGTTTTTTTCAAAGTGAACGTTTGTGTTATAGGCTGTCATTAGGTTATAGGCTTAATGGAAAGCAGCTAATTTGGGTTTAGTTTAAACATGTCCCCATTACTGTTGGGTCCCAGCGCTTTTTCTATGCACATTAAATTGTCGACTGTTGAAAGCTTCTTTGGGTTTTACTTCAGGTAGAAAAAAATGTGGATGTTGACAACACTTTTCACATTTTTTCTATAAGCATAATGCATGTAAAATACATGTGTATGTAAGATACATGCATAATGTATGTAAAATATGTGTAATGTAGCCTATGTAAAATGTCCATATACATAACATATACCCTAAATATACCATTTGATAGGATAACCGCATAAATCAGTATACATAACAGTATAAATCAGAATATAGTGTTTGCTCACTATACATTTCCTTTATTATTTAGCAGCTTTCCTTGTACCAACATATAGAAATTTCACGAAATGTTCAGC
Organism: Brachyhypopomus gauderio; assembly: GCF_052324685.1. Classification (NCBI taxonomy): domain Eukaryota; kingdom Metazoa; phylum Chordata; class Actinopteri; order Gymnotiformes; family Hypopomidae; genus Brachyhypopomus; species Brachyhypopomus gauderio. The sequence continues at coordinate 25,379,237 of NC_135211.1, read as the reverse complement.
TTAGTTGTTTGGCATGGACTGCTTTCACTAGGTAGTGATAGTGATCCTGCGTCTACAATTAATGGCAGGCTGCACTTTGCTGTGAGATGAAGATACACTTCTACAGCGGCAGTTTGTCCTGCAGCATTAATGATACAGTTCAAAGGTAACCAGTGTAGCAAATGTAACCAGTGAACAACCAGTTACATATGTAACCAGTGAACAAACAATGTAACAAATATTCCACTTTCTGCAATTTGTCTATCAACACTTCTTGCCTCTTCTGATTTGTGAATATTAAATTCACCCCTCTCATTCATGTTCCACAATTACTAAGGTCCAAATCTCTAAATGACTCTGTTTAGACTTTTAAATAAGCCACCCACTTTTTTTTTATAAGGAAATGAGCCCCTGCTGCTTCCATCTTAATATACTTCCATACTGAATGCCAAGAATGACAAATATCTGTAGTGGTACCAACACTGTTGGTCGTCATTAATAAGAAGACACATTCTTACTGCAAAAAAAAAATAATGTAATTTCAAGTCATGGTAAATTAGAAATAATATAATTTCCACGTTAACTTTGATGGGCATAACTGTTAAACACATATTCCGAAGTAATTTTAATGTATGTAATATCTGTGGATTTTATCAATTCAATACAACAACCTGTGTAACAACCAACCTACCTTACAGTTAAGGGCCTATATGTCTGACGTTGAATCTAAATTACTTAGATATTTAGTAATCCTTATGTAAGACTAAGGGTTTGTAATACTTAGTAAATAAGTATTAGCTAAAACTGATCAGTTAAAGTTAAATGATCAGTTATTTCAGCTTCATTGTGGCATGATTGAAGCAGCAAAGCCATCAGATAGTGATTTAATATATAGCTAATCTTTTAAGGGTTAGGGGTTAAGTTTGGTTGATTTTATAATCTTTGAAAGCAATTGCCATTATTCCTTTTTAATACATGTAGGTATGTGAAAAATAGAGAATCTCTATGGGCTATGTCGACATTTGCGGTCTTCTGGTCTGACTTCCTGCTTTCTTACTTGCGCAACCTCACGTGCAGCTTTGTTCACCTTAGTTAACGGTTGTTAGGGTTGGTCGCGTAGGAATATGTCAAGTTGGACTATAGTTTGTTTTCTGATCTTACAGGTTGTAAATTAAGCGTTCTACTCAGGGACGTATAATTTTTTCAAAAGCCGGTTTTGGTCCTCTGCAGTTTTTACGGTTAAAAACAAATACTTAATTAAATAGCGACGAATCCCCCCAGTTCTCAAGCCATTTGTGTCCCCCCATCTATGAAATCAAAATTACGTCCATGGTTCCACTGGTTTGGAGACCTTTGTTAATTAGACTACAGCGTGAATTGCAGGAGCGAGGTGGAGAAGTGAAATCCCCAATCTGATTGGACTATTAAGGTGTTTCCCTTCGGCGAGCTCGTGCAGGCTAGCCTACTTGCATTCACGCGACTTGTTTACGCGCCTAGTCACGTGCCTTCGCCGCTGACTTTTATTCTAGGTTGAGAATCACAGCTGATCCTGTTCCTCCCCGTCCCTCTTTCACATGTGTTGAGCTGGAACACGTGAGAACGATCATGGACAATGAGTAGTTTAGATAGGCTAATAAATCTATCTCAGAGTTAAACAAGTATTTATTTGTGGATTTGACCGTGACCGTTAATATACGGTAAACGACATGTATTCATTATGTAAATGTAAATTAATTAGATTTTGCTGTTTCTTCTAAAACATCGAGGAAATATTACGGCATAAATATATAACCTACCCATTAAATCCTGTTCCAATATATAATTGGCATTAACGTTGTATTAAAAACGGACATACGTTATTACTGTTGTAGTCTACATTGTAAACAAGTGTGGTAGCTTATTTACAACTAATGCGTTTCTGGCAGCAGAGCGCACCACGATATGTTTTCAAATAGCATCAGTGGTAGGCTGGAGGTAGGAGTTGCTGTCTCTCACTGCCTGTAGCCCCCGTCACGTGGATAAGCTCCAAACGCCACGTGCCACGCGTGATTTCCCAAGCACACACACACACACACACCCTCTCCAGCCTTTCTCATGCAGCTCGCGCTAATGCTGTAGACTTGTTTTGATTCCGCCAGTGGCGGTCAGTGGGTCACAGAACCGAGCCGAATTTTGCTCATTAGTTAAAATCTCAGCGATCATTATTTGCGCACGATGCGATGGTTCTACCAATACATGCTGCACTATACTGTCAGTTGATGCATATGGCTGTACATGCACACTACAGTAAGGGTCTTGCTGTTTTTCACGGTTACTGACCTTCAACTGAGTATACACTAAATCATTTACAGAACTATACATTACACGTAACATCAGCTTTATTCAAATATAATTTGAATAATAAAATATAAAGCTGATGATAATTGGCCAAGCACAATTAAAGACAGTTACCCCCAAATCATACAAAATCGCCACTAAGACGACTGGATGCGGCTGTGCATCATGCAGTGACCTGTGCTCCACGCGACAATAATTCACTTTCATCAGCTGTAAATATACTGGACGGGGAAACAGGAAGACCAAAAATCAGTGGTTCTGCGTCAAGGCTATTAACAATGAAACCACATTTTCTCAAATTACTAACTCAGAATAAGGCAGTTTAAATCACCTCCTCGACGCACCGATTATCCTGCCATAAACTTATTTATTTTTAATCTAAACTTGAAAGGATATGTAAATTATTTGTTAGCTGTGACAATCGCCATTTATCTCTACTGGAATAGTGTTACGCTATTTTGTTATTTGTACAACATTATGCAAATGGACACGATAACGCGCGCGGTAACACTTAGCAAAAAATATTAATGTGTTGTGCTATTTTGACGCAGCAGATTTGACCAAATCTAGAAGCTCTCATTACAGCGCAAATGGTTAAAACCCCGTTGTGTCCAAAAACTAGAAATCAGCCTCTTATGCCGAGGAAACGTGGCCGTTTTCGTCCCCTCCCGTGTTTCCGATGTCTCAGTTATAAGGCCACGAATTTGCATGGTATTTCCTCCTCTTTTCACACCTCTCTGCGCTGTAATATTTTTTCTAAGTTCTATGTACACGGGACTGCGGAAGAAACCTTGTGTGATCTGTGTCAAGAGTCCATGTGAGTCCTCGGTCAGGTGGCTGGCAGCGGTCGAGCGCGCGCTAGGCGTGCCGCCAGAGAAAGGAGGGAGTTTGCTTTTGAGACCGACGCTGCGGCAAGTTCGTCTTCGCGAACACGTGAGTTAGTAATGTTCAGCGCAACGAATCGCCACCATATACGAATAGAGATAAGGTGGTAGGAGGGGCGAAACATGTTAGTAGTGAAGCATTTGTCATGTGCCTGTCGAACATTTTGTTACCCCTTTGTTCCAGATATGTGCCACACCC